>NW_020897694.1:3343635-3584327 GCF_003984885.1 Neopelma chrysocephalum | reverse complement strand
AGAGGAGAGGGAGAGGAGAGGGAGAGGAGAGGGAGAGGAGAGGAGAGAGACCCCATCACAGTTTATAACTTCCTCATGAGAGGAAAAGAAGGGGCAGACGCTGATATCTTCTCTCTAGTGACCAGTGACAGGACCCAAGGCAATGGCCTGCAGGTGTGTCAGAGGAGGTTTAGGTTGAATATTAGAAAAAGATTCTTCACCCAGAGGGTGGTTGGGCACTGGAACAGGCTCCCCAGGGAAGTGGTCACAGCACCAAGCCTGCCAGAGTTTAAAAGGCGTTTGGATGATACTCTCAGACACATGGTGTGACTCCTGGGGATCGTCCTATGCAGGGGTAAGGGTTGGACTTGATGATCCTTGCAGCTCCCTTCCAAGTATATTCTGTGATTCTGTGATACTAGTCCATAAATTATTCATCTAGCCTAGTGAAATTTACCCTGAGATACTTAGATTTCAACCTGGCGAAGCAACAAAAATATTAGTGCAGGACAGTTAAGTTTTCAGATTATGAATGGGACAAACACAAAGGTTATCAGAATATTTTAGGACTGTCATTATACTTTCAAAGTCAGAAAACTTCTGGGACAAATTGTCTGTCTGTAAGGATTCAGAAAGAGTAAGAGGCTAAGTAACAGCCAACGCAGATTTGTCAAGAACAAATTATGTAATTTCAAAGAAACTTCAATTTGTAGTAAGGGAGAAAAAGGATTTGTTGTCATATACCATAATGTAAGTAATGTATGTAACACTGCCACACATCAAGTTCTCACTACAAAATGAGTGAAAATTCATCTAGATCAAAAAATTGTGAGTTGCATGTACAATTAGTTGGAGATTCATACTGAAAAAGTAGGTACTGTGGTGCGTTGTCAAAACAGAAAGGTGTGTCAAGTGGTGTTCCACAGAATTCTGTTCTGAAACTGGCATTATTTAATATTGTCATTAATTATACAGACAGTGAAATAGAAGCAATGTTTATTAAATTTACAAATGATACGAAACTCAGAACAGATGGAAGCACAGTGAAGCACAGGGTTAGAATTCGAAATGATGTACAAGAGGAGGGTATAGTAAAAAGTAAATAGACTGCAATTCAAAATGGGACAAGAGCAAAATATCACTTTAAAGTAGATATAAATAACAACATGTACAACATTGAAATCAATGAGTTAGACAGAAATGCTGCTGAAAAAATGCCAAAGTACTGTTTGGCTTAGCTACTCATAATGTGTGTCTAGCACAGTTTGATATACCCTATGGTATCATGCCTGTCCTCCAGCGGCCCCTCCAGAAAAATATGTCACTGTTGGCCTCGCATCATACCCTGAGGTCACATCTGCATGTCTCAGGTATGCTGGGGCATCTCAAATGGCCCTTGGCATCTGAGTGTTTGGGTAACAGAACTGAGACTTAAATATATGCAGCCAATGGAGCCCAGAGGGCTATTCAGCTCACCTAAAAGTAGGCACATACAAACCATCAAATGAATAGCTCTCCAGGCTACCCTGGGCTTGATTCAGTGACCTCCAGATGCCATTTCAGGAAAGCACAGGTGTTTCATTAGTGTTGTGTCATACCTGACAGTCCCATCTGGATCTTTGAGACACACTGGGTACTTCGCATGATGTTAGGCACCTATGTGTGGGCAGGTAAATTAGGCCTTACATTTCCAGTGGCTCTTAAGGATTCACATGACTTTGTCTATAAATACAGCATTTCAGCAGTGTGTGCGTGACAGATATATTTAGATATTTAGGTTTACACAGTTGGAGAAGAATTCCATTTTGACAGGAAGAAAGATTCCATTTGGCTACCTCATCAGAAATGAGCAAATGTAAGAAAAGAAGAATCTAGAGAAATTTGTTATACAAAAAAAATTCAGACCTAAAATATAGGATACGTTGCAAACGAAGGCTGATTTCCTTGTCTGTGTAGCAAGGACAAGAAGTATTGCTCCTAAAATGTAGAAAGTTAGATTTAGTTTAGGCACAACTTTTGATCTGTACAGAGGGTGAAATTCATCTTGGAAGGTTGTGGAATTTATATCAGTGGAAGTTTTCAAAAACAAGTTAGAAAAATAGCAAAGATTAATGATTTAAGTCTAATTTATCCTGTATAAAGGACAAATTACTATACCTCTCAAAATACTTTCCAATCTGTGAGTCTATAATCTTAAAGTATAATTAGGATCATTTATCTTTCTTCTTTCATGTTTTGGTCTTGATATTGTTGACATTTAAATTATCATCATTTAGGTTTTGTGTTACCATTCTAACTAAAAAATGACAGCTGTACTTATGGGATGGTCATAGCCAAACAAACAGCATTTCACAACTTCCTGCTTTTATCAGTTTGACAGAGGAAGATTCTAAGCATCAGTGGTGAGAGCACGGGATGGTGCAAGGGGTAGGTCTTCCACATTTTATGGGAGTGATTACAGCTGCACAGATATTTTCCAACCATGCAAAAGAGGAAATAACCAAAATGAAGCATATTAAAAAATAGACATTTTCAGGACAGACCTAACTTAGACTTTCTTGAAGATTAATGTGTGAGGGTGAATAACTGCAAAAATACATTTAGAATTACTTAATTGGATAAATTCAGAGAAAGACAACTGGAAATGTGTGACTACAATGTTATTCTGAAAACATTAAAGATAGGAGACCTCAATAGGAGGCATGGATAGAAAAATAAAAGAAAATACAGGAAACAATTTTCCACTGTAATTTTTTTTTCCATTTTATATTAAACCATGCCCAGGTTGGGATAATTATTAACTTTTACTGCCTCACTTCCCATATAATGGGAACTGTTATTTTTCCCTTTGTCCCTTGGGTTCACAAGGATTTTGGAAGTCTGTAACACCGATGTCTCCTACAGTACATTGAGGGTACACCTCTGCA
Source organism: Neopelma chrysocephalum (assembly GCF_003984885.1). Taxonomy (NCBI): domain Eukaryota; kingdom Metazoa; phylum Chordata; class Aves; order Passeriformes; family Pipridae; genus Neopelma; species Neopelma chrysocephalum. The sequence continues at coordinate 3,581,421 of NW_020897694.1, read as the reverse complement.
CATGGAAAACTGATGGGACATTACAGTTCTGGTCTGGGATGCCAACATTTGCTCATTAAAGGGATGCAGTCCGCTGTCTGCCAAAAGGCCGACTCTATGATGAAGGCTTTGCTATATGGTGAAGCAAATATCTTGTCAGCATGTCTGAAGATGTCTGATTTGGGGTACATATAAGTCTAGTCTTATATCCTGGGGACCATATTTAGGGCACCAGACACTCTATTCCATTACTCCACACTCAAAAAATTCACCCAACAAACAACGGCTGCACTTTGGGCCAAGTTCTGTGATTCTGATGGTTCTTGCTGGTTTCCATGTTAACCCTCGGTTGTCAGACTTTATCACTGTTTTATCTGTGATCAGTTATTCTTTTCCAGTTTTTTTCTTTATCAAGTGTTATCACTTCTCTCTCTGGGCTGCCTCAGACAGGGTCCTTAAGAGGATCACAAATAATTTCTGAGTGGCTCAAGTTAATATTTTCTCTTCCTCAAATAAAATTTTCAACTTCCTTTTCTAGACTGAGTATGAAAATTTGTCTGTTCTGGAAAAAAACAAAATAGCAGAAACAGTAGCTGACATCCTGCAGAACAGCCTGGCATCATTGGCAAGAATCAGCTGTCTACTTTAAAAAAATCCTGGACTGTGTGTAAAAATATTGTTGTGGTTTAGGAATTGTATTCTTCAATTTAGTGTTGGGACAGAAACCACTCCAAACCAAGTGCCACTCAATCATTTTCCCCTCCTTCTTCCCTTCCTCTTGCAGTGGGCTTGAAGAGGAGAACTGGATGCACAAAAGATCACAGGTTGAGATAAGAACAATTTACTGGAAATAGCAATTATATAAGAAAACACACTGTAACAGCAACAATATTAATAACAAAAGTGTACAAGAGAGGTGAGCAATTCACATGGGAATGCTCACCCCAGAGCCCGACAATACTTGATCTCCCCCAGTTTGCAGGACCCCAAAGACCCTGAAGAGAGGGAAAATGACTTAAGGTGGTATAGAATAACCTCTGGGTCCTAGCCATGCCCCCTCCTGGCTACTGCAAACATTAACCCTGTCCTGGCCGAAATCAGAACAATTATTATGTGCCATATATTAATAATTTATTATATCTTTTGTATTACACAGACAACAACTGGAACCAGAGGACCACCTTATATGACTTTGTATCACTTTTCAAAATCTTGAATGTAACATGCATTATTCCTACTGTTTAGCTAGGATTTAGGAGTATCTGTGCATTTTTAGAGAACTTGCTCCTCCTGAAAGACGATCTTTAGAATTCCCTTTGGGAGAATATTTTTGAGAGCCATACCATTGTTTTGGATTAATTAGTTGTCTCATGCCAAAGATCAGCATGGTTTGCTCAACACTGCCTTTGCTTGTTTGAACCTGTAGCTGTCATCTGCTTTCTTAATGGAATCATCATCTACCTCTGAAGCAATATCCCTTCTGAATCAATAGGTTCACAGTCTGACTCTGTCTCTTCCAAGTATTTGCTAAACTGTAGCTGGTAAGGACTGTAGGTTCACTGAGCTGAGCATCTGCCAGGAGCTATTTGGCACACAGTCAGGATGAGATGCTACAGAGGCAACATCAGTAGACAAACCAACTTCTGCAGTAAATGTGTACCCCTTGCCTTATTTACATGCAGTGTCTCTGTGAATTTTACATGCAATCTGGCCAGCAAAAGCAGAGAGAGGTATTTCTCTATTGTCTGTTTTTTTGCTGAGATTCTTTCTCCAGCAGATCTTAGTGGATCTTCCCACAGACTTTGTTGTAAGTGCCATCTCTGTGTCGTCTTCTTCAGATAAAAGAAAATTTCCACATGCTGGCCTCTAAAGACACTATAGAGCACTCCAGTTAAGTCCAAAGGTAGTCCTTGTCTCTGGATAAGCATAGTGCAAGATGCTGTAAAGCATTTCCTGCAAGTTTACAGTGTTAATGAACCCAGTCTTTTGCTATTCTGCCTTCAGCACAGAATAGATGGAAAAAATGAGTTTTAAAAGTACATGCAATGTCTATGGATGAGTTCAGCCACTGAGTGTCATCACTTTTCTTATGATTAATATTGAATAGGCATTTATTCTAATATTGACCTTCCTCCACAATCAGGGCTTAACTTTCCATAAGCCAAAATATGTGGGAAATGCTTTCCTTTTGTAATCACGGTGACCATTCTCTATGTCTTTATTTAAGTACTCTTCCAACATGTGGTAGTTTCTGTACATTTCTCTTTCAGCTGATCCAAGAAAAAAGCATATGAATTTAACATACAAAATATTGAATAGAATTTCTGACATAAAATTAAAGCAGTAATTACCTAACTATTGTTTGTACCCCAATTCTGGTTAGTTAGCAGGGGGATAGCTTCATAGCATTATTTTTCTAGACTATAATTTCTCTACTTGAAACACGTGAATTTTGTTAAGGAGGTGACATCAGCTCTTTCCTGTGAAAGGGAGAGAGCAACACTGAGCAGTCACTAGAAAGGCCTGGCATCTATTTCTTTTTTTGGGAGGAAAATCCAATACAAAAAAGGAAGAAAACTAGAAAAAAGAAAAGAGTGTGGGCTCTTTGTGTCTGAGAATAATTCAGCTGAAGTGGATTAATTCAGAATATCTGGGGTCCTTTCTGGAACTCTTCTGAAGATTTATGATAATTCTCATCAAAAGTTTGGCAACATATTAGATCTATACCTACACACTAAAATGTCAGCAAAATAAATGCCAAATACTGGAAGGTGTTGCTGTATCCATCAGTCAAGACTGTAACTTGACATTAAGAAACAATAAGCCAGCATGATGCCCCACTATTCTCAAATCAACTCTTGACCCGTGACACACTTCCAAAACCCCTTCTGCACAACCCACTTAGGCACATATGTCCTCTTCTCCCATCTGCTCAGCATTTCACCATTACCTCCAATGTCTGTGTCTAACTGCATGATTGGATTTTCCATGCATAGCAGCACTTAAGTATCTTAAACCTCCTACTCATAATTTTTTTTCTGAGTACAGTTATTTATTTGCAAAAACTCAAGATCTGAAAATCTATCTCTTAATACTCTACTGAAAGCTCAGTTGCCTGAGCCTATCAAAGATGGGAGCCTTCACAGATATTGGTTTACTGGACAAGAGCCATCCATTCAAATTCCACTCCTAAACATAACTAGTAGAGGGCAGAGTTCATTCTTGTTAATAGGATGTAATGGAGTCTCATACAAGCCCTCTAATAATGTCATAATTGCAAGAAAATATTGTATTTTATTTCCTTATGGGTTCTTTTGATGACTTAATGGGATGGAAAGAAGATTAAGTATGGGCTATGAAAGTAATTGTAATAATTCCTGAAGAAATACGAAACTAAAATCCCGACATACTGCTGAACCCATTTTTCTCCTCATAAGATATACGGCCACATTTCCATTTAGAGGCTTGCTCCAAAAGTTAAGGTATATAGAAAGAAATTCCTTCTCAAAAATAGGATAGACCAGTTGAGAGAAAATTATCAATAACAATGTAAGGACAAAGTAATGCAAAATTTTACTTTGAACCTGCAGACAGACACTTAGAGAAAAGAAATAGAAGTTTAAGTTGGCAATCACTTTCTATTAAATTCTGTGTTGAACTAGAAAAAATTAAAAACTAAACACACAAGTTGTCCTGGGCTCCATTTTAATGTTGTGTAGCGGAGGAAGGAAGAATTAGAGCAGAGCAATATAATGCGTTAGGAAATGGGGAAGTGGACTGGATTAAAAATGCAGCCAAATGGGTGCAAAAATAAGTTCTATTCGAATGCTGGAGATGACTCATCCCTTCAGCAGGTGATAGTGCCTGTGGCACTGTTAGGATCACTCCTGGCACTTGAAGGATCATTGTGGAGGGGAATGCAATAGTAACAATGCAATAGTGGCAAAGATGAAAAGCGCATGTCACAGTAGTTTCCCATGTTTCCTGACATATCTACAAATTCCTAGTCGTAGCGGGCCTGAGCAAGAAAAAGCTGCTGCCACAATCCTGAAGGGGTAAATAGGGGAGTTCTGGCCCACAGTAAACTATGCCAGATACAGGGAAAACTGCAAGGGAAAGATAAGAGAAGAGCAGATGTTTGACACTCTGTACCAGAAAGGAAGCCTATACTGTGGCTGTTGAAATGGAGAGATCCCCTGTGAGAACCATGTCTTAGAAAGCAGCTGCCAAGTCAAATAGCCATTAAATCTCAGCAGCAACAAACATCATCACACTATGCTGTGTCTCTTTAGTAGACCCAACAGCAGTTCACACTGGGCTGGTATCTATTGTACCATACAAAGCCTGGATGAAAACACAGGTCAGAATGACAAAAGCATGCACTTCTAATTAAATGATTTGAAATTAAATTAAAAATATACTGGGAAAAAAAATAATGAAAAGCTGGAAAGCTAGCTTGTGAATTGAAACTGTGTTCCTTATTATGGACAACACCTTATTACTCTGACTTGTCTCCACATTTTTCTGAAGAGAATTTAAATGACATTGTATCTTTACTAGTTCAAAGTATGTCTTCCAGTGTAGGGATAGTGGGGATTCTTGCCATCTCTGGTCCTTTCTCAGTTGCTCCTGAATACCTAGGCAAGATGGTATGACATTACTTCATGGATCTGGTCATTTTTTGTGTCAGAGAAACCATGTCAGAAGCTTAGAGAAATGAGAAGAGCCCAATGCTTCATTCCACAGAAGGTAACTGTTATATATTTTGTTTGGAGAGAGATAAAGGCTAGCTATCCTAAGGCACACATATCTAATTTTAGTCTGGTAACCAGCAACCAGTAGAGAATAGCAGGTGCTACATCAATTCAGCCAATACCTAAAATAATGCGGGCAATTTCTTGTTCTATGTCAGAACAGAGAAGTTGCAACCAAGTAAAAACTGAAAGAGAACATTCGGATTTCACACTGTGCAAGCATGCAGGGAAAATTGGAAGACAGCTTTAATATCAAAAAGGGAGGATGTGCTGCTCTTACTATAATGTGTTTTCACGTTCAGACATGCAATGAAATTGTCCAATTACAAAAATCTCCATGCTTAAAACAAACAAACAAATAAAGCCACAACCTCCATACACACATTTACCTTCTCTTCCTTAATAATCCAGGATCTTTATACTGTCTGCCTGTATCAATCAGATTTCTGTCCTGCCTCTTCTAACTAGTACCTCCTTCTTTTCATTTGTGGGGAAAGAGAAGGGAGGGTCCTACTGACAACAATTGCACACTGCTGTTGCAGACAATCCCTTTTTCTTGGCTGACTAATAAGTGGAGGCATTAAGTTCCCTTTCTCCAGCAGGAAACCGGAAGGAGGTAAAGTGTACTTCTTGAAAGGCCCTGATGTCAGACAGCCATAGCAGATGAATTGATGTAGGCCATTTATTCTGGCTGATTTCTGATAAGCTGTCCTAGAGAAAGCTGGATAAGAAGATCCAGGGTTGAGAAACCAACTAGGTCTTGCTGTGATGGCTGGACAGGTAGAAAATAGAAGGAATAACAACTCTCTGGTTGATAGATTTGAGTAAAATAGTCCTAGGGGTAAGAGACAATAGAATTGAAGAAGTGTTTAATGATAAAAAAATACAGAAATTATAGTTCCTTTGAGACAGGAACAGGGAACTGATGAATTGCTGAAGAAGAACAGGAAGAAGTTGACAGACCTTGGAGAGAAAGACAAAATAAGGGACTTATAGATATCCTTTGGGTGCCTATGATGCCAGAGGCAAAATCATGTATTGCTGATTGAGGCCAGACACATTTTAAGGAGCCAATGCCTTACTTGGTTTGAATAAAAAGGACATATGGGAAAAAGATTGCATGAATAGGGTATAATGTAGAATTAACTGTAATTGGGGTAGATGAATGACTAAGGGCAAAGTGAGAACAAGCTAGGAAAATGCCATGGCCCAGATCCAACAAAATATTTATGCTTTCAACTTCTAACTGTTAACATTAGATGGTAATAGCTTTCGCAGCAGGTAAGCTCATAAATCATTTGTTGAATCTAAGCCTAAGGCTGTTGCATGTTAATCCAATGATTTAAAAAGTAAGGTTTACAGAACAGATTTACAAATTTTCAAAATTTAGTTAAGAGTATCAAAATTATATAGGTGAGGGAACAATGTTTGTTCCTCCTGGAGAATCAACAACTTTGAGGAGAGCTACAGAAGCCCTCCCTTTCCTATGAGGAAGTTAATGAAGAGGATGGAGCCAGGCTTTTCACAGCTGTGCGGGGGGGGAGGGAGATGACAAGAGAGAGTTCAGGTTGCATGCCAGGAAAAGCTTTTCCCAAGATGGAGATAGTCAAGTGGAGAAACAGGTTGTCCAATGAAGTCATGCATCTGTCCTTGGAGATCTTCAAGGCTCAACTAGGCAAAGTTTTGAGTAACCAGGTCTGATCTTAGAGCTGATTGTGCTTTGAGCAGAAGATTGGAATAAATGGCTTCATGAGGCTCCTTCCAGATTCAATCATATGATCCTATGATCCCATGAAAAGATTTTCACCACTTCGGTGTGCAACTGCTGCCTTCTTTTATCCAGGAAAAATGCTATACCTTTTGTATCATGAAGGTATGTGGCTACGTGTGTTTGCCCCAACTAAGATACATTTTTTCATGACATATACTATTTAATAATATTCAGGGCAGGAATGGATATAAAAGAAACTAGAAAGCAAAAAAATATATTTTTTTCAGTGAGCTTGTATGTACTTGCATGTAATAACTGTAGAAGTCAGTCAGAATGGATGAAAAAGAAAAAGTTATTAGAGTGAAGCTTCCGATTTAAATATGTTCCACATTCATGTGAAGCAACACAAGACTGCAGAAGGAAATTGGCATGTATTGCAGTAGTAGTAATATTAATGTCTAAGTAATCTCTCACCAAAAATGGAAGCCTCTAAGACATTGAAAAGCAAAGACCCCTAAGGGATCTTAGGTTAGTGAGCAGGAATTTTCTGGACTATTTTCCTACACATGGCTATCTACAATCCACCCAACCTCCACATTAAAAGAGACAATATGATTTCCGCAAGTTGACAACTTGGATTTTATGTGGTATAAATTTCAAAAAAATGTAGAAAGAGTAACGATTCCCAACAATGATTGTATCGTCACCATGAGCAATAGCTGATGCCATGAATAAAACATGATCATTTCATGATCATAATAACTGAAAAGTGGACATAAATATTCTGAATCACCTATAGACCTACCAAGATGATTTTCTGAAACTGATATTTTTTCCTCTGTACTGATGCATTTATAAGCTAAGTCAGTCAGTAAGTACGCTCAGAATTTGAACAACTTTTTAGGAGCCATTAAAGCATATTGAACTAATGACCCATGGATAATCAAAGCGTCTCTTTCACTTAATGATGGATCCTTCATTCTAATTCATTTGAACCTATCCCATTTGCTTTTCTTTTTGGTAATAAAAAGTGGACATTAATTATGTCTCAAGTACTATAAAAATCTTATTGAACACCTGCATTATAAAAATATTCTTTTTATTTTGTTTTGACTGTTTTAGAAGATTTTGTTAAAACAAGAAGCATTATTTTTCCTATTTTTTTAAGAATCTATTTTTTTTCCTGATATACTTCAGTACTAAATACTTTAGTTGCAAATTTTATCATATTTCAGTTCACTGTTGTCATCATTAATGAAATAGCAACCTCATGTCCTGGCTTCAAGGTGAAATAGATCCTTGTCAGGGTCAATGTAAGAAAAACAAAAGTGTTGACTTCAAATACTGACTATCAAAAACTTTGTTTACTAGCAAAAATATTTGAGAGTGGTTGCTGAATAGGATGTTGAGCAGCAGTGCTGGAACACCTGATGATAGTCAAGCAGATTATTTACTCTTCTGTGCACTTTCTAAAGCCAATCAATACCAGATATTTCTGCTGATCATACCTCACCCCCCCCAAAAAAGGTCAAAAAACCACAGAAAACAAAACAAACAGAAAAACCACCATAGCAAACCAAACAAAAAACCAAACCAAAAAAAAAACCCAAAACAAAAACCCCCAAACAAACAAAACAAACAAACAAACAAAAAACTCCATTGGTATAGATCTGAAGGAAAAAAATAACAGGGACAAAGGTGGGATCACAGAATCACAGAATCTGCTGAATTGGAAGGGACTCACAAGGACCATCAAGTCCAACCGTTAGCCCTGCACAGGACAACCCCCAAGAGTCACACCATGTATCTGAGAGTATCGTCCAAACACTTCTTGAACTCTGTCAGGCTCGGTATGAAATAAAGTTAACAGATGGACAATGAAATACTTGTGACTATTTCTGGATTACATAGAATATTTGTCGTAAAATGAAGGAGTCTGAATTTAAAACCCGTTAGGTTGCCCAAGCAACCAGCTCTTTATGGCTAAACAATGGAAACCTATATATCTATGACTCTATGAAAAATGCTAAGTAATATAATTGCACTTTTTATTTTACGTTTTTTTTCCCCATTGCTTTCCAGTGCAAGAACAGTAAAAGGAAAGAATAGTATGCAAGTAAAGTATTTTAGAAACATTATTTCTGACTCCGAAAATTTAAGCTGGCTATCCAAAACAGTAGTAGCACAATGAAGACCATACAGAACAGGTCTGGTTCTGACTTTTCTAAATTGTTGCTTTACCTCCTTCTACTTCACTACAGTCAGTGTCTGTTACATTCAAAATCTTTATGTGTAAAGAGCAGGCAAACCTTACATAAATATAAACCCAAGAACTTACTATAATTGAAATTTTAACAGACTAGTCATTATTAGTCCATATTTAATTGAAATAGAAAAAGCAAGAATAACAATGCAATTAAAATTGCTGAACTTGCACTTTGTTTCTATCCCTTTTTCTGGTGCTACACTCACTCTTTCCCTGCTCCTTGGATCTTAGGATCAGTGCTTAATTTCTCGGAGGATGTGTGAGGGCATTGTTATGGTGAATTATCAGCATCTCGAGTCCTTCAGTGGGAAGGACACAAACATATAATGTTTGTGTTCATGGTTTCTTCTTTTTCACTTTATGGTTCACTTAGCATCACTTTTGTATTTGCTAACTTGCTTTTACAACTCCACAGGTTTTTTGTTGGACTGCATCTCAACCTTACATCTAAATTTACTTATGTGATACTCTTTACGCATAGCTAGATACCTTTTTTTTTTTTTTAATCCCTAAAACCAGTTTTGCCCAGATCTGCATTTCTGTGAGTGACCACAAGTGAGTTTATTACCACGTGTCTGAAATGGCATCCTGTGACCCATCCCCTATCGCCTCATGCCCATCCCTATGGCAAATGCCATGCCCCTACTTTTCAAGCCCTCTGCTGTTGTACTAGGCCTCTATTTCTCTACATTATGTCACTACCTTAGTACTACATATATTTCATTTTGCACAGAACTGCTTATTTCTGCTATCTGTGCAAAACAATGGTTTCACTATACACAGACAACAAAAATAAAACAAATTAGCTGCAGGCACTTAGTTAATTAGAAAAATTGCTAGGGCACCTAAACCAAAGTAAAGCTTAAGTCAGACCCAATATTTGCTTATTAAATAACAGCTAATGGTGGTACTGTGCACTGCATATTCAGTCATCTATTCATTTTGCAAAATAAAGCCTCATTCTACAGTTTTAAGATCTTTTCAATTTTAAGGAATTATCTACACTACTACTACACTACTACTACATTTCATGATTACAATAAACATTTCCTGGTAAATAACTGAGTAATAAATATTCTTTCTCCCATTCCCCCACTAAACACATATGATAAGTTCCTGGATGACACCACGAAAACTTCTGCTTCCTTGGAATAAGTCCACATTTTAGATAGGCGGTAATTCTATTTTATAATGGGAGATGACTAGTTGCAGATTTTTGTCAACAAATAGTCCTTGATCTTGCTACCCCTACAGTTCAACAGCACTGAATTTGCTAAGTCTTAAAATCATGCCATGAAGCCTATCTGTTTTTCCAGTCTTTCTTCAAGGAGGTTGGTTTAAAAAAAGCCATAAAAATTTGACTATGGCAAATGAATCTGCTTTCCTCAATATCTGCAGTGTGTCTTACTCTCCTCCCCTCTTCCTAGAAGGACAACTGCAGGAATGCTGTGACATCTGAAGTAACTTAACACATCTGAATTAGTTTTCTAAAGAAATTGGTGAGATTTTGCAAAATAATCAGTTTAGATTACATACTTGGTTTTGTATTGTATTTCTGCTCAAAATTATCAAAACTGCTCACTAAACAACAATCTGTTTTAATGGAAAGATAAAGAGTACTTTTCTTCTTGCAAGGGTTGTTTGTCTTCTTTCAGCATCACTAAATACTCATTTTACCCAAGAAAGTTTCTAAGCATGATTCTCTTGTCTAAGTGTTGAGAAAAAGTGGAAACCTCAACCGCAGTTCCAGTTCAAAAATCGTGTGTGTGTGCCATATTAACCAGCTGTTACAGGAGACGTATCTTTGTCTCTTAATACCATGTGAGACAGAACTGTTTCAAAAAGTGGAGACAAAAACATAGCCCCCAAACCTGGCATCCTTTTATCCCATCTGAATACAAACACATTCATCAATTTTTACTTCAGTTCTTACAGGCTGCTTATTATATTAAACATCAAGACTTACTGCATGGGTCCTGAACTCCTGCATATAGAAGATAAGAAGTCAAACAAGTTCCTGTAGAGATCCACTGGATGCTGCTAAATTATGATATAATTATTTTATTGGGGTACTTAAACAGTTGATTTTTTTAACTTAGACATCAAAAAATTTAAACAGGATTATGCATGAATAATACTGTAGTTAATGGGAATTATGCTGCAAAAATCTGGATTTTCTCTTTCCTTCATGTGGGGAGAATGGAAAATTCCATAATTCTGTGTTTATGCGTCCATGCTTTCTTGAGAATAAGCCTCAAGCCAACTCTAATTTTACACACAAATATTTGTTCTTCCTGAAACTTGAAAAATAATAATAATACTGCTCCCTTACCCATGCTCCCTAAATGGAAATTACTAACTGCTTTGCCTAAAAGAAACACCTAGTAACATATTTATTTCAGCAAGTTATTTTAGAATTCAGGGTTTCAAAGGAGAAACATCATTTTAACAGAAAAAAAGCCCCCAGACTTCCTGCAAAAAGATTTTTATTTGCCAGCTGTACAGACTACTACAACGAATGTCTAAACCTGAAAAAAATAAAATATTGTACAGCATTTCAGAGCTTTTACACTATGATTGTAAAATATCTGGGAGCTTTGCCAAACTCAGTCAAAAGAAGAACACAGCATTTTCTCATCACTAATAACAATGACCTGAAGTCACGTTGAAGATTGTAAGGTCAATTTCCCTCTTAAATTGAAAAAAAGAAAATAGGAGAACAGATGTGGGTAGTTGCTTCTGTATTTATAAATTGCATGACAGCTGGGTTAGGCTATATCGTCTCCAGTTTCTATGCAGTTAAGGTGTTTTTATTGAATCATTCATGCTAATCAGATAGAAGTGTTAAGGTGCATTTTTAAGGTATTATACAGCATAGAAAAAGCAGCTAACTTCATAGCATACGTTCAAAATTGAACATTTTTCTTCATTAAATATGTTCAGATAAGATTACCATGTGACACACACAGTTCAAGGAGGATTTTCTGGGTTTGAATGATCAGTTCTGAATTGACAGCATAAAGGCATGTGATGATAAAATGAGTACATTTTAAATAAAAGCATAAATACACAGAGTGGTAATTAAAACTACCTACTACCAGATATTTGTGCATTTGGTGGGTTTGGGCTTGGGTTTTTTGTTTGGTTTGGTTTTTTGTAGTTTACAATTGCAGCAATAGTAGCTGTGTAACCAACATCCTGATAACATTTATTCTGTCATTTCAGGAGCATATAATTCTAGAAACAGAAATTTTTATGCACACAGAAATTCTCACTCTACATTATTTCATCTATTAAGCTGACAATTTTATCAGATACATAATTTCTTATTACTGACTCTTTATGTCTATCTGCTGAAACACAATTTGCACACACTACACACCAGTATTTTTGACTACTCTTTCTTTATATTACATTTACATTAAAATGCCAACCATCTGCTTGTGGATGGTAGAATCTAGGCAACTCTTGCCTTTAAATCCCAGAATTTTATTTGTAATCCCTTATTGGGTGAAGCACGTGAATCATATTCCACCTCTTTATACTGTGCAATTCATTTCATCTAACCTACACATTTTAACATTAGACATAGTGGCCTACTGAGCCCAGACCTATGAGAAGAAAAAGGAAGTTCATGAGCATAGTTTATCTGAAACATCTTAAATGTCTGGTATGGAATGAGATAAATCTTTGATGATGCTTTCTGACTCCTTGACATAAGGAGAGGCTATGTGAGTAGTTAGACTTAAAAGATTAACTTCTAACACTTGTATTGGGGTACCAATCAAAAGCTTAGATGTGAAGTCTCAATTAACTAAGACTGAGAGATAAACAGTTTTCTAATCTTCAGCCAGGCATTTTTTTGATAGTTTCTCTGACCTATGTGATGTATACATCAATTATTTCAGAATAATATTTTGGTGAATACTTCTAATAGTTACCAAACAACAATGGACAGAGAATTTGGTGACTGTTCAGAAGATATAAAGAGAAAAATAAGGTAAGTAGAATGAATCAGTTTTAGTATACAGTCCTCTCTTCCCCCAAGTTTTTGAAACAGCAGCCCTCAGGAAGCCTAAACTTGTGCAATCAACCTCTTCAACACAGATTGTCCTAAGTCTCTCTGTTCTTGGCAATATAATAAGGGTCACATTTACATGTAGGTAACCTGCTTCTGAATGACAACTGAAACATTTAGAATTAGACAAGGAAAGAAAAATTGGTTTTGACAGTACTCCAGTTCTGTGAAACAATATAGTATCATCCTTTATGAGGTCCATTTCAGGAATGAGTGCTTATTTATTATGGACAGTGCAAGGAAAGGACTCGCATGCCACAGAAGTTCCCAGGTGCAGCACCATATGCACACAGTCGTTGAGCCCAGCAAGGGTGATAGCTTTGCTCCATCTCAGTAGTTGCAGCACCTATGGGAGACAGAGAGGAGCAAGAAATCCTTGAGTCCCTTTATAAGATCAGCAGTGACATTTCCTCCTACTGCCCTGTCAGCCTCCAAGCTGTGCTGCATTGGCTCAGTGTTCCTATTAGGGCCTCTGGGCACTACAGTAAATAGTGAGCATTAAGGGATATAACATGCAGCAAAGTCTAACAGTGTTCATGCGTCACTAATTACCATAATGAGAAACTTGCGGCACATCAGCCAAAGAGAATTTGCATTGATTTTTTTTTCCCCATTCTTCACCTAGAATAGGAAGAATTCCCATGGATCCCCACTTGACCTTGAGTGCTTCTTCTCCTCTTTCTGTGTGTAGTTATTCCTTAGAGGTGCACGCAAGGCAGATGAATAAACAGGGATTTAAATCCAAAAATGATTAATTTTCTAATAGGCCTTTCTACTGCATGTATATATACATTCTAGTGACCAAAGGAAAAAAATGTTCAAATTTCATCTGATCTCAGTTGGCACAGGCATATTGAAGAGCAACTGCTGTTTTCACACTGTTCCTAATTCCACGTAAGGCCCTAGTGCATGTTAGTTATTGATTTTAGACACTTCTGCTGTTGACTACAAATACTGACTCATGAAGCATGGATTCCTACTCCACTAATACAGGGTTAATATTAGAATTACTTGAAGGTTAAATGTTCATCAAACAACACTATTAGCTAGAACAACTTCTTAACAATACGATGTTTTGTTGAAACCTGTCTTCTGTGATGAATGTGTGCTTACAGGAGACAAGAAAACAAAGTTAGTTTTTGGAACACAAGATGTGATACTGAAAGGCCTCCCAAGCCATTGATTCATATCCCCTGCTCTAACAGGCATTTCCTGCATCCTATAATCCCATTCAAAAATATATTAAGCTCCACTTCAAAGCTACTTAAATTGTTTTCCTCTGTTATTCTTATTGGAAGGCAGTTCCAGACAGGTGGAAGGTGGCTAGACAGTTGTATTGATCTCTAAATTCCCTGGAAATTCTATTTATACAATGTTAAGCATTTTGTTAAGGATTTCCAAGCGGGTGTTTCTGATTGTTGAATACATAACAATTGTTCTGCTGATAACAAGCCTCTGCATGTTTCATTTATAATGATCCATTTTATTTTTCTTGTAATAATAGCATATTGCTATTTCATGCAGCTGTTACATGCACTTTATGAGTGTTCCACTGCCTTTTTTTTTAACATAATTGACTCAGTTTTTTGAGTTGCCAAGCACCTTATCCCTCATTTCAGTGAGATATCCTCAAGCAATACCCTATGGTAAGGTAAGCACTGTATCCAAGGACCTTGTTTCAGGTATACACATTTCTTTTCACACAGATTTACACAGAATGGCTGGGATTGGAAAGGGCCTCAGGAGATCATCTAGTCCACCTTCCCTGATAAAGCAGGGTCGTCCTACAGTAGGTTGCACAGGACCATGTCCACACCAGTTTTGAATATCTTCAGAGAAGGAGAATCCACAACCACTCTGAGCAGCCTGTTCCAGTGTTCTGCCACCCTCATGGTAAAGAATTTTTTCCTTATATTCAGATGGCACTTCCTGTGTTTCAGATTCTGCCTGTTGCCCCTTCTCCTGCCCCTAGGCACCACTGAAGAGAGTTTAGTCCCATCCTCTTGACATCCACCCTTAAGATATTTATATGCATTGATAGGATTTCCTCTCAGTTGTCTCTTCTCCAGGCTAAACACGCCCAGCTCCCTCAGCCTGAGGGAGATGCTCCAGTCCCCTAATCATCTTCAGAGCCCTCTGGTGGACCCTCCTCAGTAACTCCTTGTCCTTCTTGAACTGGGGAGCCCAGAAGTGGATATAGTACTCCAGATGTGGCCTCATCAGGGATGACTAGAGGGGTAGGACCACCTCCCACAACCTGCTGGAAATGCTCTTCCTAAGGCACCCTAGACAACATTGGCCTTCTTGGTCATAAAGGCACACTGCAGACTCATGGACAGCTTTTTGTCCACCAGAATCCCCAGATCCTTCTCCCCAAAACTGCTTTCCAGCAGGTCAGCCCCCAGACAGTATTCGTGCATGAGGTTATTCCTCACCAGATACAGGACCCTGCATTTGCCTTTGCTGAGCTTCATTAGGTTCCTCTCTGGCCAACTCTCCAGCCTGTCCAAGTCTCACTGAATGGCAGCACAACCTTCTGGCGTGTCAACCACTCCTCCCAGTTCTGTATCATCTGCAAACTTGCTGAGGGTTCACTCTGTCCCTTCATCCAGGTCTTTGATGAATAAGTTGAACTATACTGGATGCAGTACTGAACCCTGGGGAACACCGCTACTTACAGGCCTCCAACTAGACTCTGTGTCACTGATCACAACCCTCTGAGCTCTGCCATTCAGCCAGTTCTTGGTCCACCTCATTGTCTACTCATCTAACTTTCTTTTCCTCCACATGCTAAGAGATGACATCCAGGATAAGTTATTCCATCACCTTACCAGGGATGGAGGTGAGGCTGACAGGCAGTCAGCTTGCTGCACACCCTCCTCATTGCCTTAAGGATCTTGAACTCCACCATTTTATGGTCACTCCAGCCAAGGTTTCCCTTGAGCTTTACATTCCCCACCAGCCCCTCCTTGACGGTGAGAATAAGGTCCTGTATAGCACCTTTCCTCAGTGGCTCCTCTATTACTTGGAGAAGGAAGTTGTCATAAAGGCATTTTAAGAACCTCCTGGATTGCTTACGCCCTGCTGTGTTGTCCTTTCAACAGACATTGAGGTGGTAGAAGTTCCCCATGTGGACTAGGAATTGTCAACGTGAGGCTGTTCCTATCTATCTGCAGAGGGGTACTGCCACGGTCCGCGGGGGAAAGGGAATTGGGACGCGGCACTGCAATGAGGGTCCGGACACAGGTGAAGGTTGATGGAGCAATGCCAGTTTATTGAGGGAGAACAGGGACTTAAATAGGGTGAGTCTGAGGGGAGGATTCAGAACCGGGGAGGAGCTTGGGACTGACAACCCAGGGAGAATCAGGATTGGGGGATAAAGGAGAGGTAGGTGTAACTCTGGGGTATCCAGGGGAAAGGGCCAATGGGAGCTCACTCTGCACTGCGGCAAACCTCAGCCAATCAGAGTCAGAGGAGCGGGAAAGCAGGGGAGAACAAAGGAGTAAACAACTTTAGGCGGGAAAATCTGAGGGAGAAGAAGGGCTAATATGAGGGTACATAGAAATTTAATAAAAAACCAGTAGCAAACAGGGGTACAATAGTAAAAACACACAACACAATAAAAACTGGGGAATAACAGTCTGTCTGTGGTGAAAAGTCTATCCGGTATATTCAGAGTCCATAATCCATTTAATTTCCGTAGAGTTCTCTCCATGCCTTGTACCTTTCCCAGTCAGACTCTTGTTTCTCCACATCTCCCCCTTCTTTGTTTAATGATGCAACGTTGGCGTTGATAGTCTTTAAGAGCAGTTGGCGGAGACAAATAAGAATGCAGGGCAAACAAGTACACAAAGTAAAAAGGACGCACACGGAGATTAAAGCCATGATCACTATCTTTTTAAGCCAATTGGGGATTGAGGGAAATTTGAGCCAATCAAAAAGACCGTCCAATCCCTCCCTGCGGGATTGACGGATGTCTTGTACCAGATTTTTCAGTCGATCAATGCTCTGATGGATCGACTGCGCATGATCTGAAAAATTCATGCAGCACATTCCTTCAAACTCCTGGCACCCATGTCCGTGTGCCAGGAGTAGGAAGTCAATGGCCGCACGATTTTGTAAGCTAACTTCTTTTAATTTTTGGGTATCTGCCAATAAGCCCTCTATTGCTGTTGTGGTTGCATTCGCTTCCTTGGTGAGCCAACAACCGAGGTGGGTAAGCAGAGACAAAGCATGGGCTGTTCCTATGCTTGGGTATATTCCTGGGAGTGGGAAGGAAGCCCAAAAATTTTTCATTTGGGACCAAACATAAATATGAGAATCACAGTCCTCGGGAAAGGGAAGGGGTGGTGGAGCAGTCCAAGAGGAGACAGGAGGAGAAGGAGCTGATTTAGGAGCCGGGGCTACAAGGGGTGCTGGAGGTGTAGGACGAATAATCTTTTTTGGGAGGACTGGGCGTTCATATAAAACAAATGTTCTCTTGGACCTACTGATTTTTGATAGGGGGGAAGAATTTGAGATTTGATCTTGAGGAGAAAATGCCTGATTTGGTAATTGGAATTTGGCTGGGTTAAAAAGGGCTAATTTTCCTACTGTGCAGGGACCACCCTCTGGGTACGCAGGAATACCTTGCCATGCCCGGTCCCCGCACAGAAGGAAAAATCCTTGTGGGAGTCTTCTCCACCTCGGTATTGTCTCTGTTGTTACTGTAGTGATGACAGAATGATTGCACCACGAGGAAGGTATTTCTCGATAGACGGGTTTGTTGGCAGATACGTTAAAGGGGGTGAATAATTTAGGTTCCGTGTAGCGATGAAATAAAACACAATTACTAGTAGGAATGGAACCAAAGAGATCGATTTCTTGGGGAGGTTCGGGAGAAAGGTGGGTGCGAGAGATGGCTTGGGCAAGTGTAGCAGAATTAAAAGGAAGGGACTCTGTGACTCGGGTCTGTGGTAAAAATGTATCCCATTCTTTACCGGTGGAAATAGGGATGCCTACCAGACAGGTTTGAAATGGGTTGCCAGCACCAGACTGGGCCAGACACAGGGTGTCTGTCCCAGTGGCTTTGGCCAACGTTACCCACAGGTTGTCGGTGGGTTGATTCATCCAATCTTTCAGGGGGAATGATGCGGAGATATCCAGGAGTCTTAAGGTGTTGAAGAGGAAGGCGTAGATGTAGGTGGTCCACATGTTGTATCTCGTTCTTGATATATTTTCACTCGTCTCGTTGGGACCCAGTTTGGTCCGGTTTCACCTGAAATACATGCGTACCCTTTCCCCCAGGTGATCAGGGAGAAAGGGCCCGTCCATGATTCTGTTATTGGGTCTTTGTATATGATTTTCGCTTTTTGTTCATTTAGGGTAATTTCTGATTTAAAATGTTTTTCGATGGGACTTCTGTCTGTGTGAGTTTCGTGTTCCTCTATCAAATTTAAAAAATTTAAGACGTACATTACCTTTTCCAATCTTTCTTGAGGGGTTAGGCCAATACTCCCCCTTTTTTGTTTTTTAAGTAAATTTTTGATGTTTTGGTGGGCCCGCTCTACTATGCCCTGTCCCGTGGGATTGTGAGGGACCCCAGTGGTATGGTGAATTCCCCAGTCATCAAAAAACTTTTTCGTGTCTGCAGATACATAGGATGGTCCATTGTCAGTTTTAATTTGTTTGGGGACTCCCATCCTAGCAAATGCAGACAAGAAATGTCTCTTGACATCTTTGTTTTTTTCACCAGAATGTGCGGTGGCTACAATCATTTTTGAAAATGTATCCACAGATACATGAACATATTTTAGCTTGCCGAATTCTTGCACATGGGTGACATCCGACTGCCAGATTTCTAATGCTGTCAGCCCCCTGGGATTTGTCCCCTCTGGAACCAGTGGGGTAATTTTTTGGCAGTCGGGGCACGCTTTTAGAATTTCTTTTGCCTGTGTTATTTTGAGGCCAAATTGTTTCTTTAGCGATCGCGCATTCTGGTGGAAAAATTTATGAGAAATTTTCGCTTGCTGATATAAATTAGGGGTAACAACCATACCTGCCAGATGGTCGGCGATCTGGTTTCCCTCAGCCACAGGACCTGGTAGAGTAGTGTGGGACCTTGTGTGGACAATGTAGTATCTAAATGTTCTGATTTCTATTAGAAATAATAATTTTTTCAATAGGTTAGATAGTTTCTCATTAGACACATCTTTTAAATATGAATTTTCAATTCGTTTTACAATGCCCACAACGTAAGCCGAATCTGAGACAATGTTAATGGGTTCTTTATCAAAAATTTGGAAGGCGCGAACAACTGCTGATAATTCCACTATTTATGGAGAACCTTGTACTTTATGGATATCTTGATGCCAATTATTTTTCTCTTTCCAAACTATTACCGCATTTCCGGTTCTCCCTGAGCCATCGGTAAAAATAGTTTTTGCATTTTTGATTGGAAGATCCGATTGCATAACTTTTAATTTTAATGGAATTGGAATTAGTCTCTGTAAAAATGGGCACGCCGGGAGGTGGAATTTCACTTCTCCCGGGTAACCCCCGATGGCAATTTGAAAGTCAACGGAATTTTGCAGTAGTTGTTCCAGATGTTCAGAAGTCAGTGGGAGGTAAATGTAATTCGGTTCTTCCCCACTGAGTTCTAAACACCTGGTGCGGCCTTTGAAAATCAGTTTGCCAATCATTTCTGATATTGTCACAATTGTTTTTGAGAATTGGTGAGGGAGGAACAACCACTCCCACAGACAGAAGTCTTTTTCACCTGTCGTGAATTGACCTAGTAGGGCCAACGGTTGATTTTTCTCTTTTATTATAACCAATGAGGATGGCAGTCCCTCCATCCTGCGATATGATTGTCTCTCTGAAATTTTTGTTTCAACAGTGGCAAGGGCTTTCTTTGCATTTGATGTTAAAAATCTGGGGGAGGACAGATCTGCATCTCCTTTTAGTAGTTCGAACAGTGGGTGCAGATCACCGGTTGTGATCCCCAGCACAGGTCTGATCCAATTGATCGCTCCCAGTAATTTTTGGAGGTCATTTAAAGTTCGGACTTTTTTATCAATTGAAACTGATTGAGGTTTGATGGTTTTTGCAGTAATTTGGAGTCCGAGGTACTTCCAAGGTGCTTCCCTCTGCACTTTTTCAGGGGATATCTCCAATCCTTTTGAATTTAGGGCCGCAATTGTAGCATCTAATGTTTGTCGGACTGTCAATTTTGTTTTTGCGCAGATCAATACATCATCCATATAATGGAAGATGATTGATTGCGGGAACTTTTTCCTAATTGGTTCCAACACCTTTGCCACGAACATTTGACACAGTGTTGGGGAATTTTTCATCCCCTGAGGAAGCACTCTCCACTGGAACCTGCGGTGGGGTTCACAGGCGTTGATGGCTGGGACTGAGAATGCAAATTTGGCCGAATCAGCCGGATTTAAATAGATGTGAAAAAAGCAGTCCTTAATGTCAATTACCACTAGGGGCCATTCAGCAGGGAGCATAGATGGTGAAGGCATTCCCTGCTGGAGGGCTCCCATTGGTTCGAGGACTTCATTAACTTTGCGCAGGTCCTGGAGAAATCTCCAGGAACCTGAGGACTTTTTGATCACGAACACTGGAGTGTTCCAGGGACTGGTGGAAGGCTCCAAGTGTCCTTTAGCCAATTCTTGATTTACTAATTCGTTTAAAATTTGCAGCTTTTGGGTAGGTAGGGGCCACTGATCCACCCAAACTGGTGTCTCGGTTTTCCAAATCAGTTTGGGCAGCTGCACATGTTCAGTGACCCCTCCTAAAAATTTTCTTCCGTCCCTAATGTTAATTGCCACTGTTCCATGGCATCTCTTCCCCACAGTGTGATCGGGATGTTCAATACATACGGTTGAAGAGATGCAGGTTTGTTCTCTGGCCCGTATACCGTTATTACTTCACGACTCTTGACAGGGTACTGAATCCCTCCCACACCGCTGACTCTCGTGTCCGTTGTGTGGGCTGGCCAACTATGTGGCCAGTCCTTAGAGGCTAGGATGGTGACATCCGCTCCCGTGTCTAAAAGTCCTTCCACCATCACTTTCTGCGGGTGTCTAGATAGGGGGAAATGAACACGACAAGTTAGTAAAGGTCGAGAGGTCCTCACTGAGGTTGCCCAGTGGACTTCCATCAGCGAGTTATTCCTCTGTTCTTCTTCCCATGACACCGCACAGAGAAGGTCATCAGTGGGGATCATTTTTGCCACCGGGAAGCGGTCCTCCAGCTGTATGGGCGGAAGGTGGACAGTTAGACAAATGGCAGTGTTGGAACTTGTCAACCCTGTCAAGAGCGTGGGGACTACAACAATGCCCCTTGCCACTGCTGAAAGATGAGAGACTATTAGATACATTACGTCTGGGTTTACTTCAATAGATGGTACGACTTTAACTATTTGTTCGCATCGATTTAAAGGTGTTAAAGGGTGTGTTACAGAAAGGGTTATCCAATTTAATGAAATACAGTGATTTTGGGTAGAAACAGGGTCTGCCGGAGGTTTTCCTGTTACGGAGTAACTGGGCGCGGTGTTGGGCGCAGGATGGAACGCAATTGAGGGGTTGCTTCTGTCCTCGCGCCCCCCTGAGCGCTCTGCTCCCCGTTTCCCGAGTGCTCACAGGAGCACTGGCGTAGATTGGGTAGGGAGCCAAACGTTACTTTTCTTTTTACTCCAGGAGATTTTCTGGGGGGAAGGGGTTCACCATTTATGTTAGTTACCGACCTGCAGGCCGAGGACCAGTGGAAACCCTTCCCACACCTCCGGCAGAGGGACTTGGGTAGATTAGGTAAGTTAGGTTCCGAGGTGGATTTGGGACAGTGTTTTTTGAAGTGACCTTTCTGTCCGCAATTGAAACATGATTGGGGTCCGGTGAAAGCAGCGGCTAATAGGCGTGCTTTATGGGAATTAGAACCGATGTTTTTGCACGCTTCAATCATCTCAACCAGAGAGGGATCCTTTAACATTTTTAATGCTTTTTGACAATCCTCATTCGCTTTTTCAATAACCAATTTGTTGAATAGAATTTCCTGACTTTCTTTTTGATTTACCTGTCTTTTGATCGCTTCTTTTAGTCTCGTAATAAAGTCTATAAATGGTTCTTTGGGGCCTTGATTGATTAATGTGAAAGAGGGTGTCTGGACATAAGCGTCCGCCACCCTCTTTACTGCTTCCAGTGCCAATTCTTTTGAAATCTCTAGGAATTTAGGCTCAATTCTCGATTGATCCCCTCTGGTTGAGTAGCTGCCCTCCCCATAAAGCATGTCTATTGCCTGTTTCACCGGAATTCCCCTTCTTTCCATTTTCTCATTCACATGTGTCACAATCAATTTCTTCCATTCAGCCTCGAATACGGAGGACTGAATGGTTGTGAAAAGCCCATTGATCACAGCTCTTATATCATATGGTATTAACAAATAGGCTAAAAAGAAGGATTCCAAGAGGCCAATAGTGTAGGGTGCTCCCAACCCATATTCTACCATTGCTTTTTTTATGTCCTTTAACATTGGGTAGGAGATTGGCCTCCATTCTGGAGCCTTTCCTTCTTCTAAAAAGATTGGGAAGGCTTTAAGGAATTCCGGGTCGTTTGCTTGGGCTGCCTCTTCCCTGAAAGGCTTCCAGATGTTAGGCATCTCACTTTGCCTTTCAGGGGAGCCCTGGGTACGGTCAGTGTCAGTGTCAGTATTCGGGCAGTGGCAGGCGGGGTAGGCCTTGGTGGTATGGGCCCTATGGGCGCGGCCATGTTGCCGGAAGCCGGCTCTGGCCTTTGCCCTGACCCCGCCCCTCGCCCCCCTTTCACCCCCGGAAGATGACCTCTCCGGGGAGGAGGCGGAACTGGAGGGAGTGGACGTGCACGTGGGTGAGTCAGGGGAGGGGTCTCTGACGCGCGCAGGAGGAGGTGGAGGTGGTCTGGAGGGTGGTGCTGTGGGGGCCCGCCCCCTCTTTTCCCGCGCTGATGGTTCCCGCGGTGTCCCTTCCCGCCTTCGCTCCACGCGTCTCCCGTCTCCCTCCTCCTCGCTGCCATTTTGTGCACGCCGTGACGATCTTTTTTCCCTCCCGCCATCTTGTGTGTGCCGTGATGTACGTGACGCAGTTGATTTGTCCTTGATTGTAGCCAATTCATGGAGGCTGCTATTCTGGTTCATCATCTGGTGCTGTAGCACCATCAGAACCAGCCTCCAGGCTATGAGTGCCTCTTTCGCCGTTCGGTCCCCCCTGTCATTGTCTCGCCACAGGCTGTAGCCGATTACCTGCCACTCTTCAGCAGTGGTGTTATCCGTTAATTTGTGGCTTTTATTGTCTAACCACTTGGCGAGTGCTTTAGCTGATTTTTTGTCCAGGGGGTGACCGTGTTCTATGATAAAATCTTTGAGGCGCCTATATACGAACTTCTGGGAGGTGGACAGCGTGAGTCCCATTTTAATGTTATTGAAATCCTCCCTTTTCTGTCTTGTATGTAGGGGTGTAGGTGTTGGGGTGGGATGAGGAATGTCCCCACCTGCTCACCTCTCTGGTGTGCCGACCCGTGCAGCTCCAGAAGCTCACAGCCGTCCGTCCAGCTGAGGGGACCAGCGGGACGATCACCTCTCCTGGTGACGTCTGAGCCCAGGTGGAAACACAGGAATTCTCTCAATGTGAGAGACCTTCAACTGTGCCCCACGTTGGGCGCCACTTGCCACGGTCCGCAGGGGAAAGGGAATTGGGACGCGGCACTGCAATGAGGGTCCGGACACAGGTGAAGGTTGATGGAGCAATGCCAGTTTATTGAGGGAGAACAGGGACTTAAATAGGGTGAGTCTGAGGGGAGGATTCAGAACCGGGGAGGAGCTTGGGACTGACAACCCAGGGAGAATCAGGATTGGGGGATAAAGGAGAGGTAGGTGTAACTCTGGGGTATCCAGGGGAAAGGGCCAATGGGAGCTCACTCTGCACTGCGGCAAACCTCAGCCAATCAGAGTCAGAGGAGCGGGAAAGCAGGGGAGAACAAAGGAGTAAACAACTTAGGCGGGAAAATCTGAGGGAGAAGAAGGGCTAATATGAGGGTACATAGAAATTTAATAAAAAACCAGTAGCAAACAGGGGTACAATAGTAAAAACACACAACACAATAAAAACTGGGGAATAACAGTCTGTCTGTGGTGAAAAGTCTATCCGGTATATTCAGAGTCCATAATCCATTTAATTTCCGTAGAGTTCTCTCCATGCCTTGTACCTTTCCCAGTCAGACTCTTGTTTCTCCACAGGGTACATCTGCTCAGTCTTCCTGGTCAGATGGCTTGTAGCAGACCCCCATTATAACCTCATCTCTCCCTTCTCTTCCTTTAATCCTGACCCGTAAGCTCTTAGCTTCTCATCCACTCCGAGAAAGAACTCTATGCACTCCAGCTGGTCATTGACACAGACAGCAACACCCCCTCTTCATCTCACCTTCCTATCCTTCCTAAAAAGCCTCTATCCTTCCATTCCAACACTCCAGTCATAGAAGCCATCCCACCATGTCTCCATGATGCCAATAAGACCATAGCCCTGCAGGCGTGCTCTGCCTCTGTACATAGATCTGATTAATACAAAGTCCAAGTACAGAACATCGTGTTTGGTTTTACTGTATCCTTAACAGTTATAGCACATTTTTAAATAGTTTTACCCATAACTAGAAAGTCCACGTTCTGGTTTCAGTTATCTGAGTTTAAATCTGAATTAAAAAGTGAAAAAAAAATTACCCTGGAATTCATTTCTGTTTAAAGAAAAGTAAAATTTAGCCCTGTCTTTTTTAAAGAGCCTGAACATAATAAGGCAATTGCCATGTATGGGTGCAGTATATTTACTTCCTGTAGTCACACTTGCTATCATGATTCATTTGACTGCACATCAATTCTGAAGTGTGGTTAAAATGACATGTAATAAACAGAAAGCTCCACTGAATCATCCCAGTGAAAGTAGTTCTTACTGCTGTGTTGCATCTTAGCTTTAAGGAACAAAACTGATCCAGCATTTGGTCTGGCCTCACATTTGAAGGAAGTAATGCTCTTGTCATGGCTAGGCTTCACGAACGAAGATTTAGGAAGGATCTATCCACATTTGTTACAAGCATGCAGGTGGTTAATGAGGCCAATACGAGATAGACATATCCAATTGCAAAAGGCACAGCAGAAAGACTCCTTAGATGGTGTATTCCGCAAGACACGGTTCTTTCTGCATTGTCTTTTCTCCTCGAGAGTGATCCTGCGTGCGTTCTCAAAGGAGACAGCTGCGTTATAGATGGTGTGTTTCCAGGCCTCCCGATTGGAGGCCAGAGTAGACCAGTTATGATGATCAAAATGCTCTTACACACATATTTTTAACAGAAAACAAAAGTTAAGAACTAAATATACATATCAAACTTCTGTATGAATACATTCTGCATCTCACTGGTGTAGAGAATACCTGATGATTTTTGACTGTTCCCTTTCTACATCTGTCTCTTACGCTTCTACCATTATGCATTATTAGGTGAAAACCTGACTCCTTTGAAGTTAATGGAAAAAAGCTTTCCTACTTTTAATGTGAGTTATTATCTTTCAATAAGGTCACTCCATGGATCTAATCTTTGTGCTACCAGCAAGTGCTGTCCCTTGACTTGAAAAGGACTCTGCAAACATGTAGATGTTCACGTTCTTATATCCTGCTGAAGGATGTGAACATTTTACTTTAAAAAAAGAGCATTAAAAAATAACAGCTAGTAATACAGTTCATTGGACTGCTGTGAGATCATTCATAGAGTACAAATTAATATTTGTATGGTGAAGCACCTTTGGATCTTTGGATGAAAAATGATGTGTTTAAATGCAAGCTATTAAAATTAATCTCTGCATGGAATTTTTTAAGAAAAAAAGGTAAGCAATTCAGTTTAATTAGTCAACTAATAAAAAAATTAAAAACGCTTAATAATGTACAATTTACATTTCCCAATGGAAACCAATATTATACTTAGATTATAGTCAGGATAATATTATTAATAGAATGACTGAGTCAAATTAATCATGACTGAAAATCTGATTATCACAAGGGATCATGCTGCTACCATAGACTTCTCATACATTGCCTTTTATCTTCTCATTACAGCACCATATTTCTCCCTCTGTGCAGAGGGTGTAGAGGATTTTCAGTTTTCAGTATCTTCAAACTGCTGCTTTGATATTCTAATGCATATCTTTTGAATGACAGGCCTCAAATTAATTTTGTTCTTACAAAGAAGAAACTACAGACAAGAACGACTGTTTTTAATAATATTATTTACAAGGTGATAATATGCAATTTGTTACTTGTCAAAACAGTGGGAATTATGTTCTCATTCTGTGTTAAATATAATTAGCTAATATTTTCCAAAGGATATGCAGAGAGAAGAGGTATCTCATGTTTTTAACTTTATTGTAAATTTAATTGTTTGCCTTCATTTGTTCTTCCTCTTGTTCTTGCTCAGAATGCAAACTTTTAAATTATGGCTCCAGTATGCTCAAAAGAAATCCATTAAAAAGTTGGATTTCCTCAGCTCTAAGGTGATTCAAGTCCAATGTACGTATATATCCATAAAGATCTTTTAAAGGAAATAATTGTGAATTAGTTTGTGTACAATGAATTATTACATACATTTTCTTCTGGAATTATATATTAATAAAAAAAGACACTTTCTAGCCTTTGAATCTGTCATGGTTTGAGATTGGCCCCCCCTCGAGAAGAGGGGGACTCAGAGGTGATTGGGTGCCAGGGCAGTGTTCCCTGAAGAGCCAATCACCACTCATGTTGTTCACTTCTGCTCAAAATTATATATATACACAGCCCACCAGAAGCTGTTGGCAAGAGTTCTGTGTTGGCACTTGGGCTGTTGGTGTCTGCTGCGTAGGTGTGGAAGGCCAGGGGGTGGCTGGGCTCCCTCTCTCCCCTCTGGGGGGGAGAGTGGAGCCCTGCGGCCCCCCCTGCTCTTTCTAGCTCAGAGCAGAGTTAGAGGCAGCATTTTGAGTGTGTGCAGTGAGGGAAGAGACTCACAGCACCTCCTGAACCTGACTTGAGGTAAGAGAAGAGAGCCAGGCTTTTGTAGCCAAGCCTCTTCCCCCTCCTTTTCTACAGCTAAGCTGTGGAGGGGGGCTTTCTGTCCCTCCACTGTAAGTGGAGGAGAGGCTCAGCATTGAAGCTGAGCCAAGTGGACGGGCCGTGGAGGTAGGCCCGGCGCTCGGGAGAAAGAGTCCCAAGCGAAATTGGAGACAGACCCCGCCCAGAGAGAGAGAGAGAGGGGGGCCCGGAGGATGTCTCTGCCACGCAGGACAACTGAAAACCTGAGGAGAAATCCACATGCCAGGACGTGGACACTTGATGAGCAGAACCACACTGCAGCAGCCTACGAACCAAGGTATGAGAGAGAGAGAGAGATCACACTGCAGCAGGAGAGCAAGGACTCAGAGCTATCTTCCTGGACTTCAGGAGGAGGAGAGACTGCAACAAACAACTGGAAGTTGGTGAGGGGGGAGCGTTCAGGCCCAGAACACTCCCACAGAGGGACTGGTTACTTTCCAGCCTTGAAAAGGCTCTTTCCTGGACTGAACTTAAAGGAGGAGCTTGAAAGGACTGATTGATAGAGATGTAAAATATATATAGTTGTTTTTAGCTCGTATAGTATTTATTTGTGTAAATAAATGTATATACTTCCCCCTTCCCCTATAGAAGCCTCTGGCCTGAAAGTTTCTCTTCAGTAGTGTTGGGATAATTGTGGGAGGGGGCGGAAGAGCCTGAAAATTGGATTTTTTAGATTTCTAACATGGCTCAAACTGCCACAGAATCTTTTAAAAAACTTTTTCCCTCAAATACATTATGCATAACACACTACACATATATTTCTTTTGGCTAATTAAAACAGATTATTTAGTTGGGACACTGAAATGCATTACTTTTATAGTCTTGCTTAATGGAAAGAGGCTCTACAAGCCTATTGTAAAAATAAGTCCTAACCTAAAAATTTACAGTAAAATGATGAGAAAGATACATGACATAAAAAGAACAGCCTAGTGACATGCAATATATTCTCGTATAGAAAAGTTGTTGGTACAATTTGTAGTAAATCAGACTAGATCTGCATCCACCCAGGGAGGGAAGCTTGGCAGTCAGCCTCAGAAATAGTCTCCTCTAGGGTAGATCAGTTGTATTTGTGTGAACAATTCTTGGGTATAGATCCTTTCTGGGCCTTGTATGGTTTATACAAAGGTCCATTTTTAAATATATATATATAGTGTGTACATAAATACATATTTATATTTTTGTTGATCTGAGTCTGTGTGTATGTATGTATGTGCGTATATACAATTACTGATGGGAGGGTTGAGGAAAGGACTTTAAATTAATTTGTCTAAAATAATGAGAGAGATGTGTTTTAGCTCACTTGAAATTTTTTTTATAGCATGAAAATGTGGCCATATGTCATATTTTGAGGCAGTGACAAAGGACACAGGGGAGCGTAGGAAGTTCCCCAGCATGGTAGACAATAATGGACTGCTCAGGTCAGGGGGACAAAACCCCCTCTAATTTGTAAAGTCTACTAAAAACAGTTGTTGGGATGTGCAATCCACTGAACTATGCTTGGACTTAATTTAGGAGGGAAGCTTGGGTCAGAAGAGAACTTGGGAATAAACATTTATAAACCATGGGCACTAAGACCAAAACTGAGCAAGAGAAAGAAATTTCTTGATACATAAATAACCCCAGTGAACTCCAAGAAACCCACTGAAATCTGACATTTCTATAAGGACCATTAGTAGGATAATTATTACACTATAAATATGAAACAAAGTCAAGTGGTTTTTTTTAATATGCATAGAA
This sequence comes from Neopelma chrysocephalum, assembly GCF_003984885.1. Classification (NCBI taxonomy): domain Eukaryota; kingdom Metazoa; phylum Chordata; class Aves; order Passeriformes; family Pipridae; genus Neopelma; species Neopelma chrysocephalum. The sequence goes on along the minus strand of NW_020897694.1, from coordinate 3,552,777 downwards.
TTCACCTCACCTAGATTGAAATGTCTAATAAACTTCAAAATTATGTTTTTATTTTTAAAATTTTAAAACTTGATTTAAGGAGTTGAATATAGAGTCTCTCAGGACTCTTTCACTCTCTCCAGAGAGAGATTGTCTCTGGGGGAAGCCTTTTTTGCTGTACTAACTACAGAAAAACCTAAAGAAACTCCAGTCTTAATAAATAAGTCCTTCACTTTAAATATCTATAGATGGTTGGGTACCTAAGTGAGGTGAGTAGGTGCTACAACTCTCACTCTTGCTTCTCTTTACATCTCTCATTGCATGGCAATTGCAGTTCATAGTAATGACAGGTGTTCCAGGTGAAAAAAAAAAAAAGAACAAAAAACCCCAACTAAACAAAAAAAACCCAAACCAGAGCCAGAAGGTGATGCAGCAGCCACAGAAGGTAATGGAGGAAAGGGGTCACATTACTTTTATCCAAGCAATACAGATCCTACCTTTCAGACTACAGAACATGTGGAGGTGCGAAACAAGAAAGGGACTCCATCATACCAGCTGCTGAGATACAGTCAATATCTAGCCAAGGTTACAAAAATTATGAGGGAAAGAAATGAGTCAAGGGGAAATCTGATATTGCAGTTTAAAGGCCAGAACATAGACTGAGAGACAGTAATTATAAAACCTGATTTTGCTGTTTTTATGAATTTTACATTAGATCTCAATAAATGGAATGCTGAAGCAGTCCAGCGGAAAGAAGCTAAAAGCTAGGCTTGTCCTCACAGTGACTAGGATTATAAAAATAAGAATGCATGCCCATGTTTCTTCTCTCTTACTTTTCTTCTGGTCCCATGATGCTTCTATTCTTGAGTATAAAATACGCAAGAGGCTTAGTAGTAAGGGATGCCCACATTGATCACCTAGCTCCTCCTTTTCCAGGCAGCAGGGTTAGGGGTTCTCTAGGCTAACATGGCAGAGGACTTGCTCCTTGGAGAAGTTATTTAACCATTAGGATACAGAACACAAGCATCTACATGTGTGACTACTGTGATCTGTGCCAGACTAAATATTAGTTGTAAATCTTGCATATGCTTTATGCCCACCACAAGCAATCTGGTGAATCTCCTTGGCATGTATAGTAGCAGGATATTAAATTAAAAAAATAATTTATCTTAAATGCAGAAAACTTGGAGTCTGCTATCCTGCCAGTTTCTGAGACTGAAACATCTCAGTTCCACCAAGTTTGTTTTCTAGATTACTAAACACCTCTAAAAATCTTACTTTCAGTTTCTTTATGCCTCAGTTTTCTACATTTTCTCTCTTACAACGATAAGTATGTTTCCCTGGAAAAGTAAAGTAATTCATATTTGTAAGATGCTCAGATACTCATGTTGTGCAGACCAAACAAGAACCTAGATAAAAAGGTTAAAAATTAAATGCAATATATTTCCAATACTCCTGTCCTTCCATTTATGAAAACAGAGAGCATAATAACAACTAGCAGACAGAGTTTTCTGGAAAACCTCTTACTGCCTAAAATAATGAGGAAGTTATTTGATCATACTAGAAATATTACTCAAATATTTCTGTCAAGGTCAGATTCTGGCAAGTGTCATTTTCCATTTGCTACATGAACTACTGTGTGTTCCAGTTACTGTGCAACTACCCAAGGGCTTGCAGTCCTTGCATGTAATTTTTCAGAACCATTTTGTCTAACATTTTTATCTACTTTTGATGCTCCTTTGTTCTGGCTCTACCTCTGTTTCTTCTAATCCTCCATTTCAATTTACGTTGGCCCAGTCTCATTCTAAATAAGTTCAATGGACTTAAAGATGCATAAGTTAATACATGTTTAAAGTACACTAGAGAGGCTCAAAGCTGCACAGTCATTTTGTATATGATACACTGCTGCAAATGAAGACAGGCAGGAAAGTACATAATTTATAAATGAGATTCCTAGGAGCATATCCCAAATGGATGTTAAAACGTACAAACCATGTCTATCAAGTAAAAAAAAAAAAAAAAAAAAAAAAGGTAAAAAATAAAAATAAACAAGAGAAACTTTTCTGGCTTTAAGTCATCTGTATATATTGACTCACAGTTATACTCTGGACTGAAAATTATCTGCATTTCCAGAGTGAAAGGTCAGCTGAAAAACATTTATATAATATCACTCAATATTTTACTGTTATGTCCTAATATGGGAGACACTTTGTAATGGAAAAGCTACTCTATGTTCATTGGTGGAATCTAGAAAAAAATACAAAGTTATATATATCTGTCTTTTACTTTTTCAGGAAAATAGCACTTTCATGTCATCAAAGCATCCAGCTTTCACTATATGTTTCACAAACTTCTCCATTACAACCTATGAGCTGAATGTCTCAGTTGTGATGATATTGCTATCACAAAGCCACTGTATAATACTAAAATATAATAGCTGGCGCATTAGCTATGTTCTACCACTCAGCTGCCATTTCTTTTATCATTTTAAAGATGATGTTTAAAACACAAGAAAGCATTGACACCCCTAGATAAGAACAGAATACTAATCTTAATTAGATATAATCCTTTTACAGCTCTTATTATTTTAATCTTCTGTAAAGAAATGCCAGTAAACCTGACTGCTGTCCAGGTCCTCTCTCTTTGACAATGGCCAAGGATGATAATATCCTGGAGAATGCACTGGTACTTTGCTGAGACACAATGCACTGCTCAATGTAGGGCACTGCAAAGCTAAAGTGGGAGCAAAGGTCATGGATTAGAATGAATTAAGCAAACGTGGATTAAGAAAGATCAATGAGCAGGGACACAGACTCATCAGGCTCTGTTTAGATAATCTGCTTGCTCTGACTAACATTTTCTTCCAATGTTACAGCTGAAAAAAATGTACTAGAAGCTCACTCTTGTCAGCTCCTGAGAAACTATCAGTAAATCAGGCAGACAAGATAGTACCCTGAAATGTAAAAACTCTGCCAAGGACTGATATTGACCCTGATCCCCAGATACGACAAGTACTGTGACTGAAAAGACAGGTCTGCAATCCCAGATGATGAAACCATCAGGTCAGTTGTTCTGGCTCAGTCAGTGCATTACTGAGGAAGAACACAAGAGAGGCAACAAATGATACTATAGTAAACTGTGGAAAAGGGCAACAGGAAAAATCAGAAGGGCATTCTCCAACGTTATGCTTTATTAGTGATGACAGAAATGTTGGCAGAAGAGACCTGTCATTTCAGAGGAAATAGCTTGTAGAAAAATATAATCCTACAAACTGATCAGAGAAAATTCTCAGGGTCACAAAAGCTGTGGGAAAAAGTTGAAATGAGTGAAGTTCCCATAAGCCACACAGTGAATAGAGACATGAAAAGTGTGAAGAGAAGAATTAGGACATTTACTGACTACAAGAAGTCTCATAAAAAAGTTGGATCTGTCAGTCAGTAGAATAAAAACAATGTCCTGACTCGTGTGCATAAGGTCAAAGTTGTTGGAAAAATAACAAGGAAGTATTTTTTCCCACAAATTTCCCCACATTGAGATCTATTTTCTGTTGGTGTATACTCTCCTAGCTTGCGAAGTTAAAAAACAAAAATGAAAAATCTACCAAAGAGCTGAAAAGAAATCATGCTATAGGAACCACCTCAGAAGTGATGACATGTGTGCTGAACATGTCTCACCGAGTACATTCTCATAAGATCTCAGATCCTAACCTCAACCCACTTTTGCTTCCTTAAGTGACACATAAGGAATGATTACTTTGTATAATTTATAAAGAAAAACTTGTATAGTTAAGTTGCTTTTCTCTCTGTCACTGCAGGATTTTTCTTAGTGGTGCATATTACCTGATTTGCCACACTTGCTATGTCACAAAGGTACTAAAGAATTCTACAGATAAACCAGTAAGATTTTTGCTCAAGTACAACATACAGCCAGAAACACTAGCTATAAAATTAGGAGAAGTGTTAATTTCTCACAAACTTATGATGGAAAAACACTTTCCTGTCAGGGAAGATCTTAGAAACTGCAAATGGTAAAAAAATATACTTAACTTCCTATCATCTGTTCATGATTCCATAGGACAGAGATGGTTCCAGCACACAAATGAAGTGCAGAGTATATGAAGAAGATATTAAAATCAGAAAACAATGTCAAAAAAATCCTTTATTCACATAATCAATAAAGGACCAAATTTATTCCTTATAGCCTGTCAGAATAGTAAGCAACTTGCTTATCTCTAAAAACTCACCCATTCATAAAAGAATAAATGATATCATGATTCATGTTTGCCTCAAACTCAGCTTACTTTTTATTTTTCCAAGGACAGGGAAAAAAAAAAGAAAAGAAAAAAAATTAAGAGAAAACAAAGAAAAAATCAGGGTTTAGTTTTTTCATTTATTTTCCATGTGTTGGTATCCAGTAAAAGACACAGGAAATAACTAACACAATGCTGGACCTGAATTTATTCCAATGTAAATACTACCATAAAATAGCAGATTAAATCAGGACAAGGATTCACCAGGCCTAGCATTCCTCTAACAGTCATGAATATGGGGAACAGGCATGCCTGGAGTGGTCCTTTCTCCTGGCATGCTCTTGCAGCAATAAGAGCCTGAGGGACTACTACCTGAGATGAAGGCTCCAGATTTCTGTGTTCAATAGAGAAAATGGGGCTGACCTCAGTCCTTTTAAGAATCTAATTACACTGTTGGCTCCAGAAACATCTTGTGGCAATGAGTTCCACAATTTAATTACAGGCGTGATATGACAAAGTACTTCCTCTGTTTATTCCAAAACTGCTCCTTGAAACTTGCATTGAGGGCTCTCTAGATATTGCCTTGTGAGAATTAATGAACAGTCAAACAGTTTACCCTACATCTGCAATAAAGACCAAATTATCATCTTTCAAAAAACTCGAGCTATCTAGTTTCTCATCAGGATCACTAAGAACAGAATACTCTCAAAAAATATATAAACATATGAAAATTACATTTTTGTGAAAATCACATTTTTGTGAAAATCACAATATTCTGAAAGGGAAAAGGAAGAGAAATTATAGCAGCTATTTGTTCATGGTTTGGGGCTTTTTTGTTTTATATTGACTAAGGAAGCCTTGCTTTTAATCATTTGAACAACCAGATTTTAAATTATTTAGTTGTGGGAATATTCTAAGATATATGCATTTTTAAAGAGTATTCTGTTAATGTAAGAGTAGAATAATTCCTGAAAGTAAAAAGATCTTAACGTATATGATTGCAAATTCCTTTTGCAATCTGTGTAATGCCTTATTCACTCCCTGATATTTAAGGGCACTTACTGAGGCAATGTAAGTGTTATTACAGTGAGTTACATACCATATGGCAAGCAGGATCAGCCGTAGCTTTGCGCACTGTTGTCATTTTTCCTCTTGTATCACAGTTTTACATGATGTAATGTTTTTCTGTGGTTGTTCAACAGTCTACCACTTCAGCCTGACATATTATACAATGTCATTTTAAGGGGTTGCAGCTGAACCTGCTCACCATAAGTCTGCATTTATTTCACAGATGTCCATCACACTGTCATCCCACAGGTGCACTCCAACTTTATAATTTTCCTGGGCCTCATCTTCCAATGTAAGAAAAATGCATTATGCAAGATGAAGAAATGGCAGCCAAAAAAGTAAATGCTGCCAATTGTCACTTTACAATACAACTTGGGCATGCAAATGCAAGTAACCTTAGAGGGTGACAATATTTGCACTCTCAGTAAAACATGATGTGCAAATTACAGTGTAAGGGCCAGGTTCTGAAAAGTAAAGGCCCTCTCCAGGGTAGAAGTAAGAAATATAAATGAGGTGTTTGTAGAGGGGTGTCCATTAATAGGGGAGAAATTTTGGTTTTTTTCTGTGCTGCTCAATTGTCATCCATGAAAATTTTGTAAAACTGAATTCATCTGGAGGTTATGTCTTAAGTGGAATTACAGCTTATTTAAATATAGTGCCTTTGCTTCATACTTGAACAGTGTCAGAAAATAAGCAAGTTAGAAAGTATAGGCAAAAAGAAAACAAAAGAAAAGAAGTTAGATTATAAGATAACAGTTAAGGATAACCACAAGTTCAAGGAAAAAGCAAGGTTCTATGTTTGTTTCTGCAAAGCTCATACAACTACGAAGAACATTCTCTTACCTCTTCATTTCACTAGACTTTGCCTCACCTTTCCTCCTTCCTCCCTAACATGCCATGCAAACTATAAAATGTTTAAATTAATATATTTTATGAAGTTATATGACTGAGCTATAAAAATAACCATTTTAGCATAAGACCAAATAGTTCAGTTATGTAGCCTTGTACAGAGTATAACAGAGATAAATTTTGCACAGAATAAAAGTATTGTAATAGCTGAAAATCACTAGCACTAAAAAAACAAAGTGACATAATTTTTTTATATCATAGCACTTTAGTAAGTATTCAGAAGACATCTCACCTAACTTTGGAAGTCTGTAAACTGCTGCATATTTACTAGAAACTTTCAATTTTTTTCTATCCAATGGAGATCAATAGGCAGTAGAAGATAGAATTTATGAGACCAACTATAGACGTCTACTTTAGGATTCTATGAATCACAGACTGAGACCCTGTTTCTCTCCACTAGTAACAAAAGAGGCCTACACAAATAGCTCAAGGCCTACACAAATAGCTCAGTTGCAGGCGTCTGCTTAACATAGCTGTAAAGGTAAATTAAAAGACTCATCCCTGTTAACTGTTTTCTTTCCCCTGTATGGTTCAGATGACTAGTTTTCCACTACAATAAACTCAGATGGTGGATTATTTACAGGGATTATAACTGAAAGCACATATTCCATATTTATGCGGCAATAGAAGTCAAATTGTCATATATGAACTTTGGCTACAGAGAAAATCTATGTCATGCAACACCTTATTACTAAGAAATGCAGAATCACAGCAGTAGATGTCTCAACATACATTTTCAATGTCAGTTTGAATCTATGCTTTATGGTAAAATTTACAAAATAACATATAGATTATATCTAAATATAGATTATATCCATATATCTATATCTACATCTAGATTATTATGACTTGCCAATAATGCCAAACTTTTCAGAAGTTACTTGTTTCTACACTTGCAATAAAAGCTTGATTGTGTTAGACAGTACACAGAATGAGATACATGCATGTCATAGATCCCAGTATGGTCATTTAACAACAATTATTTATGGAAAATTACACTCCTCAATGTAAAGTTTAGCGAGTTTGGAATGAAAAGTTTAATGAAGATTATCTTCCAACAGCAATTATGTCAACACAATTAATAGTAACAATTAAATGCTGACATAAATGCTGCTATTATTGAAAATGTAGTGTTTTCTCCATTTTTGTAGACTTGTTCAACACTAATTAGAATAAAAGTTGCTCTAAATTGAGAATTCCTTATAAAACAGAATAAATTTTTTTATCATCTAGAATCCTTTTTCATAGCAGCTCTAATAATAAATGGGAAAGATATTTAAGCACACTGAAATATTGATAAATTAATGCCAATTTTTTATATTTTGTATCACAAAAAAAATAATTGAAATGCTATTCTTTAAAGAGTATTTCATGGCATGTGTGTAGTTTCTGTTTAGTAATAGTATTTGCCAGTGCACAATGCCTATTTGTAGAACTTCAAACATATTACAATATCCAGTTGTAGAAATGCCACTAATTTAAATTAAAGAGTTTGCTGTTAGTTTGCCTTTGAAAAAATCAAGCTATTACTATTCTATCTTTCTAAAAAGAACTACTTCTTTGACATGAAAAGATTAAGGAACCTGTTACTCTATCTGTAACAGTATAGAGATTCTATAGCAAAGAAATCTAACAAATCTAGGCAAACTGTTTGCTGAAATAGCTGACTGAGCGAACCATTGAAATGACACAGAAACTCCAGGGTTTGAAATTCTCCTTTGGTTATACATTGTCTCAACATGTTATAGAAAAATGCAGAGCTCCTCCATCTTAGGGCCTGAGTTGGGATAATGAGCATATAAATGCTCTTTGTTTCACTCTTCATCTCAGGAATTTTGTGCAACTCGTGTGGAGGTCAATAAAGGCCAGACGATCCCAGGGAGGCAAGAAACTGGAATGGTTTATTGGACTTACAAGTTCATATTCAAAGGGTTTAGGGTCTACATATTTGTCACAGCTTTACTTGTTCTAAAAATCCAAGCAGAAATTTTCCTTTCCCCTGTCCCACTGTAAGAGAAGGAGATTGAACGAAGAGGGGGAAGGGGTAATTAACTATACAAAAGAACTAGCTGGCAGACCTGCATTCCAGGCTAATAGCCTTTCTAAAAAACTGCAGGGAGGGTGGAAGAGGTTTTCTCCTCCTCTCCTTACAAACCGGGGACACTTCACTTTTTGCCTTAACTGAGGCAAGGGGTGTGTGTGTGTTGGAAAAGCTTTGAGGCCGTTTTGCTCTCGACCTGATCATCTGGCTGCTCTCTGGCCTCGGCTTGCCTGCGGGGTGCCCTGTCTCCAGACCGAATCTGCTCAGAATTCATCAGGGAGTTTGTGCTCGTCAAGGAAAGGGGGGAGTCCTGACTGCAGCCAGCCACAGACAACGTGAATTTCGTGGTAAAGAAACTGCCCTTCTTTCCCCTTCTCCCCTTTCCCTCCTTGGTGGGGGGGAGATCTCCATTTCGGCTTCTCCCGTGATCCGGGGTCCCCACGCGGTGGCCGCTAGAGCCCAAAAGCGCCCCCTGCTGACCAACACAGAGCACTGCAGGCTCTGCACGTCCAGTGATCCAACAGCGGCCCCTGCCAACTGCGATTAGAGTCGTGCTAGAGGACAGAGAAGTATCAGACTGTTTCCTTTTTGAAGGGAACTTTTGGGTACAGGATTGATTATTGCTTAGTTGATTTTGTGTTCTGTTACTGTTTTTGCCAATATACATATATCTTTTAATAAAGGGTTGTTATTTCTTCCTTTTTCCATACTTCCTCGATTTGAGCCTCTTAATTTCAGATTTACAATTGCTGAGAGAGAAGAGTTTGGTCTACCTCAAAACTCATCCTCCTTAGCAAAACGCTCCAGTCTCTTTAAACTGAGACAGTATGCAACAGGGGGTTGTAACTATTACAATTATTACAAAGGGGGGTTCAGGGGATGACATAAGGGGAAAACCCAGATTAACAAATTTGGGGTCTTGCACATACATCATAGGGGAAAACCCATTTTATCTTGGGGGAATTACAAAGGAAAAAAGGTATTCGGGTTTACAGAATGCAAGGATTCAGGGAACACAAAGGGAGAGATAAACCACAAAAGGTCTTCTGCATAGGTTTGATAAGATCAAGGTGCGGACTCTCTGGTTTGGGCAGGGCATGTGATACCATCATGCAAAGAGTCTCTTCACATCCTGCTGGAGAAGGCAGGAAAAATCCACAGGGATGAGGTCCATGAAGAGGGTTTTTCCCACCTTCTGTAGCCCACAGCTTTTTGCAAAGACCACTCAAATCTCTCTCTGCAGATATTATATTCTGAGATCCAACAGTAAGTAATTCAAAAAAGATGTGCCATAAAAGCTGAATATTAGACTAAATATTATACAACTTCAAAAGATGGAACAGAGGAAAATAAAACAAAATTCTCTAATAGGATTCTCAATACAGTTTCTGAAAAGACGTATTCTTTATTTTTCCAAATAATGTAGAGTTAAAAGTATTTTGGACCAGATGTTTTTGTATCCAAGTGTCTAGGATGTTCTGCTGTGGGTTGAGAAGTCCCAGACAATTCCAGACAATGTCTGCATATAATATTCAGCACTAATTGGAGAATATCTATATAATGTGTCAATCACCCAGGCTGTTACTAGGGTATACTAAATTTTTCTCTCCTCTTGACTGAATATTTAAAAGTTTTTGCATGAAAACCTTCTTACTTCTGGATCAAAACCACCATCACAAGCAAGTTCAGCCCTGAGCTCAGTGTCAATGTGCTCAGTGCTGGACAGCCAGAGGAAACACACCTCCAACTACTCAAAGAATCTGTAAAACAGGTTTTCATAGATTTAAAGAATTGTGAATATGGACTAAGGCAGTTTAGTGCCTTAAATCACTGGGTGCATTTAAATTTCTTCCTCCTTTTTGCTATCTAGCTTCTTCTTCTTACCCTTCCCAAGCAGATGCTTGTTTCAGACTGGTAATCTGTGAAAGAGAAGATCTGGGCCAGAACTCAATGAGGAAAACTAATAGAAAAATGCACAGCAAAATCAACAGACCAACAGCTTTAATTAGTTATTTTCTTATTGTAATTTAGTCTGATGTCCAGAAAGTAACTGTAAAAGTATTCTTCTTTATTCTAGTATTCTAAATACTAACATAAAAATGTCATTAAGAACTCTATTAGTGACATTCTATTATGTCTTATAATTGAAGTAATGGTTACTCTACAACACATCTACACATTAAGCAAACAATAGCAAAACCAGAGACATTTCAGTGGAATGGAACAGTGTTGTAGGCTGATTTTCTTTTTTTTCTGCAGTGAATTTTTCAGCCAAACAACAGCATTGAGAATATTTCAAATTCTCAAATTCTTAATGGCCCTGAAAGATGTCACAAGAATTTTCCAGCTTGGTGAAATTCTCTCACCACTTTATCCCCAGCACCAGACCTCAGAAGCCTTTCTTTCAATTTGGGTGACCTATTGCTGCATGAGAAAAACTTTAAACACCATTTCAAAAATATTCCACTGCTGACTTTAACTACAGCTTTTCAGTACATCACTTTCTGCTTATGCATTTCACCTACCCCAGGCAACTTTTCTCTGATGGAGCTTCTTTCCCAGCATACAGTCTTCTTCAATTTACCCTCATAGGAACTTCCCTCTGTACTGTAATCTTCACATAGCCAGGGTATTCATCAGTGTTGCAAAAATGTTTTGGATGCACTAGTTGGTTCCACATATGACATTAGCTCCATCCCAACCCTGCTGACATTCCTTCTATCTTCTTTGTAGTTTAAACTGTAATGATCATTTCCTTGCTTTCTCCTTCCCATTTTTTTACCACCTGATAATAATAAGTGTCCATTAGTGGTGCCAAAATGACCTTTAGATAAAGAAAAGGTGTCTTTTTATTAAATAAGGTTCAGCACAGACCTAAGTATGTGTTCATCCACTGAAATGGACTTATCTTAATGGGATTGTTTACATGTGCAAATTATATTAATTACCACTTAAAAATTTTTAGTCAGCTTGTACCCAAAAGATATCAACCATACATACGTCAACTGTGCTAGTAAAATAGCATATTCAATTGTGGGAGGCTGTTCTAGTCACTCCATTACACGCTGCCTTTTTGGGTAACAAATATTGCTGTACTATTCTTAGATGTTTTGCTTACAGAAATATTTCAGAAGCTTAGCATTAACAGCTTCTTTACTTCTCTTGTCTCCCTTGAGATAAAGTTTGCAGAGCAGAGCATTCCTTAAAGAAGCACTTTCCAATATCTTTCCAATGTTTTACACTCAGGAGAGTCAGGTTGGTGAAATAACAGCTGCTCTTTTATCAAGGAAGACAGAGAGGAAAGTGGAGAGTATTTTGGGGTTTTTTTTAAATTTTCAGCCTTTAAAGTGGCATATAGAAAACCCACTGATATTAGAAGATTGGAGATGCGATTCTCTGCCCTATAACTTGAAGGAGTCAACAGAGGTCTGAAACCAGCAAAGCTCACCAAGTGCAGGCACATGGGTAATTGAAAACCAAGCTGTTTAGAGAATATTGAAGAGACACTCAGGGAAAAAAAAAAGAGGATGATTTAGCTTTTATCTTCTATGACAACACTTAAAGAAAAGATTTGCATAGAATGATAGAACCAGATCAGTCAAATCTGCAATTTTTTTTTAAACCAAAATATTGAGCTTTATTGGGGTGAGTTCACCTTGGCTAGCTGCCAGGTGCCCACACACCCACTTTCCCACTTCCTCTCCTCAGCAGGATGGGTGAGATAGTAAGATGAAAAATTTCATGGATTGAGATGAAGACAAGATCATTCACCAATTGTCATCATAGCCAATACAGACCTTACTTGAGGAAGACTAATTTAATTTATTGCCAATTAAAAATATGATATTGAGAAACAAAACAAAAACCAATCCTCCTTCCCTCCACTCACCTTTTTTCTCAAGGTAAACTTTCCCACTTCATTCCTGACTACTCAACTTCCTCCCCATGTTGAGCAGTGCACAAGCTGGGGAATGGAAGGGTGAGGTCAGTCCATAACAGCTCCTGCCTGTCACTACCTCCTCCTCCTACTTTTCCCTGCTCCTCTGTGGCTCTCCACCAAGTTGCAGCTTCCTCCAGGGCACATACACCTGGTGTGGGGTCCTCCATTGACTGTAGTGTGGATATCTGCTTCACTGTGGACCTCGATGGGCAGAAGGGAAACAGTCTGCCTCGCTGTGGTCTTCATTAGGGGCTGCAGGGGAATCTCTGCACTGGTGCCTGGAACACCTCTTCCCCCTACTTCACTGACCTTGGTGTCTGCAGGAGTGTTTCTCCCAAATATTCTCACTCCTCTCTCACACAGCTGCTGCACAACACTGTTTCACCCTTTCTTAAACTTGTCTTCCCCAAGGCACCACCCACCCTCCTGGCCGCAGGGCCCAGCCCTGCCCTGCTGTGGGTGGGATGAACCCTGCTGGAACTGGCTGTGTCCGGCATAGGGCAGCCCGGGACACTCCTCACAGAGCCCCCTGCTGCAGCCCTCGCTGCCAGCACCCCACCATGGATTCCGAATACATTAATTCACATAGAAAACAAATTTGATTTAATTTGGTTTAGTTATAAAACAAAGCAAATAAATCTTAATGTATGCTGCTGTACGTTGTGATCACAAAATCTAATCAATTTAATTAAAATAGACATTTTCTCACAAATTCTGTTGATTTGGATGAACTCCCATTTCTCCATGAAATACTATTCTTATTAAAAAGTATCAACCACCCAATTATTAATAATGCATTAAGCCAACCTCCACAGGCTAACTAAGCTTCTTTAATAACAAAAAAGGTTTATAAAACAATCTGCCACAGAAATTTTAAAATTGAAATCAATCCCAAAATTTTCATATGAATTTTAATATTTAAATGCAAATGAGAAAGACACTGGGCTGGTTTTGGCTGGGGTAGAGTTAATTTTCTTCACAGTGGGTAGTATGGGGCTATGTTTTGGATTTGTGCTGAACACAGAGTTGATAATATAGAGATGTTTTTGTTATTGCTGAGCAGGGCTTACCCAAAGCCAAGGCCTTTTCTGATTTTCATACTGCCATGCTAGCAAGGAAGTTAGGGGTGCATGGGAGGTTGGGACAGGTGACCCAAACTGACCAAAGGGATATTCCAGACCATATGACATCATGCTCAGTATCGTGGCCCATAGTGTATTCAGTGATTATATCCTGCCAAACACATGAAATTACATGTGAAAATAGACAAGAACTTTTTCTCCACTGTTCAGAGAGAGCTGAATATTTCTGAATGAGAAATGCCCTGGATTCGGGGTTCTGTAATAACTGGTGCAATAGTATTTCCCACCGTGTTCCCTGTCTAGGCAGATGACATCCTTGCACACACTTTGAAGAGGCACATGGAGAACTGGGTCCTGTGCCTCTGCAAGTGGACTCTTTTAAGGAAGAGGATAAGTGGTTCTTTTCCTTTTAAAAAATAAAGACAAAATAACAATAGTACATATTATAATTAATAATGATCATTTTCAGAATACCTTACAGCTTCAAAGCACTATGAAACCATCAAGTAATTAATGTTTACTTAGTGAAATTAACATAATTCAATATGCAAAGATGTTGAAACAACAGAAGAGTTTTAAAACACACAAGCTAAATCCCTGAGCCCACCTGAGAAGCTGCATAACTTTGTAGTCAGGTTTTACGCAATTCTTGATGTGCTCTGTATTCACAGTGTCCAATGGCAGCAGAATAGATCAGCGGAATAAATCATCTGGAAAACAATAAAGTCTCAAAGGAGATCCAGGCTTTTAGATGGTTCTCCAGAGGGTCAAAATCACATACCTTGATGTTCAAGCTACTCATGCTACAAATAGACAGGAAAGAATTGACCAAATAGAGGTTGGGGGTTTGTCTTTTTTTTTCTTGTAAGCAGCATAAGATTTTACTGCTAATTGATTCTTAACAGCTTATTCACAGTATGATTCTGCATTTTTATACACTTAGAAGTTCCATTGACTTAAGCAGGAGTAGTGAGTGCACAAGGAATGGAGAACTGGGCTTTGAAGTTCAGTATCATTATTTAGATTTTAGGCATGCCTGGAGACAGCACTCTAGATTAATAAAATGCTTTGCTTCAATTAGCTCTGTGTCTCCTGCATCCCTCCCCAATTCCCTCTGCCCTTGTTTAACATACTCCCTTATCCCTTCGCATTATCCAGACAGGTGCTCTCTGCTACCAAAGACTGTCGGAAGTTCCACGAAGGAGATTCAGTGTAGGGAGGAGGGGGATGTATATTGGTTTCTTGGCTGTGATGCAGGAAATGAGAATGTATGAGTTTGTATATCAGTCTGGTTTGTTCTCCCTGAATATTGTTTCAGAGTCTTTAAAAATATCTGTGAAAAAAATAATTTTAAAAGATCTTTTAAACAGACATGCTCACTTCTATGTATGATAAGCACATTTTAACAATCTAGCACAGAAAATGTATATCAAAGGAGTATTGCTTCTAGCTGATTCATTCCAGGGGAAAGTGAAGACAATATAAAGAAAAAAATATATATTCTTTTGTATATGTGAACTCAGATTTCTGCCATGATTTCTCTGTTTTTCCACTGTATTAAGTCCCCTCATTTCAGATTTCCTTGAACGAGACTTAGGAGCATAATGCAATGGCCACTGAAAACTGACACATTCTGTAGAGTGAGGCTGGGAAATTATAAGTTTCACATTGAGTTCAATGGGAAAGTCATAAGGCCCTGTTCCTTCTCCCTTGAGGTATTTTCCTATTTTATTGTCAGTACTATAATGGGCAATCAGTTCCTGAAATGGTGCCCTGCTGTCTAGATGAAGCATTTATAGGGTTTTTAAGCAGTCCATTTGAACACTGCAGAAAAAAAAAGTTAGCCCTTGTAAATTCAGATTTTAGGGCCCTGATCCTGCACGGAACTATGTGTTGGCAAACCTCCTGCTCACTTGGAATTCAGTGCAGGATCAGGTTCTCAATTTCTACATTTTCTGCTGTAATTCAGACCTTTATTTATCATAGCTGGAAACAACACTACAAATGAAAATGCTTCTAAAATCCAGGTGTCTATCCCTTTTAAAAGTTAACTTTCCTACTTTTATGCACATATATTTACATAATAATCCTCTGAATGGAGATACAGCTCCTAATGAATTAGGAGATTACTACAAAAAATATATAAATCATCACAGATGTTTTCCATGCAGAAACATTTTATTTGGGAAAAAAAAATTTCAAAACTCTAAGGAAAAAAGTCTTTTAAGTGCCTAACATCACAAACCAGATCCAAGAAAGACCTTATGGGCCAGATTCAATATAAGATTTAGATCTAAAATGAAACTAAGAGAATTTAGGGATCATTTAAGGTTAGTCTAAATTAGGATTTAGAAGCCCAAACTTGACTACAGCCCAGATCATTATCTAGGTCATCTCTTTTCAGCACTGGTTAATCCTTACAATACCTAAATCTATAAAATGCCTTCCTGTTTGCTATTGCTAAAAGTGGCCACACTTGTTCAGCCCTGGCTACTGAAGATATATGCCCATTGCCCAGATAAATTCCAGGCTCAATCATAGGATACTCAGTCAGTGAGTTATCTACTTCTCCAGAAAAGTCTGAAAATATTGCTATGTCTTTTTTTCACATCTGCTTAATGCTCAGAACTGTTCTCCACAAAAGCTGGTGGCCTGTTACCAGCCCTGAGCCAGCATTGGCCATAAATATTACAGCAGCCACAGGAAAGGGCATGTTCCACCCACCTGCAGAGGTGGGACCTCCATGATGAAAGAGTTATGATATTAGAATAGATAGAAAGTTTATGAGAGGCTCTCTCCTAGTTTTTATGGTATTTAGCAGGAAAGATGTAAATATGATATTTTTTCAGGTCTTTATTCCCAAGACTATTGTCCTCATAACCAAATAGCAAAGGAAGTACATATCTATTCTGACATAGAGAAATAATATAATTTCTCTACTACTGAAGGACAGTCAGATAACCCTTTCTATGGTCACTTGACTTTTCTGGTTACAATGCCTTAGTTTCAAGAGCAAAAGCAAACATATATCAGCAGCTGTCCTCACCAAATTGCTAATTGTGTCTCAAGTGGTCAAAGAGCTTGGTGATTTAGGCCACCACAGTATGGAGGAGGCATCAATTGCTTCAAGATTTCAAAATCTGCTTACTAGACCATTGGTTTACCTGCCAGTCTACAGCTCAAAAGACAGGGAGCACAATTTATCACCACTTTTCAAAATCGTTCCCTTTGGTGTCTATTCCCTCAAGGTGAGTAGGCTCTCAAAATCAGCATCTCACTCTTTTAGCCTGAATTCTTTCATATCTGTACAAGAATTTAGTCATGGGAACTAGCTACTTACTCTTAGCTGAGTGACATATATCTGAGTTCATCATACCATTTTCATTCTGGGCTCAATTAACCTTGTCTCATGTAAAATGAAAAAAAAAAGGATGATAGCATGAGCAGAACAGAATTTTCTGTGAAGATTTGTTTTTCTTTTTTTTAAGATACATTGAAAGACTGAGGACATGGCTTCATAGATAGATGTAAAGATGCATATGGCAACCTATCCCAAATTTTAGCTGTCTGGCTATAAGCTGACTCCAGTTCCAAGGCTGGGTGGTACTTAACATGGCCATAAGACTAAGTTAACCTCAGGAGACTCCTGAGAAAACAAGAGTATTGGCAATTCTACAATTTTGAAAGGTTTGAGACTTTCAGACACCTCCTCAGCCTCAATGAATAGTTCTATTCAGCAGCAGGTGATTATCCTTAGGAGCAGGACCTATATACACTGTCTTAGAGAGCTAGTAGAGACACCCTACTGTGAGTGGTTTTTTGGCAAGCCTCACCAGAGACTTTGGCAGCCTCTCTTTCTCTAAAGTGCTACTGTGCTTTTGCATGGTTACATTCTTCATGCAAACAAATACCAATGCCAATCCTAAGAACATGAAGAACTGATAATAATTATTGTTTTCACTGCTGGATAGCAGAGAACAACTGCAACATCAAGAAATATCATGCTTTCTGAGCACTTTTTTAGAAAATGTATCTATTTCCTTAAGCTTAAGTAATAAAATCCAGCTATCTGTCAACATATTTGAATTGTGTTTTCATTATATGCATGTACATTTTGAAATGGATTACAATTTTTAATTAAGGCCCCATGTGGTTATCAGAATAATTAGCAGTTTCCAATAACTGTTTTATGTTAATGCTTATGAAATAATGTATTAGACAATTTTAGAACAAAATAAAATAAGATCTGGAATGTCTTAAAGATCACAGCATTTGAACCCAAACAAAATATTTTTTTAATTTTTTTATTCGATCCCATATTTGACAATGTTGTGTTAGTAGATATATATACATAGATATGTAGCTGGAAAATATTAACTTGCTCAGATTGAAAATACTTCTTTATAGTACTTCTAATGCTCACTTAACCTGGCCTCCTCTAGACTATTTTGTGAAGTTTTAATTCTGGGAAGAAAGAGAAAGAAATGCAAACAAAAAGAGACATAAAAGGACAAATGCATTTTACAAATTGAGTAGGAGCAACACACCGGGTTGGATGTGGCTTTGAGCAACTGGTCAACTGAAAGGTGTCCCTGCCCATAGCAGGGGAGTTGGAACCAGATTAACTTTAAGGTCCTTTCCAACCCAAACTATTCTATGATTCTCTGGTCATCTATACACCACTTTAGCAGTGAAAATTATTTCCAGGTTTTGTAGTAATGCTCTAGTGCTCTATCATTTGCATGAAACATAATACTCAGTCTGAAAAATCACTTATGGTAAGTATCTGCCTGACTTCAACTAGTGTTAACATCTGTTGGGGTGGGTTGGGCTGTAGGTCTTTGAAACATGTTCCCTTTGTGAACCTTGTTGGTCAAAACCAGAGAACAATAAGACCTGTTCACAAGAGGGAAAGTCCCCTATCTCTAAAAAAGATGAATGTTCTTTGCGAGATGACTCCAAAGGTTTCTCTGAGACACTGAAAATCTGTGCTGGCCTGAAGGCTTTGCTGTATTGAATAAACATAATTCATTCTGTCTTGTGAAGAATGCCTCAGTATGCAGGGAGAATGAAGCTTCTGCTAGGCAAGCTGAGGGTTCCCATCTCCTAGAGTTCCAGGTTGTGATAGAGGAACAGTTTAGACTGCAAAAAATATGTGCATTAATGACTAGCCAATATGTTAGCAGTAAATGACTCATCTCATGCATCACAGTAGCTCCTAACCTCTTGATATGGGTTAGATACTAGACAGACTAGAGACCTATTAGAGAGAAATGTTATTACAGAACTCTGAATTATTCCAGACGTACCAAGGCTGACAAGGCTGTGTAGGTGAAAGATGTCACTTTTACTAGATGTATCCTTATTACTGAAATTCAAACACTAGCTCTTTTTACTCCAAGTCTTTTGTTTACAAATGAAAAATGAGAGCTCTAATTTGATAATTAATTCTTATGCCAGGTATTATTGACTGTGTCTTTTTTTTGCTCATAGTTGGCATACAGGGGTTTTCTGGTCTAAGGTCTTCTTTAAGAGAGACGAGATATGCAAACGTGACATAAAACCTAACCACTTTTTTTTTTTCCTTTTTTGCTGGTTGTCTCCTACATGTAACAAGCATATATATGTTTATTTTTTATTACAATTTTAAATTATTTGAGCCAGCAGCTGGAAAGCAAAGGAGGATAGTGATAGTTTCTATTGGTGGTTCTCTTGTTATCCCTTTAGCTCCAGCACAAGGTCTGTGGTTTTCATTTGACTTCAAAGTTCTACTGATCAAATATTTATACTCTTAGTTCTCTTATCCTAATAGGGGAATTCTATTGGTATTTCCATTCTACTTCTTAAAAAAAAAAAATAGAAGACCAAAAAAAAGTTTTCACTCTCTCATTGACCGGATGTATGATCTTAAAACTTCCCATTTGTTAACACTTCTAATCACAATCTGTCCAAATACCTTTTCTCTCATACAGTGTAAATTAATTATGTCACCAAATTAAACTCAGTGTTGTTGTCTTTTAACTACTTTAAATTTGAATGTTGGTGTTTCTGTTTCAACACTATTTTAACACGTTTCTCTAAGTTTACAAGTTGATTTAATCTATTGTAAGTTATCAATTCCTTCTTACATAGTCTCACTTAGCAAGAATTCCTGTCTTTTTCATATTGGCAGGAGATTTGGAGGAGACACTATCTAATACTGGCAAAAAAACCCCAAACATAGAAGTAAAGGGATAGAAATGAACCACACCCAAAACATTTTGTCTGTCAAGTCTCCCAAGGCTCCAAGGCATCTGCTTCTCAGAAAAAGGAATCCTACAAAATGTCTTAGAATAGGAATGTTTTCAGCAGTTTTGAAGATACAAACGAAAATTTCAAACTTAGAGGTCCTTGTGTGGAGACATTATTATTTCTCTGTTTCTACTGTTTCTGTAAAAGTAATTTTAAGGTAATTTTACATACCTAAGCTTGTATTTGCCTTTTGAGGGAGTTGCTTCATGAAGGAGTATTGTTCCCTGATAGACTATTACAGCTAGTTCTTCTTTTTTTTCATTCCCATATGATTTAACTCCCAGTTTATTGCCCCCTAAGATAATGACACTGCACTATATACAACTGTTTTTCATTATTCTTCAACACTGTAGTCATCCATGTTATCCTTTTTTTCTCAGATCACGATCTTCCATTGAACTGGTGATCCCTCACAATGCTGTTTATGATGTTTATATCAACGTCACCAATAAATTTCCCATCAATAATGTTCCTGGATCTTAATATTTTTTCTTCTAACATAAAACCTTTTCTCTAAGGAATGAACCCTTGTTGTTTTGATTCACAGAAGTATTTTCACATGTTATCAGACAATGATCCAAATAGCAGTAGAGATTGTCTTGAGGAAAAACTCTCTTCAGCTGTGTAAACAGGTGACACCTTTGATATACCACTGCCTGGATGTTATTGAGATATCCTGTTTATTCAGTTGTACCTGACACAAATTTAGCAGCCTAAGAAATGAAGAAAATATAATTTTTTTTTTATTTTTAAATAAAAGATACAAAACCAGTAGCAGCCCATGAACAATACTTGAAAATTTAATGATTTTAAAATAGTTTGGTGTAAGACTTAGGGATTAGAAGGTATGTCTACCTTAGGAAGCAGCATAGTTCAATAGGGGTGAACCTGTGGAGTGAAACCATTAATTCAAGCATTCAGTCCTCTGCAGTACAAACATTTTAGATAGGGTACTTTAGAAAAGCTGCAGACTTTTCTTACACTGAAGTACAGGGGGTGTGCTACTATGGCACAATTCTTCACCTATCTTCCATGTAGAGCATATAAGGGATTAAAAGGTATCCTTCATCCCTGCAATAATTACAAAGACTGACAAAAATATAGTGTGAAAAATCTCCCTAAAGTGATTTACTGTGTACTGACTTTGACATGTAACAAGCAATATCAAAGTAAATCTACGTCTAAGAACTCTTTGTTTTTACCAAAGATATACCAGTTACACTCACAACTCTTATGACATCCTGAAAAAGAATTGTCTTTGGATTTGTGTTACCTGCTTATATAAGTTAGAAGAACTAACATATCTCACAGAGTCTTATATAAATTTGAATTTTGAATTTTTTTATTTGACATCTTTCGTATAATTAGTATCTGTTTAAATATCACTGTGCTATTGCCTGAGGTAAATGCAGTAGAAAATCGCTATGTTCAATAAATATTATTGTCTTACAGTTTCATTCCCTCTGTCAAACTGGGAACTTTTTTTAATTCTGCAGGGGAATTTTTATTTCATTTTCTTGTTAATTCCTAATGTGGATGAATAAATTGCTGGCTATCTACTTACAGATATAGAATATTTCCTGTGTCAGTTAGCCAAGCTTAAAATGGATCTGTGCATTTTTGTCATTGACACAGAAAGGTGGTGTTTTTTTTTCCCACTGCACAATAATGAAATGTAGAAAAAATACACATTAACTTTTTTTCAAAAATTTATTTAAATGATTGATAGTCAAATCAACTGCTGTTCATTCTAAGTCAGGTTTTCAAACTCAATACAGACTAACTTCAGGAGATAACTGAGCACATACTTTTTCTTCAAAAGAGCTTGAAGTGAATTCAAAAGGCGGGTGCCAAGCAAGAATTCTACATTTACATACAATAGCTGTGGAGGAATACAGCACAGTGCTTCTAGAACTCAATAGCAGGGGGAACTGGGCACTGGCTTCCCTACCCAATTTACATCTAACTGCCATTAGATAAAAAAGTTATGGTGATAGCAAGAGTGTGGACCAGAATGCAAATCTCACTCTTCTCCATTCAGTGCAGTACCTTATGAAATAGAAGAAACAGATTTTATTCCAAATCTCCGGCAATTGTAGCAATTGCTCTAAACACCAATCTAGTTGTGTGAAAGGTAGACTCCTAAGTGAGGTCCAGCCTCATTCGGGCAGCTAAGCATGGCTCAGAGTTAGCTTCTCCAATTGGAAGGCAAAGGTGTTTAGACATTTATTTTTATAATTTCAAGCTGTCTGATCTTGAAATCTCTCTGCTCAGTACTGCAACATCTATATATTCTGTTCTTATGTGTCTAATTCGGCAAAATTCACTTCCTGGGATATGACAAATAACATAAACTAGCATACAAACTTTCCTTTGGAGCTTATTCTTAGACTACAACTACTGCTTTAGGTATCTACGTCTGAAGGTTTTGTACCAGTGACATTTGCAAATCTCTGCTATCACTTAGGAGGTGACTAACATTTCCACTGATAATATCGCCCTTATAACTAAGCTATTGCCAGAGGCCATGCATATTAACACCAAAGTTCCCACAGCATTAAACTGGTAGGTGTCTAGATCATTAGATTAAAATTTAATAAAATAGACATTACTCAGTGTACTCCATAGCAAAGCCTGGAACACATTACGACTATTTTAGCTATACTGGAATATCTACAAGAACTTTGGCAGGACCACAAATCAGCCAAATCTTTGAGGTAGATGAGTCTAGATCTTTTCCCTAGAGTGACCTCTCTGAAGGAGACTGAAAATCCAGGCTTTATCAGTCTTTCAAATAGGATAGCTAATTTTTTGGACAGAAAAACTCCAAGTGACCAGGATGATACAAAAATATTCAGTTAAAAATTAAATTATAAACTAAACCATTTTTCCCCACCTCAGTTCCTCCATGATCTTAAAGGTACGTCTTTGCTTTACACTTTGTTTCAGCCAACCTGGCAGCTTCCCAGCTGAAGCAAATGGCACAGTCCTCTGTAGTTAGTAAGGACATCGCTTCTGTCATCCCTGAAGCCTCTAGCAATGTTTTCAGTTTTCCTGACCTGCAGGACACCAATTCATTGCTATACCTCTCACTGCCTCCTACTCCTCTCTCACGCTTGGCAATCCCCTGCACTTCCTATCTCTGTGCTTGCTCAGAATGCTCTCCAGAAAAGGATCAAATTCCCCTACAAGGAGAATCCACATGGCCCACTCATTTTGAAGGAACATAAACATAATTTTGAAAAGTCAATTAAGAGAAAGTAAGGAGAAAAACAAAAAGAAAATTCTCTGATGGAATTTACAGTTGTTAACCTTACTCTATGAAAGCAATCTTTACAGCAGACAAGTAAACATCTAGGTCATCCTATTTCTTCATGGCACTCTTACACACCATCTCCTTGTTCAGTGTGCTGGTAGTTTTGCATCCTAGGCCTATCACCCAAAACACCCTTAGATTGCAGAGCAAGGATAGGATCTAATACTGCAACGCTGCAGCAGTAGTCAAGGACTACAATATTCATTGGTAACAGTGCTGCTCTTTTAAGAAGAATGTTCAGAGCCCTAGAGTAGCTAAAGAAAAATTGACACCATGGCTACAGAAATTTTTTGAGACAGAAATTAAACAAAGCTCAATATTTAAGCCTGTATTCAAACCATGGGGTTTTGTTTGTTTATTTGTTTTCTTGGATTTTTTTCCAAGTTTAGTTCTGCCATGAGCAGCTACAGGATTGGTTTCATAAAGGGGTTTGAAACCATTGATTTCATATGGGCATTATTTGATCTGATAGGAGCAATAAAAAAAAAACATTCTATGCAGATATGTTTATCCATTGGTATTCATCTCTTAAAGCTTTCTGTACTCTGTGATAACATGACCTTTGTATTTTCTATTGACCACCAGACTTGTATGCAATATGATATTTTATTTAAATATTAATGTATTGAAGCATATAAGTCTACCATATGTTAACTTTTTGTTCCATTTCTATCTTAACGTATACTACAGGGTTTAGATTTGGAAAAAATTGGTGAAATATGTCCTTGAAAACTTGTAACTAGAACTTTATAAATATTACAAAAACAATAATTTTGCATCAGTATGGTGAACGAGTAGCAAAGTGCCTGAAGAATATAAATTGAACATTCTCCAGAAGAATCGGTAAAGGTTAAAATTCATCATTTTAACTGATAGGCTTTCTTTGGGAAATAACTGATGCAGTGAATACAAAATGCTATGATAATTTTGTGTTTCTCCTCAGTGTTTTTTTTCCCTTGAAAAACAATATCTCTTCAATAATAAAGCATACATTTTTCCATTCACTCTAAAGTTTACTACAGTGCTTGTCTTCATACAAAATTGATAGTTTTTATCACTTTAAATAGAAACTTTTTATCTGAATGGAGTGAATTCTTCTGTCCATTTCAGGAGAGGCTGCAATCCTATAGGAAATACACTGTGATTCAGATCATTTTAGGAAAAGATTTAACCTAGACGTGGTATGAAGACTGGTTGCTAAATACCACATTTACTATCACAGTTTCCATAGTGATTTTCAGACTGTAGCAGGCTGGAGGCTAAACTAGAAAAACAGACATAAATACAATTTATACTAGAAATAACAACAGTATTTGGGAGCACCTGTTTGTCCCAGGCTCTGCACCAATGCCAGCCACAGATAACTTTTCTTTTCAAAGTCTTGCTGTCTACTAAGTGAAGCAGAAGTGTACTGCCATCTTTCTATACTTAGGAAATTGAGTTACGGAGAAATTGAAAGACATTTCTTTTACAGTCATATAGGAATACTGTCACAGAAATGAACCCACGTCTGTTGAGTTTTAGTCCAGGTTATAAACCAGACTTCAGTTTTCCATCGAGTAAATTTCCTCCATTTAACTAGTATTCAAACTGCAGATTAACCTCCTGTGCTGATGGCTGGAAGCAGCTCACTTGCATGTAAATCAGGTATCAATTTGTGGAGATTAGCTAATTCCAAGTAATATTAATTCTTTCTATCATGTCAGTACTTTTGCCCACAAAAGACTCTCAGTGAAATGTGCTTTGTTAATTTGGGGTGCAAAACAGGCTTTTAATTGCTTTGCCAACTTAAAATTTACTAGTATGATGAGACTGTGACAAATACAGATACGTGTTCTCGAGCCCCATATGCAGAAGCTGCACTGTGACACTGCAGGTTAGGGATGGATTTGGCTTTCTTAATTCACCTTCAGAAAGGCAAATCTCTCTAAAAGTTCACCACAAAAGGCACAGTGACTCTGAGTGTGTGTTTGTGTGAAGTTCACCCCTAATCTTTACATGAGCTAAGAATTATTCCTGCTCCTTTTATAACTTTCTCTTTTTTTTCCCTTCTCTTTCTGCAGGCTGTTCAGATAAGGATTTTCATTGTCATTGTTCCCACTCTACTCTGAATAAGTGGAGTGTATGAAAAAGCCAAAATCACAAAAGAATAACTCGCAAATACTGATGCCACCATTGGACTTGAATTTAAAGTTATCTCACAAGGACACTGTTAACATTTATCCTCTTCTCTGTAGGCCAAAAAATTAAAATATTACTCCAAGTCTCAGATCAGTTTCTGCTACAGCATTTCATTTTGATTGATGTCCACTATTAATATCAGTGATGCTAGTTAGCTTTAAGACACCTCAAAGGGTAGTCAGCCAGTTAAAACTCCAAATGAACCTCGGGCCAGCTGTTTAGCCCCTTGAAAGTTTTGCTGAGCATTGACAGAAGACCTTATCAATCATTACAATTAAGTGCTTTCAGACTGTCCCTTCTAAAGGGAGTCAGCTGAAGTATCATCTGCTATTTTGCTTCTAAAACTCACTGCTCTCCTTCTTTAAGCCAGCCGTTTCACTTTTGAAATTACTTTTCTTTTTCAGGAGAGTGATAGGCTGATGAAGAAAACTTTTGTTTTAATAATCAGCAGTTTCTATGATGTGACATAATTTTTGCAGTGCTCAGGGCCTTTTACAAATCAAAAGGAATCCAACTAAAACAGTAATTAATGTCAAATGACTAGTCACATACGGCCCTATTTAATTAAAAAGTTCTAATCTTTGATTAAAACTCCTCACACGTTCTTGTGACTGCAAACTGTTGTCTAAAAAGGGTAAGTAATTGGGTACATAATCTATTGTGTCTTCTAACTGACACCTGCTAATTGTCTCAGCAGCAAATGGCAACAATTTAATTTAGAAAGTCAAAAAGTGTATCTTACATATTCAACAGATTTTTTTCTTGCGTTATATTCCTTTACTACCTTAGGAAGACCTTTTCCTGAGTTTATACCTCTGAGAATGTTCTGCTCTCTAACAATATGCTCTCCTAAAGTAAACACAAAATACATGATTTACTGGACCATTCTTTTAATGTGCAGTTAATATTTTAAATGTTATTCATCTATAATTTAGTTTTCTTTTTAAATATTGCCTTATCTGCACAGCAGACGTTGCAAACAGGTTTTTATACTCATAGCTTACAGGGAGAAAACCAGGAGGAATAAGCCACAGAAATTACCTCAACAAGAATTCTGATTAATTCAGAATTTCAGCTGGTGAAAAACTGGCATCTATAGCCACCTTCAGTGCTATAGTGAAGGACCTTCCCCCTCTTCTTCATACACCTGGGATCTTAGCTTCAGCACCAGCAGCACAAAGAACACTGTCAAGACAGTAGTGCCTCAGAGGAAAGAATATTCTTTACCATCTTCCATTCTTTTACCTTTTTTTTTAACTCATCAGTGCAGAATCTAACTGTGATTTAGCAAAAATTATGGTCATTATTATGTCTGTGTTTACTGCTGAGTTGCTCTTTCTTTCTAGGCTTATGGTTAATCTGCTAGCTAATTTTTTCTGTCTTCTACGGCATGATCATTTGTTGTCTGCAGTTTTTCTGAATTAGAATTGTGGCACTCCAAACACATTGGTACTTCCAAATGAAATTCCAACAAGTATTTTGTCTGCTTTATGTCTTATTTTACCAATATTTTAAAAAGTCCTTTGGCATGTTGAATGAAGCATTCTCAGGGAAGAATACATGCTTTTGACAGCACATGTTTCAAAGCCAAGCCAACTGTTAGGTGAAGTGTGTCTGCAAATTTTTGGTTCTAATGGCTTCAGATACAGCTGAGCTCTCACACCTCCAGTCAAAACTACCTACTTGGGCACAGTCATTTTCAACTTTCTTGCAAACCCAAACACATCTGGACCCACCCCAGTATCAGGAACTGGTATGCTGCCACTATAAAAGGACCAAGTGGTGGTTGTGAAGGTGTCCATGTGGAGTACCTGATAGCATCTTCTAACAGAGCTCTACAGAGAATTCTAAGTCCACTGAACAGTATCTATCCTTTTTCATCTATAAATTTGCAAAGAAACGAAAGAACTGCTTTCACTGCTTTACAGACAGAGAAACTGTTGTCTAGCAAATAGAAATAACCTGTCCATGATCATGGGGCTATATAATGATAAGAGTTAGCAAAATAGACTTCTGTCACCTGATTTCCATTAAGCTGCTCTACAGTCAAAATATAAAAATAGCTTTCTATCAATACATGTGAATATATGGAGACAGATAATGATATAGATGATATAGAAAGCTTTGTGATTTTTACTACAGTAAGTTGCCTCCAGCATGCCAATAGAATAGTAAATAAACACAGCAGGAGCCTTGATTATATTTTTTTTACATAATAGCAAATTTCAAACACCTGAATTTGGGGTCCTTAGCCAAATCATATCTTTTCTCTATCTAGAGCATCTTCAGCTATTCATCTTCTTTTCCTCTCTGCTTCATGCCTTCATTATCTCTCATCTGCTGTGACCTCTTAGCCACTGTAACCTTCTCTCTAATCTCCCTTCTCCAGTCCACTCCAAACACTGCAGCCAAGGTTATCTTGTTCCCCACTACATTCATGTCAAGTCCTTTCTCAATCCCTCAGGTGGTTTTCCGTCTCACTACACTACAAGGTCAAATTTCTCCTCTGCAATTTCAAGGCTTTGCAAGCGTTTGTCTTAGTCTATCCCTGGACTGAGTCCTTACTCTTTTCTGGCTCTGATATTGGCCTGCCTACTGTGTGTATCCATATCTCATGCATGACTTCCTATTTCTATTCCCAAAACTGTTTACAGTGGCTAAAATATCCTCTCTATTCTAACCTGCCAACCAACTTCACTTTTCTCTTTCATGTCTCTGAGCATTCTTTGTACATTTTTTTATGAGTGTTTTGCAGCAAGAGTCTTCTTTCTGAAAATACAAGGTATTTTTGAAGTTGCAGGTATAACAATGACATTGAAGAAATAATAATTATGAAATTTACTTCATCATCTTGCATCACACTGTAAATAAACATACAAATTAGCATTTAAATATATTCATACTATGTAAACAACAGAAATGTTTCCAGTTCTCTTCTCCTCCAGATTTATGGTCAAGCAAAGGAAAGGAATAGTGTTTACTAAGTGTGACTCAGATATACTTGAAAAATTTGGTTCCTTCACCAGATTGCCTTTCCTTTGAAGGCTGATACATATTTAAACCACAGCCTGGACTTTATCATGGAGTAAAGTATACTTCTGATTCTCATTAAGACATGACCCATGAGAGAATGATACTAGCTCTGTGACTTTCTCAAAAAAGTCTTGAGCCATAGTTAATTTTGAAATAAATATGCTGCGTGTCCAGAAAACAGCTCCTACTGAAAAATGTTGGGCAAAATTTTATGGCAGCAGTTTGACCTCTTTTCTCCTCCCCCTCCAAAAAAAAAAAAAAAGGAAATGAAAAAAAAGCCGCAGACACACAGAAACAACAGAACCTTTCATTCATAGGAGTTTCCTCAGGCAAGGGGCATTTCAACTTGTTTATCACACAAATCTTTCCCATAATTCAGCTACAAGATGCTATAATCTATTGCCAGTTAATGTTTGCAAATCTTTAGTGCTGATGGTATTATAGTGCCAGAAACATCTAAGGTCAGCTGCTATCAGTTTTATTGTTAGAAGCAGTGGGAAATGGAAGCAAAAACTTGCAGTAGCAAATCAGTAACTCTTTCTGAAGCAAATGTGGTGTGATACATTTCTTTTAGCTTAGTTATGAAATGAACTAACAAAACAGATAATGTAACAAAAAAGCCTGGCCACACAAGCTTTGCATCTTGATATGTAATTAATTTGATTAATTAGCACTACGCTTCTTAAACTGTATCATGTACATAAATGAGAAAAAAAATCCACTAAAATTTCTGTCTGATGCTACTGTGAGAAAACAATCCCCTTCCTCAATTTATCAAAATAATTGAAACAGCAAAAGAGATAAAAATGTGTCATCATAAAGTGATATAGAAATTAATCTGCCTGAGAGCTCAACATGCTACACTGATCACTAGCTGCTTAAACTTCAAATATGCTTTCACATTATTTGTGACACATACTCCACACATCTGGAAAGTCATGCCAACCGTTCACCTATCTGCTCTAACAATGCTGATAGAAGTTTGCTTATTACTCTTTCTTTGAAATACACATACAATGCTAGAAATACTGACATCTAAAATTAAATAATCTTGTTAAATTCAACCACATCTGCTAATGTCAGGTGTAATTGCTCTGGTCGTAGTAAAAATGTACCAGAGACTCTACTCCCACTTTGTGGTGCTAGTGAGTCAGTGTTGATAATGACTTAATCTAAATGTTTTGATTGTAAGTATTGCATTTGAAAAAAAAAATTAAAAATTCAAATTTCACTGGAACAGACTACCTTTTCTTTTTCAGCATGTCTTTGAATCAAATTAGAGCAGAATTTCAGTGTGGCAGCCAAGTACATTTACATATTTAATTTTAAATAATTTGCATTATCTTTTAGTGGGATAGTTTTACTATGGCTGGAATGGTAGCAATCTTCCAAATTATTGACTCCAAACTAAATCATTATTTTGCTCACCTATACTAAGGTTAAAAAATACCCTATTTTCACTATCACAGTGTGTACTTTTTCTGCCATGATAATGAATGGCAAAATTCTCTCTAATTTCAGAGGGATGAAGATGATTCTCCACGTTTAAAACGGGTTGTCT
This sequence comes from Neopelma chrysocephalum, assembly GCF_003984885.1. Taxonomy (NCBI): domain Eukaryota; kingdom Metazoa; phylum Chordata; class Aves; order Passeriformes; family Pipridae; genus Neopelma; species Neopelma chrysocephalum. Next base: position 3,523,127 of record NW_020897694.1, on the reverse strand, counting down.
CCCAGCCTTTCATTTGTAATGAATTGAACACATTAATTCAATGCAAATTATGCAAAGTTGTTTATTTGACTGCAAATAAACAACATATAATTGGAATTAAATACTCATTTTGCTTTTGAAAAATGTTTTGTATGGACAGAAGAAATTATGTAAAGAGATTCCAATATTTTCACTTGAAAGATGGAAGGAAGGAAGGAAGGAAGAAAAGAAGGAAGATATCTTTAAGATATGACAATAGTCGTCATTGGTGTTTAGCTCATGGGTCTCAGTTTCCTTGTTCTGGAACACAGCATCTTTTCTTTTAACATTACAGTTTTCTCCCTGTGAGATTTTCAGTGCTGTGACATTTACAAGGGATGACAAAACCTCAATACTTGTTTATTCTGCAGGTCAATATTCCAAATAATTGTCCTGATACATTAGAAATGTTACTTACATTACTGTTCATATTGACACCAGCTATGTAACCCACAGAAGGAAAAAAGAACGTCTTCATCATATCTTTATTTTTTTCCTAATTAATTGCATCACTATGCCTAATATCAGAAAAGACCTGTTAAACCCAATAAGAATTTTTTTTCTATTCAGAAAAGTAAGTGCTAGGCCAAGTACTATAGCCAACTATGGATTTATTTAATAATTTTAAATTCATGCTGGTTATACACAACAGGAAGTCCCCCAAAGCATTAGCATTTGCCTAACTCCATTTATTAATCATCTTTGTTCCCTTTATGTGATCAGGTGTGAACATTAATTATTGTCATTTTTTTTGGTCCACTGACTGGAAGGAGGACATGTATTAGAATCTAACAGAGAGCATCTAGAGCTTAAACTCTAAATGAGCATACTGAAAAAGAATAATGTCTCCAAACAGAATAAAGAGATTAAATATTAATCTGCAAATTTACTTAGTTTCTTAGTAGAGGCCATACACTTTGTGAATGTGGGCATTTGGTGATGTATTGCTTAGGTCTGCCAGCTGTAATTTTGTATTATACCTTATTTCAAACTCTTTGAGCTAGACAGCTTAGACAACAATCTGATCTATCTGAGGTCTTTCAAAATCCTCCTGTGATTTTTAACCATTTTTCTTTCATGCACTTACTGTATGATAAGTTGTTTTTCAGAGGTTTGGGCCCAATTCCCAGGGTACCATAGCCAGTTCTTAGAGAGAGTTGCTGTTTACTACAAGACAATAAACAATGGTCCCTGTTTGTGAATGCTTTCCCATAAAGTCTGTAAACCAAAGAGCTGGCTACATGAAACTGAAGAATAGTCTCAAGACAAATTTAGAATTCTCCTCACACACATTGGTTAAAAAACCCCAACCAACAAAAAAAAAACAACAAAACCAAACCAAACCAAATCAAACCAAAAAATAAAACAAACGAACAAAAAAACTGAAAGAAGCTGTGATTCAAAGTTCATTAATTCATTAAATGTGTTTATAAATTCAATTTCTTGGCGACTTCTGTGATTTTTGTGTCACACGGGCCAAAGGATAACAGAATGATCATGGAGGGGAAGGCTTAAATCTGCTTTGCTGAGCATTTAGTAGGAAAATGCAACAAGCAGCTAAAGTTCTGCAAGAGAATCGGGATTACAGTCATAATACCATAGAGAAAATTTACTTCTGCTGAAGAAATGAATGCTATACTAACATGACTACAGCCTTTAAAGATCAGAGACAATGATCAGGAACGCCACATTTTCTTAGAGAAGAAAATAGCAAAGCAATTTAAAATGCACTTCTTCAGCAGTTTTCTGTATGATTATGTCTCGTAATAAGAGCTCAATAGTGTCTGAATTCAGACATTTTTGTGACCTAATATATTTCATACAGCTTGGGTCCCTGACACCACATATTAGCAGTGATTTTATCTTTCTTTTGGTTATATATGGTCTTCTTCAATACACAGGTGTTTGACAGTCATCACTGTAGGATGAGAACATCTAATATTAGTGTACCAAGTGGTACAAATTAATCTATTTTAGTTTTGTTCTGCCACCCTTGCTTCAAAGTGTGTATGACCTGTTTCATCTTAATAAATTAAAGATACCTACATATAAATTTTGATATGTATTTCCATTAAAGCAAGTGAAGTAAAGAGAAAAGCCTTGCACCTGAAGCAGAAACTTGCTGCAGTGTAAAACGGTCATTGTTTCTTGTGGGATTTCATTCCACTGTATTGGGTCTGTCCACTGAAGCTGCCAGGTCCCTCTCCAGATAAACTATATTTATGGCAGACTTCACTACTGGGACAAAATTATCAACCCGTCTTCATGAAGAACTTGGTCTTTTTGATACCCTGAATCATTAAGCACCTTCAGATAAGGGTGAGATGTTGAACTTGACTGATGCACCCCGAGACAGACTTCGTGCTCTCACACATCAGGAGCAGCCAGCATTATGGAGGAATTGCACTGCAGCACCTTGTCAGCTACTTTCCCACACGGTGAGTGTGTATGGCCTTGCCCATAGAGAAATGAGGATATAAGTGATGCTGGATCATCATTCACCATAACCAAAGGGCATGTACTTGTGCCTCAGAGATGTTTACATACTCTTAATTTGTCATTTAAACTAAGTTTTTCATTAAAAAACCAAATTTTACTTCTTCAGTAAGACCTTAAAGAGCAATCCTTCAAAAAGCATTTCATTTAGGTTTGATAGGAGTTAGTACATATTAAATAGGAACTAGCTATTAAGACATACAGAAGCAGAAAGAGAATTAAAAGACCAATTATATATTCCCTACATCTAAATAAATGTATTTACAATAACTATGCTACTTTAGCAATGCAACTGATTCATTAGATCTAAATTGAATTCCTGTAGTATAAAACAAAACTTAAAATATTACCCATTTTAATATAGTACACTCTCATTTACACACTACAGTGGACACATTTAGTGGAATAGGCAAATAGCAGAAGTTAGCCATTTAAATATTTAATGCCTCTGCACATTAAATAAAACTGTCTGCAACATATATTTTGTCATGATTTATTTGCAATTCAGATGTTATCTCTAGATGTATATAAAACTGTTAAGTCTGCTAACAATTTTAGAAATTATAATAAAACAGAAAATTGTAGCAATTCATTTATGTAATTTACTGACACTATGAATTCCTCAGGGCAGCAGCCATAAATACACTTTCTTGCATAAAACTGGAACTTATTTCGGTACCTAACAGATCAAAGTCAATGATAGAAACACTAACTAGGATTTATATTTGCATGGATTTTTGTTTGGTTTGTTTTTTCTCCTACGTTTTCTATTTTTAAATACATTATGGAACAATATGTGCCCTTCAAAAAAATTTTTCAGAGTAAAAAGTGATTTTATGTACTTATCATTAAGATGCCTTAAAGGACCTAATTTCCAGGAAATGGACGCTTTGCAATTTTAAGAAGTCAAGCCTTCTCAAAATCTTTCATAAAAACAGATAACTTCACTAAGCATTTTTAGTGGTCTCAGGGATACAGTATTTCATATTTTAATGTTAGGATTTGGTTTTGGTTTTGCAGCAGGTTACAGGATTCTTTTAAATGTTAATTTTGCACCTTAGTTATTACATTTTGTTCTGGCTTTTTTATAGCACTGGATACTGACTAATCACTTATGACAAGACTGTAAGACAACAATTTGCCTGCAGAAAGTGGGATGTATAGCAGCAAACAGAGAAGGGAATTATGACTTTTAGAAACATTATTTCCTCTCTTGCTTGCCCCTGGCTCTAAGGGGAGCACAAAACCCTACTGCTCTGTGCTGACAGCCAACTGTCAGGTTAGCTTAACTCAGATGGCCAATGTGTTGAGGGGATGAAGCCAAAGCCCTGCATGGCCCTGAGCATCGGCTGCCAATGCCCCATCAGGACAGGGACCAGTGGCTCCTCACGGGCTGCTGTCATCACTTCATCTTTTGCTGTGACCTGCAGTAACACTAGCCCATGCCAGGAAGCAAGCCCTCAAGTCTCCCTTATTTTCCCGCTTGGTGGGGATAAGAGCATTTGACAATCCTATTTGGTGATTATGCCACTGAAACCAGTATTGAGCCCTCAATCTGGTAGTCAAACAATGCAAAACAATCAAACTGCTACTCCGTTACTGAGCTGTAGCTATACTGGACACATGGGCCAAAGAACCTCTTTTGTAATTCCTGTGAGCAAATTCACCAGAGGTGGGACTCTCCCTGAATTCTCATTTGCCATAAGGAGATGAAAGGGAGCTTGGTACAAATAAATGGCTTGTGTTGCACCGACAGACATGTCAAACTTCGAAAACCTCATGCTCTAGACAACCTTGCCTTCCTGCTAATTGCTACGTTTTTCTTTAAAAAGTGAAGATTCTAACCTTTTACTTGACAGATATGCGGGCAAAATGCCACACAATATTTTGAAAGCTTATCTATAGTCTGCTGTTTACAAGTCTTATTTATGTTAGAACTCACATAGGAGTATACAAATGAAAAGGGTTAGCAGGAACAAAACTAGATGGTTGGTTTCAAATAGATGAGTAAGCTATCAAAGAAAGGTTTTCACCTACAGAAACTCTAAAGACATTGCTCCCTTTTAAAAGGCAACCATACAAATGTAACACTTGACAGATTTTTATTATCATCATTTATTCTTTGTTGTGTCTCTAAACTTTTGGGATGGGGAGCAGAGACAGTTTCATTACCTGTTTTGGGTTTGGTGCTTGAGTTTTTTTGTTTTGTTTTCTTTTCTTTTCTTTCTAATCTTCTGAAATTGCAGCTAGGAGAGAGTAAATGGGATTCTATTTCTCTGAGAGATTTAGCAACAGAATTGTTTACAGTGTTGCAATCAGTCATGTTTAAAGTAGAGCTACTAACTGCATAACTAAATAAGGGAATACTTTGGAAACAAAAGGGTTGCATAACAGGTAAATTTAGCTTGTAGAATCTTTAGTATGCAATGTATAAGAAATTTCATACACCCTTGGGAGAGTCTGTAGTTTTGTCAGTGGGTGCAAAATGCAACTTAGAAAAACTAAAATGAGAAAAATATGGAAATAACTAACTACCAGAAATCTGGCTTAATTCCTTTGCTGTTGTTGTTGTTATTATTGGTTTTGTTGACAGTATGAATTTTATCTCCTGCAAATTTATACACACAGATTACTTGGCACTTATAATTCAGGCTTATTCTCTTCAAGAAACTGAACTTTGATTTCTAACTGCACTCTGAAATCAAAACTTTCAAGAAAATATCTTCATCCCATCTGGGAAGAAATTGTAAGAATGATGGCAGAGGTAAATTTCTGTGGCTCGGGACTATGTAGTACTTCAGATGTAAATTATTTCAGAGTTTTCCTGAAACCTTTTTTTTTCTACCAATACTTGAAGGTGGCAGCATCAGCTCTGAAGACACTGGTCTTCCTTCACAAGAAAATTGCTGGACGGGTTTTTGAGCAAGCTGGTCTAGTAGAAGGTGTCGCTGCCCATGGCAGAGGGTTGGAAGCAGATGACTTTTAGGGTCCTTTCTAGCCCAAATAATTCTGTGATTTTGGTTTCTCCAATTCTGTCCTTTATCAGTACTCTATCAGTACTTCTATCTGCACAATGTCAGTCACTTAGCCAGATCTTTGAGCTGGATCTGCTTCTACTTTATCCTTAAAGCAAGCACTGTTAGCACTTCCAGGGAAGTTTTAAACCCTGAAGATAAAATTTTACCCCCAAAAGACTTCATAAAGTGTCCAAAGTGAGAGAGAATAGAAAAGGTGTAGCTGAACATCCACTGGCTCCTGCTGATGTGAGACAGCAGGTCTGCTTTTCCATGTATGGTCCCTGTCCAGCAGCTCTGAGGGTTTCCAAATTATATACAGTACCCTCCCCAAGCCCAAGAGAACATTTTCTTTCCTTCCCCTCTAAGACTCAAATAGTAGTTCTGTTCCCTTCCTTTATTAGCACTTATTGGAGTTTGTTCTCACTCTTGATTTTGTTTTGATTGATTTTCTTTCCCCTTCCTCCTTATCCTTTTTTTATCCTGCATTTCCATAAGTTTCTTCACTTGAGCATTCTCAGGGAAGGCATAATCTCCTCCTTTCCATAGCGCAGCCTAAACCAAAGGGGAACAAGACAACAAACATCTGTCCTATCCTGCCACATAATCTTTAAAGGACATAGGAGATATTAACCTACGATAACTGCAGACAAACTAAATCCCATCTACTAAACCAAGTATTTAATAACATTTAATTATGTTTATAAATTTCTAAAAAAAAATTCCAATCATTATATTAATGATGGGTGTACGTGTTCTAATCTCTAACAAACTTGTCCCAAATAACTCACAAAACAGATTTTCATCAGTAAAGTACTTCATTATTCAGTGAAGCAAAACATATTGTTGATCTCTATAGCGTTTAATGAAATTTACCATGAAAACAAAAATTGCCAGGTTTAAGAAAAATCCATACAATATTTGCTTCAGAAAAGTTTCCAAATGCTTCAGAGAATATCCTTTAGTTGACAATGCAAATATTTCCTATTCTATGTTACAAAAATCTAGTGTCTATATTTACACAATGTATGCATATCTCATTGGTACAAGCAGCGCGCGCATTACGTTACCATGCCAAGTCGTATAATATGATCATATTACTGTGCCAAATCATAACCCCGGAACTGGCATCATGTTATAATAAAATGGCTTAAATAGTTTAGTTTTTAATGTTTTAGTTTTTTAAAGGAGGCTATGCAGGTAAAAAACAGCCCCCTTGACCATTATCTGAGTGTGTCTGTCTCTCCATTATTTTGCCCAGCAACTCTGTGACCTAATGGACAATTTCAATCAAATTTGTGAGTGGAATAAACATTTCAAAGGTGGTTGTAGTTTAAATTTCATTTCAGTGGGTGGGTGTGTATGGGCGATAAACTGATACCCTGAGAGAAGGAGAAGTAGCTGTTCTACCTTTCCAGGCAGCTGCTGCCTGGCCCAGCAGCATGTCCCTCTCAGCCAGCCACTCATATCTGCAGGGTAACCATCAGACACAGGAGGAATCTGGTAGTAGTGGCAGAGGAAAATTAAAAGACACACCTGTAGAAAACTGGTTTTCAATGTTTCAATTGCTCTTAAAGAAATTGCTTTTTTAAAAAAAGTCATTAAGAAGACTTCTACTTAGTCTGTTTGCATCATGCTGGGCTTGATCTCAGTGTGTCCTGTTTTCATTGTAATAAAAAAAGCAAAAAATGTTTCTAGATTTTATGATAAAGTCATCAAATAATGTGGCTGAAAAGAGGAATGAGAATACAAGTCCTAAACCTTACCTGTGGCCCTAAAGTCACCCTTCCTGTAATCCTTATGAATCATTGTGTGTGTTTGTTTGTTTGCATTTCCAAAATGACACAGGTACAACTGTAAACATCCCCAGCTAGACAGAAGCTGTAGGTATTAACTCTTTTAGTGACAATCTCAGGCTTAGTTCCCACTTACTAGTTCTCTTTGCCTGAAGCCTTTTAAACAGCCCTGTGCCCTGCTTTGGTGTCCTTTTCCTACTCCTCTCTCTTCTTGGCCCCTGTCCTCCCATTAGTACACTTAACATCATTTGCAGACACTTACCCTCTCTTGCCGTTACCTACTGCACTATTATTTTATATTCCCTTTTTCAGCAACTGTCTCTTCTACGTCTTGCTGGTGTGAACTTACAATTAAATTGACATAAAACTGCTCACATACAGAGTGACAAAAGTAATTTCACCTGTTGTTCTATTACTACTTTGAAACAATATTATAAAGAGAAGAAATGTCCTTTTAACCTATGTAAGTTGTACTACTTTGCTATTATGGAACCAAATTCATGAATCAAATCAGTGGAAAGGCTCCTATTGATTTCATTGAGCTTCTGGACAGTACTTCTCTCACATTTCTTTAGATGCCATATAATTTCTATTTTTAATTGTCATTTTAACAAATTTTATACTACTGCTACTAAAAGTAAAGCTTGCTACACAATAATTCCTTGAAAACCTTTTTAGTCTTTTTAAAAGAGAAACGATTTTGTATGTTTTAATCCTCAGACATAGTAACTGATCTTAATGACTGCATATTTTTAACAGTTCATTTACCTTGTTTTCAGATTCTGTAAGAATGCTTGATGACTACCATTTAGTTAGATGCTTTTTGCTCTTTAAGAATCTCACCACTGACACCCCAGTACACACCCACATCTCAGCTTTGTTACTAAGAAAAAGTTGACCTGAGGAAATGAGTTTGTTTCATTTATTATGAGTACCTAGAGTATAGAAATATAATTTCTCTGCATTTTTTTTCTTTTATAGCTGGTCAACCAATAGGCCCAACAGTTTTGTAAGGCTTCTTCATACTGGTAAAGCATATGTTTATTTATTAGCAGATAATTCATTCTCTTATATATATGGATTCCTTGTTCCTCATATTTGCTCCTTGGACTTTCTAATTTTACTTCTTTCTATTGTTTTCAAGGTGATTGGATTTGAGTTTTCCCAATCATACATTTTAGGCTCAAATAATCTAAATACTGAACCTTGACATTTAACTATATTGATCTGTTCCTTGTCTCCCTCTTTTCTTTTAGTTGTTTAGGGATATTTGTTCTGAGACTTCTGTGCTATGCTTAAGCACCCTCCACACTAAGACTAAAGATTTTCATTTCAACACTTCTGACTGAGGGTGTTTCCTATTTATTTCCATTTTTGGGGGGTGTTTTTGAATGTAGAAAGGTTTACCTGTCTGTCCTTGCTGAGAATAGAATAATAAAGAACTGGATTTTACCATGAACACTTGCCCAAAAAAGACTCAATACTGTTCTATTATGTTTGCAATAAAACAGCATTTAAAAAAAAATTTAATTTGGAGATGTGTCCTGTTATTTTCTGTTATTTTGGTTGAGGTCAAACTATAGCTTCCAATAAACAAACATTTAGAGTATTAAAAAGAATATTCCAAATCATAATTTAACTGCTCCATATATAATTAATTGCTAGGGCTGTTATATTGGACTTTGCTTCACTGTTGAACTTCTATACAGAGTATTTAATGTATTTTTCTTGATTGTCAGATAGTGTAAGTCTTCTGTGTATTTCTGTTATTAAAGATTTGCATTTTGTCTATGTATTAGTCTCTCCACAGTCCAGCTTTCACACCAAGCTGTTAATAAACACTTTTAATTTTGTTTTTATTTTGTTTCACTTTTTCAGCAATAAATATACACTATATATTCAATATATAGTGACATGGCACAGCACTGGCATGCATTTGCATTACCTTCATACATTTCATTTTTGACTGATGGAGGTATATAAAATTATGATGCCAGTCTAAGCTACCAACTACGTAGTGCTACAAATTTGACAGAAAAAGTATTTTAGATATATTGTAAAATCATCGTATAAATAAAATATTCATTACTTGCACAGGTGGATTAAAATCAATAAATGCCATTTTGTTGTTACAAACTGTCTGATGTAACAACCATCAGCCTGACAGAGGCATATATTCATATGCAGGCACATTTTTTATGTGGCTTTTTCCAGTAAGGCACCTAAGTCTCTACTGGGTTTAAGAGCTACAATTTTTAAAGATGCCAAGATGATATGATTTCCAAGAAATCATTAGAAATAGCTAATAAACAGCCATACGTAAAAATGAGCACTAAAATGCTGTTCTGCTGAAGTTAACAGCAAAAACCACAGTGACTTGTAGAGCAAAGCATAGGAGTTTCATTTATCATCATCACCTGGCAGTCAGTCATAGGTTTGAAGATCCATTGCTAGTGCTTCAGATTTTATTTTTCCTCTAAGTATTCCATGCATGTTGTTGGTGTCAAGGGGATGTTGTAAGCTGCAAGATGTTTGATAAAAAAGGCAGATTTTACAAGCAAAGTCTCCAGTTACTTGTATAAGGGGTTGTATAGTTTTTCTCTTAATTCAGAGTCCTGAGTACTTGTTTTACAAACTGCAGAGTGCCCTCAAATGTATTGAGTTCATTGTGGAGTCAGAGTATTTATTGTGTAATGCTGAGTCATATATTAAAAAAAAAAAGTATTCACTAGGGTGGAGAAAAAAAGTGATGGAGACACTAGCCTCCTCAAACAAAAAAAATCAAATTCATCCTGGGTTATGAGTTTGTTTTTTTTTTTAAACGAAGTAAACCATGAGAAATATTGTCAGAAATATATTACATTGAATATGCCACCTTAAGACAAAACATTTTTTTTTATTCCTGCTGGTGCTCTCCTGCTCTGAAAGGAAACTAGAGTTACCATACGTGTACACACTTAGGCAGAGTGTCTACCCCACAGTTTGTGTATACATATATGTATGTATATGTATATGCCATCGGATGCACACACCAAGTATATACCCCAGATGCAGCAGTATCTCTAGCACGCTAGAGGGAGCCATTACATAATTGCAATGACCCTTCCCCCCCTCCAATTAGCAGAACTGGCGTGGAAAAATCGCTGGACATCCTGAGACGTCTTGAAGGTTTGGCAGAAGGCTATAAAATAAGGAGAGGAAAGCAGAGAACTCGAGTTACAGTCAAATGAGGTCTCCTGATAGCTCAGGGGCTTATGCTGCTGTTTGTTAAACTTTAAATATTGTGCTGCTTTTATAGGGAACTTCTCCAAATATGTGACTTAGCCAAATACGCCAATTTTCATCAGCCAATCTGAAGCCCTCATGCAGAAAGCAAAGCCCATTTTGTAAACATATCCTTTATTTCATCTGTCTGTCGCTCTCACACAGAAAGTTGGCACGTCTGAGAGTAGTGGTTTTCCCCTGCCACTAATATATAGTTTATTTATACACTGCATTTTAACACAGTATTAGTTCTATAACGGTTAACAGCAGACTTGTTCTGTGTAGCAAACTATCCATTTCACAGCTACAAAGAGATCCTCAGGACGGGAAGATGGGTCTGGAAAGAACACTGATTTGAATTTATAAATTTGCCAGACTTTCTCCAAGTCAAATGATATTTATGGACATAATAACTCAGGGTTGAAGGTTATCCTACTGAGTAAGGCGAAGGAGAAGCTGCCTTAATTGAATCTTTTAAAAGACGCTCCTAAAATAATTCAGGAGCGTCTTATAAGTGCTACTGAGTATATTTTCCCTTTTTAATTTTTTTTTCTCTTTTTTCTTCCCCTTTCCCCCTAAATGATTCTTGCTACTTACACGCTGGTCACAAATGGCAGCTTCATGTCGGTACGCACGGGTCGAGACCGGTGCTCCGGCAATCCGAGCACGCACCTTTCCAGCCTCGGTCCTCTCCCCGCAACCACCGCCCCCGGCCGGGAGACTCCTGCCGCGCCGCTTCGGGCGGGGAGAGGAGTGGGGAACGCTGCTGCGGCCCCGGCCCCTCACCCGGGGCTATCCCGCGCCGCGGCCCCGCGGGCAGGCGGGGGATACTCCCGCACTCGGGACCTGCCCCTCGGGGAGGGGAGACCCTCTCGAGGCGGCTCCGCAGGGCCAGGGCGGAGGTGACGGCGGGGGGTTGTCCTCATCCACACACACCCCTCCCGACATGCCTCCTCGGATCGGCGGCTCGCCGGGGTGCTCGGGGACCGCGCAGCGGAGCCAAGTCCTCCCCCTCGCAGCGCTTTGGGCGAGTTCGGGGTTGTCGCGTCCCCCCTCCTTTCCCACCCGTAACAAGCAAGACTTGTTAATACGTCTCAAAAAATAAATAAATAAGCGGGCGGGGGGGAGATGTAGATATAAATAAATAACTAACGCGGAGCCGGGAGCGGCCGAGGGGGGCCGGTGGCGCTGCGGGGCGCGGCAGCGAGACCCCGCATCCCTCCCGCCCAGCCGGGCTGCTCGCGCGCTGCGCGTCCCCCTCCGAGCCGATCTAATCAATGACACCCAGCGCCCGCCGCAGCCACGCCCCCCGCCCGCCCGCCGCCCGCCCGCCGCCCGCCATTGGCCGGTGGAGGCCGGGGCCGGGCGCCGCCGCCGCCGCCGATTGGCTGGCACTGAATCCGTATCAATGTTTAAGCCGCGGCGTGAGGTGAATAGCGGCAGTCGGAGAGCGGCGCTGGGCGAGCGCGGCGCGGCGCGGCGGCCCCGCGAGTGCTGCAGTGAGGGAGGCGAGGCGGAGAGGGGCGGGGGGGGGGGGGGGGGGAGAGAGAGAGAGAGAGAGCGAGAGCGAGCGCGAGCGAGCGAGCGTGCGAGGCAAAGCAAAGCGCGGCTCCAACTGTTGAATTTTCTCTGAATTCTCCACTTACCTGCGGGCGGCTGGTGAAATGGATCTGGTTTATCTGGGATCGGCGTTCGCTCCGCGTGCTGCCTGGCTAAGACTGGCGACCGTCTGTTTGCAAGGGGCCACCCATCAATGAGGCAGAGAAGAATATTTGTTTTTTCTTCTTTTTCGTTTGAAAGCCTCCCTACCACACGTTGCAGAATTAACTGTGTACTTTGGGTCCGGACTCAAATAAAGGAGAAAAAACGGTGCAGAACTGAGACTCGGAACTAGATCTGTGAGCAATGTATTGGGAACCTATATTTTTATTGGGTTTTTTTTTCTTTTAATTTGAAAGATTTCTGATTTATTTCACACATAACACTGAGGAAAGGTGGTTAAAAACACTCAGCAAAGCAGGAATCAGACGCGCCTCTGTGCCAGTGAGTGGATAACAGCCTTGTTTTCCTGATCCTCAGTCTCCCGGAGAAAGAGGTATAGTAAAAGTGTAGCTGGATCCAACACCCCCCCCTTCTTTTTTTTTTTTTTCCTCCTTTCTTCCCTCCCCCCTCTCCAAAATATAAATCTGATTAATTTTTTTCCTGTCTATAGAGTGAGTCAGAGAAGCGTTAGGAAGAAGCTGCAACTAATGCCTGTGAAGGGAGAAACATGAGGCGATAGTCAATGTGATTTGTTCCGCTGGATCTGACTCATCCAAGCAGATTGAAACACCTGCATTTCTGGATTTGACATTCATTTATTTCAGGTTGTTAAAAGAACTTGAAATAAAATTTTGCTACCCTTCCCCACTATTTACCTATACACTGTATCGCTGGGAAAGGTGTTTGTCGGAGAGGGGGAGCGCATCTGGCGTTGCCGCCGCTCTTCTCCCCTGTACCAAGATGCCCAGAGAGACTGTTAAAGCTTTGAAAGGACTGCAAAAAATGCATCACACAGATCGCGGAACTGCATAGGTTTTAATGTAAGCTAATTAGTCGATTAAAAGATCTCCCACTTTATTCATCGCCAGGATTGTTTTTCCTCTTCTCCCTTCCCCTAAATGAAGAGGACTAGGCGGCAGTGTCATTGGAAGGAGACGCTGAATAGAAAGAAAAGAGAGGCACTTGACAGCGCAGCCCTGTGAATACATAGACTGTTTTCCTTTTAGCGAGAGACTAAGAAAGAGTGAGAGTGTGTGTGTGTGTGTGTGTGTGTGGTGGCGGCGGCTTTTCTTTCTCTCTCCCGCAGCCCCCCCTCCTCCCTCTTGCTCTCTTTTTTTTTTTTTTTTTTAATCTATGCGTCCAGCCACGGGTTGCCTGTTGCTTTCCTCTCGGCTGGAGAGAATAGCAAACTGGCATTAAACTGCATCGAGAAAGTGCAGCTCCTCAGACACGCATACGCACACACGCATAGATACACAGAGAGAAAGGATGTGGTAGTGGCGGCGGCTACTGGCCTGTCTTAAAGAAAACCAAATGTGCTGCTGATAGAGCACGGCCTGAGCTTTCTCTCAAAATACATATTTACTGTTAATGATGAAGGTCAACTGGTGGGTTTCTTAATTTTTTCGCCCCAAGAGGACGAGTGGGAGGCTGGTAGTAGAAGGAGAGAAAGGAAACTACAAATCCGGACACTAGTTTTTGCTGGTGGGGGGGGGGGTGGGTTTTTTGTTTGTTTTTTTTGTTTGTTTGTTTATTGTTGTTGGGGTTTTTTTCATGTGTTTTGTTTTCCCCTCTTGCCCTGCAGTCCTCGTTCTCACTCCCTTTGATTCGGGAAGGAAACAGTGAGGGTGTACGAGACAGAGAGGGGGGAAATACCGATGGCAGCGAGATGCAGCCCTCCGCCGCAAGCAATGCAAGATTAGATCTCTAAATGCAGCAAAACACTCCCTGAAAACCAACAACCCCGCGGTGCAATCAGACATTTCACTACCTCTCACTGCACACGAAGAGGGCTTCAACAACAAGCTGAGACTTTTTTTTTCCCTTCTGTCTCTCTCCTACCCCTCCACTCCATCAATCGCATCACAAGCGATGAGTAGCAAATAAGCTTTTTTATCTCTTGCTACAGACCTGTGACCACCCTCCTTTCCTATGTATATATAAATACACATATTTAAGAAAAATATTTTTGATTTAAAAAAAAAAACCAAACTACTGCCGCCGATTTTTTTTATTATTGTTATTATTTTTATTATCCTTTGTACGTCTGCTGGGATTCAAGGATCAGGAACACATCGCCTGCCTGGAGGAGAAGATCTTTTGCAAATTTTCTGATTTTTGAAACCCTCCCACTGCAGAAGTTGAACAGCCGAAGTGACTGCGAGGGGACTGCAAGCACGGCAAGCTCTTGCTGTAACGCTGGCGAAGCTGTTCCCTCCCTCCCCTCAGCCCCCCCCCATCACGATTGCTTCCTCCCTCTGAGCTACATGGTCTATTTGCTGCTTCCCATCCTGTGTCTCTGCAGACGTTTTAGAGCAACAGGTTCAGGAACTTGAAATATAGGGGTGGGGAGAGAGAAGGGAAAAAAAAAAGAAAAAGGAAGGAAAAAAAAAAAAAAGAGCCGTCGGAGGAGGAAGAACAACCCCAGTGCAGGAGGCAAAGAACACGGGGACAACCCTGGTCGTCGCTGCAGCCCCGGCCACCTCCACCCCTTGCTCGGGGATGTACCTTTCCATTTGTTGCTTTTTCTTCTTCTGGGCTCCTGCCCTGTCACTAAAGAACCTGAATTACTCGGTGCCAGAGGAACAGGGAGCGGGCACGGTCATCGGGAACATCGGACGCGATGCGCGGCTGGCGGCAGGCACGGGGGGAGGCGGAATGCTGCCTGCGGAGCGTGGCGCTCCCGGTGGCGGTCGCGGCCCCAAGTCCACCTTCCGGGTGCTGGAGAACTCAGCCCCGCACCTCCTGGACGTGGATGGGGAGAGTGGGCTGCTCTACACCAAGCAACGCATTGACCGTGAGGCGCTGTGCAGGCGCAGCGCCAAGTGCCAGTTGTCCCTCGAGGTGTTTGCCAATGACCAGGAGATCTGCATGATCAAAGTGGAGATTCAGGACCTGAATGACAATGCACCATCCTTCCCCTCTGACCAAGTGGATATGGACATCTCAGAAAATGCTGCACCAGGCACCCGCTTCCCCCTCACCAGCGCCCATGACCCAGACGCTGGGGACAATGGTCTGCGCACCTACCTGCTCACCCGTGATGACTATGGCCTCTTCTCCCTTGATGTGAAGTCCCGTGGTGATGGCACAAAGTTTCCAGAGCTGGTCATCCAGAAACCATTAGACCGTGAGGAGCAGAGTCATCACACCCTGGTACTGACAGCACTGGATGGTGGTGACCCACCGCGTTCAGGCACGGTGCAGATCAATGTGCGTCTCATTGACTCCAATGACAACAGCCCCATCTTTGAGGCGGCCTCCTACGTGGTAGAGCTGCCGGAGAATGCACCCCTAGGCACTGCTGTCATCGACCTCAATGCCACTGATGCTGACGAGGGTACCAATGGAGAGGTGCTCTACTCCTTCAGTGGCTACGCTCCTGAACGCGTCCGTGACCTGTTTAGCATCGACCCACAGAGCGGCCTCATCCGTGTCAAGGGCAACCTGGACTATGAGGAGAGCGGCCTCATTGAGATTGATGTCCAGGCTCGGGACCTGGGGCCCAATCCCATCCCCGCTCACTGTAAGGTCACTGTCCGCCTCATTGACCGCAATGACAATGCTCCCACCATTGGCTTTGTCTCTGTTCGCCAGGGAGCACTGAGTGAGGCTGCCCCACCAGGCACCGTCATTGCCCTGGTGCGGGTCACTGACCGTGACTCAGGAAAGAACGGGCAGCTCCAGTGTCGGGTGCTGGGCGGTGGCGGCGGGCCCGGTGCCGTTCCTTTCACCCTGGAGGAGAACTATGACAACTTCTACACTGTGGTCACTGATCGACCTCTAGACCGTGAGGCACAAGACGAGTACAATGTGACCATTGTGGCACGTGATGGGGGCAATCCCCCACTTAACTCCACCAAGTCATTTTCCGTCCGTATCCTTGATGAGAATGACAACCCACCCCGCTTCAGCAAGAACCTTTATGTCTTACAGGTGCCTGAGAACAACATCCCTGGAGAGTACTTGGGTTCAGTCTTGGCCCAGGACCCCGACCTGGGCCAAAATGGGACGGTGTCTTACTCCATTTTGCCCGGGCATGTGGGAGATGTCTCTATCTACACCTATGTCTCTGTCAACCCTACAAATGGTGCTATCTATGCCCTGAGGAGCTTCAACTATGAGCAGACAAAGCACTTTGAGTTCCGTGTGCTGGCCAAAGACTCTGGTTCACCCCACCGCGAAAGCAATGCCACAGTGCGTGTTACTGTGCTCGATGTCAACGATAACGCGCCCCTCATTGTCCTTCCTGCCCTCATCAATGACACTGCTGAGCTGCAGGTACCACGCAATGCTGGGGTGGGCTACCCTGTGGGGACCGTCCGTGCCCTGGACAGTGACTTTGGGGAGAGTGGGCGCCTCACATATGAGATCGTGGAAGGCAATGAGGAGCACTTCTTTGAGATGGACCCCACTAGTGGTGAGATACGCACCTTGCATCCCTACTGGGAGGAGCTCAGCCCTGTGGCTGAACTGGTGGTAAAAGTCAGTGACCATGGCAAGCCCAGCCTCTCTGCAGTGGCCAAGCTCATAGTCAGGGCCTTGGCAGGGCCCCTGCCCGAGGCCGGTGAGCCGCAGGTGAATGGTGAGCAACACCGGCGACCACACTGGGACTTGTCACTGCCCCTTATCGTGACACTGAGCACTGTCTCCATCATCTTGCTGGCTGCCATGATCACTATTGCTGTGAAGTGCAAGCGAGAGAACAAGGAGATCCGCACCTATAATTGTCGCATTGCCGAGTATAGCCACCCTCAGCTGGGAGGAGGGGGAGGCAGTGGCGGGGGAGGAGGAGGCAGTGGCAGTGGAGGGGGCAAGGGCAAGAAGAAGAAGATCAGCAAGAATGACATTATGCTGGTGCCCAGTGAGGGCGAGGACAGCCGGGGTCCCCTCAATGTTATGAACGTGGTGAGCAGCCCATCCCTGGCCACCTCACCCATGTACTTTGACTACCAGACCCGCCTGCCCCTCAGCTCTCCCAGGTCCGAGGTGATGTACCTGAAGCCCGCCTCCAACAACCTGACTGTACCCCAGGGACATGTGGGCTGCCACACCAGCTTCACAGGGCAAGGGACTAACGCCAGCGAGGCTCCCCCGAGCCGGATGTCCATAATTCAGGTAGGAGGCTTTTAGAATACCCTGGATCTCACTTTAGACACTGGTTTAACTTTCCCTTTTGTCTGCAGTGAAATCTGCTGTAATGCACCACTGAAGGGATCAACACAAGTCACTAAAGAGAGGTGAACTTAATGAAAGTGGAACCAGACCACATCTGGTGGGTCTGGCTCTACTGTCACACTGATGTTTCCCATGCAATTCAAAAGCAAATACCCACTGACACATACATAGTTATGGCAGTGCCAAAGAGGTGCACATGAGAGTGTGGACAGACTTTTAGTACGTTTGGGGCACGCTGGTGTATTTTCCCAGAAGATTGTCAGACAGAGGTGGCACTTCCACAGGTTTCACTTCTCTTTGGTTTGGGGTGGAGAATAGGGAGGGCATTTCTGAAGTGGTCATATTATCTGAGGTAAATAACAGGACATGGGAGAAACTTTACACACTGAGGACATCTATTGCAACAGTGTATCATAGCCCTCCAATCTTGTGTATAAATATAAGCTATATTTCCAAGATGTATGGTTTAATTTTTTTTAATTTCCTTCTTCAGAATATATATCCATAAATATATTTTTGATGATATCATAGGGGCCTCATTGCCTCCTCCTCTCCCCCAAAACAACCTTCAGTGCTGAAAATTCTGCATAGTCAAATAGAAAGAAGATGTGTGTGGTAATTCCCTCCTACCCCCAAATGTTAACAAAACTCACATCCTGTCATAAACCAGAAAAACAACTAGTCAGATTTCCAGTAGCCTGAGTCAATATTGATGATTGCTTTATAGCAAAAGACTCGCATGCTCTGTCTTTTACTAAAGTTCATTTAGAAATTATAGCTGGCTGCATTCTGCTGCCAGTTATATCCATACTGTCCTCTACTGACTTTTGCGAATGTGGGAAATGGCAGAATTTGGACCATTGGACATAGGGTGCTAATTAAAGAATGACTTAATTTTTAGCAGGTAGTTTAAAGTCCAAGTTCAGAAGATTTATTTCAGAGCAGTGAACTTGCAGACTGAAGATGAGGGCAGAATTTGGCTCCAGTTGATTTAATTTAAAGTATTACTTCATGATTAATGCAGCTTAATGTTCAAACACTACAGGTATGTTCCAAAGTGATTTTTAACGTTTGGATTGAAAGCAGGCTCTGGATAATGGCTATTAAATATATTTGAAATGTCATATCTCTTTTATCCCGTGGTTCTCCTAATATGCTGTTCTGAGTCATAGGGGAATGAGCTGAGTGTATCAGAAGTGACGCAGACTCATTTTGTGTAAGCAGCTAGTGGGAAAGAAGTTGCACTGTAGTCACTCAATGTACCTAAAGAAGATTCATAATACCTTGGAGTTATCATACCCTGTGATCTGTGGACACCAATGTTGTAGATGCCATCTGTATATAATACTTTGAACTGAATAGAAATGACCATCAGTAATTGGCAGGTTAAAGAACCAAAATTCAAGTAACTGATGGCCTGTAAATGGAACATTTATAAATGGGGGGAAAAAAAAGAAAAAAAAAGCCTGCCTGTACAAGGTCACTGCAAACTAATCCTCAACTCATTACCGAGTTGTGTCACAGAAACAATTCCATTTTACGCCCATCATGAATTTGTGTTGCTATCAATTAGGTGAGTGGGGCAATACTTAAAATCTGAAATGGATTTTAACAAAAAGTGACACTTTAGAAAAGAGTTTAGGTTAGGGCACAACCAGAGATAATTTGATTTATTATTCATGCTTTAAAAAACAAATAACTTTCAAAGACACTTGTTTAAGTAATGCCAACTTTTTTTTTACTGTAAAATGGAGTTGTCAGAATGCTAAAAAAAACTCCACATTTTTTCCCTACTGACAAGCGTAATAGTCAATAAAAGACAGAAAATTATAATTTTCTAGAACCATGTAATGTCTATATAAAGCAATTAATTAATGTATTGATGCTACTGAATAGTAAAGTTTCAATTGTAGTGTAAAATCCCTATGGAAAATATGATTCCTTTTTTTTGTGGTGTTCACTGTATAATATCAACCATGATTTTTTTTTTCCCCTGAGATCTATATAAAGCTAAAAGAGGAATTTCTTCCCTTAAAAAGTGTGTTGTGGTCTCTATAAGAGTTTTCATTATAAGAACTGTGGAAAATGTTAACTGTAACTCCTCATAGCACATACTGGTATATCTAATATTGGTTTTGCTTTCCCTCAATATCTACACAGAGTGTTTTAGATGTTTAGATGTTTCAGTTGGTAGATTAGAAAGCATTCAGTTTTACCTAGTGAACAATGTGTTCAAACATACTCGTTGATACTATAGTTTGTAGTAGTATTGGCAAAACATACACAGTATGAAACAGTGTTCTTGGTTTCTATTTAGAAATGGCTCAGATTTAAAGTAGCTGGATAGGAAAATTGATCATCTTCTCCATAGTTTTCCATTACTAAAATACATTTTTTTTCTCCATCGCCACATCTCTGGAGTAAATTTGATATAAAATTTGCATTTAGAATGTAGACACTATTTTATGCCTGGTCCTGTACTTCTGCTTCATATAAAATTTAAACTGCACACTTAAGGAGAAATAGTAAAGGATCAGCCAGCTCTCTCTCTGGATCTACTATATCCTTAATCACTCCAGGAAACCTGTGTCTGCATATGTAGATTGCACAGTTAGTAATCAAATAGATTCCAGTGTAGCCAATGGAAAAAAAAAAGAAACAGAATCCAAATAGCTGCTTTATAATCTCTTTTTGGTAGTCAATACAAATAAGCAGTTGTCTTCATTACTTCAGTAGGGGAAAGTAAACAATTGCATAGGAGTTCTCTAACAAATATTCCCTTTAGCTTTTACAGATATATTACTGAACCATAATAATCTCACATTTTGTAATTCATACAATGGAACTGCATTTCTTCATTCTCATTTTCTCGGCAACTGTTTAATGACAGAATTCTCTAACAGGAACCTGTTATTAAAACTTTATATATATATATGTACATATATATATATATGGATATATATATATACATGCTAAATATTATATTATTACTTAGTACATCCAGTGGTTTCTATAAATATTTAAAAGTAAATAAATAATTTCTTCCTCAATAAGATTCAAGTTTTCTCACTCTTATCAGGAGTGTATAATAATTTATTTTTTTTTGCTTCGCTTACTAGTAAGACCTAGTCAATGGGCTTTACAGTTCCCTTATTTCTCATTAATAGTATTTTACTCTACAGATAGCCCAATTTATATCAACAAATGCCTGTGGAGTAAAGTGTTACTTAGAGACTATAGGCTTCAGATTGACCCAAAATGACTAGCAGTTGAATAAAATGCTTCCTGATATGTATGAGCGGCATAATCTTGCCTCTCTTTAAGTGACTTCTGTTATACACTAGTCACACAGTTTAACAACTCGTGTGTTTGTTCACTACTTTGTAGCATCCACCCCGTGAATTAGTCACAATTTCTCCTTGCAGGCTTCCAATAGATAAAAGAGTGGATACGTAAAGGAAAACAAATAGTTTCTTTACACAAGTGGGTGTAAATAAGTTCCTCAAAGTGACATAACAGTAGTGTAGAAAGCTATCTACATATGCAAGTATGTAGTGTTGATCATTCTAAAGATTATTTATTGCTATATGAGTTGTGCAACTTGGAGAATTTTGTAACTATATCAGGAATAAGGTGGGTGTGAGTAAAGAAAGTGGCGGTCACAGCTTTTGCTAAACAACAGCTAAAAATGAATGACTGTGCTAAAAGAAGCTCTCAAGCTGGGAATCACCATAGCTGCTGTACCGGGCAGTCATGTAAAATTTTAAGATAAAGTACAGATCATTCTTAATACTTCAGGTGTCTGTTTATGATGTCACAACATATTAATGTCAAGTCCCAGTGCAGCTTCATCACCAGGTGTTTAGTAGTACCTAAGAAGATAGTGTCTTCAGGGGAAATAAAATACATGAGCCATATTAGTGCTACTTTATCTTAAAATACGCTATTTCATGCTTTACTTCGAGAAACTTTTGCTCAGAAATTTCAAAATTGTGAAGTCTGCAGCTGCTGCATATAAGAAGCAGCTTTCCTTGCAGAAGTTGTACTCATTCTCAGTGATTTAAATTCCTATCTGAAAACAGAGGTATTAACTTCTACCGCAAATGAGGAATATTATTCTCTTTCACTAGAACTAGTACAAAGTAACATTTTGCAACAAGGGGATACTGCAGCACTTCTAAATATTTGCAAGTTTGCAGGTTCATATTCTGTATGTTCTAAAGTTTCACAGTTTGCTGTATCAAAGGACACTAAATTATCATCAGATGAAACTTTGGAACTACCTAAGTTGCATTTTTTCTAATTTTTGCAGTGTTTTATAGGGCTAGATATCTTGCAAAATAGCTCCTTTAATGTTTGCATTATGTAAATATGGTCTACAGTTAGTATGGTTTGGTGTTACATTGTTCTATACCTTTACTTTTACCCATTCAATGAAGTCAATTCCAGAGCTGGCTGTGTAAGAATTTCAGGACAGGATCTTTTCTATATTTCCATGAAGCTTTATTTAATTTCTTGTCAAGAAGCACTGCATAATATATTGCACATCTGGGAACATGCCACTCACTGTGGCATCTGCCATGGATGCTGAAATAGACAGAGAAAGCAGAATTGAGCTCCTGTTTCATGTTACATCTGTTCTGTTCTGGTCTCCTTGATGGTATTATTTATAGCACTATTATTTCAAAAGGATCATTCTTGGTATATAGGCCCATATGAAATCTAAAGAACTTTCCAAGATGAAATGCTGTAATATATAACAATAAAAATAATAGAAAAAAAAATTTAAGAGTCTGAAGTTGAATATAGATATTATGAAAAAATATTTCCAGAACAGAAATTCTTGTTAACAAATAAATTAAGAACAATATCTCTGTAGAACTTGCTGTTTTATAACAAGTTATGCAAGATTCACTGTATTACAACTCTCAACTGCTTTTAAAGTTGTCTGAGCTTTCCACAACTTGGTGCTCAGTATCACTACCTAAACTTAAATGAGGAGATCCATAGAACTTTGTGACTACCAGTGCAATTTCAATGACTGATTGATCCTTCAGAGAGTTATGTTTTAACAACAGATTTTGTCAGGTTTCTATTATCCTTACCCACATTGATGAAAAGACCTATTCTTAACTCATATTTTAGTCAATAGAATAATTTTGACTTCATAAATTATTTCAGTGGTTCAAGAGTGAATTGTGACTAAGAGCACCATGGAGTGCAGCCAAGAATAGTATGTTTGGGCCCTTTATTTTGAGATATGAGCTTTTTATGTTTTTTTTCTTATAACATCTTTACAAAGAATTAAGGGAACTGGAATGTAGATGTTTTTATAACTACAATGTTAATTGTAACATAGAATCATATAATTGTTTAGGTTGGAAAAACCTTTAAGATGATAAAGTCCAGTGGTTAACCCAGCATAATCGTATGTGCCACTGAAAGAAGAAATCAAAGACTCCATTGAACATATTGCTGAACACATTTCCACATGTTTTCAAATGTTTTTGAAACTGTGCAATATAGCATTATTGTTAAAATTCAGCAAATATTGTTACATGGAAAATTATCATTAGGTATGTGTGAAATATTCACAAATATCACCTGGTATTAAAAAACAATAGATACAGCCTTGTTTCTCTGATGAGACAAAAATGTCATTAAAAAAAAATTCATCCAAGGTCACAACATTTGGTTGTAAACCAATTGGTATTTTGTTTAAAGAGCAAAAAAAAGTTAGGTTTTTTTTGTTCTTTTTTCCTCAGGTTTTTTTCTTTCTCTTCACTACCTTCCTCCCCAGGGAATAGTAACATATCAGCTAATATTTACATGTATGTTCTAAGTATCATGCTTGATTTCTCTTTCTTTTGTTGTTTCTACAAAAGTTAAAAATGCCTTATCAAATTGGTTTTAGGCTTTGCTATGCAAGGCATTTATTCTACATACCAAAAGTATATGTATATGGTTTGGGTTTGGTTTTATTTTGGTTTTTTTTGTTGTTTTCTGAAGAAAACATAGGTTGCATGGCAGAGATCTTGAGATACTACTTCAAGACAGAGGAGTGCCTGCACGTATAAAGAAAAGACATTTTGACACTAGTACTGATATTTTCCAATTGGTAAAAAAATTCTGTGATGAGAACGTAAACAATGATTTGTTGACTGGAGCAGAAACATAGCTCTGTTTTTATCTTTAAAAGTATAGAAGCAATCCTTTGATGTCAAAAGGTCAATGTAGAGCAGTTGGGACAAATTTTTGTAGCAGATAGCCTGAGAGCTTTATGCTTTCAATTGTATCTCTACTTCGTCTGTAAGAGAAGTGGTGAAATTAATGCTAAAGGGTTCAAAAGTACAAGAAACAAGTAAAACTCTCAGGGGACTACAGGTTCTTGCCTAGTAGGAAAAAAAAGAAAAATGAAAAGAAATAGAAAAAGGTACTAAGAAGAGAGTGGCAAAATGATTTGGGGAAAAAGTTTAGGTGTTTTATTTGTTATGTTTTTAAGGGGGCATCAAGGAGATTAACTAGTTGCTCCTTTTGTTGATATGAGATGAAATGTAGTAGTGTACAGCCTGGCATAAGTCTTAGCCATGGTATGTTCTAAGCCTTATTAGTATATTTTTGGTAGTCTATTTAGTGCAACCTTTGTTTTTCAGTCTGCTGTAGACATTTTTTTTAATCAGAAGAAGACTCTGGATTAATTACTGTAAATCCTATGAGAAAGAAAAAAAAGTGAATTATTAAGCATTTTAGATAAAATACTCAGTATTAAGTACTACATTCAAGAACAAGTGAATTCTTATAAATGCCCCTGTTAATTAGGATATTAGACAGTGCTTTAAATAACTTCCTTGAGCAGTCATATATTTTCTAGCTAAATCCCAAAGGCTGCTGATACAATTCCTGATTATTAAGGTCACACAAGAGCCATCTCCTACTGATTTGCTTTCACTAGGTAGTGGTATTACCTGTATAGAAAGGATAGCAGATCAGTTCATCTCATGTGCTTGAGATGAGAAGGTATTTCCCTTTTTTTATTGTGTGATGTGTCCTCAAAATTGAGGAGTCCCTCTGCATATAAGATAAAATTGCATAGTTTCAGCCAATTATTAGTGTTATTTATACAGAGGGAAAGCATAGAGATCAATTTGTATCTCACTTTGGTGCAGTGAGGGGGTATCTAGACAAGTGAAATCCTTGAAATTAACAGTATTTTATTTTAGCCATGGACCTTTCTACTGGCTTTGTGGTATATATATCAGATCAGAGTTTCTCACGTTCATAAAATACTTTAATCCATAATAGAAAAGTTTTTAATCTCATCCTGTTTCCTGCTGGGTGTCATTGTGCTGCAGTCTCCATGGCATGCCAAAGGAGGACTCAAAAGGGTAAGGGAAAAGTCTTGTTATGAGATACAAATGCATAATTTCAGCTGTGTGAGTAGGACCTCTGATAGATGCATTGTAAGTTCTTTCAGTAAAGACATGCAAAATTAGCTTCAGATATGTGTACGACATGCGTATATTTACCTGTACTAGTTCTAGTGACACTATGATTACTCCTATTTTGCAGTCCTTGCCCTGGAACACTTCCAAGAAGTTTTATTGTATTGAAATGGGTCCTACAGTTCATTGAGCATCCAGCATAACACTGTTGAATGTGATTGGTGCATTTGCACATATTTATTAAAAAAAATCAGGCAGTTAAATCGCATAATTATGGGAAAACAAATCATAACAATAAAAGACCATTTAAGTTAACAAGCTTTGTGATCAAAGAGTAAATATAGGTTAGATAAATGAAACTGTAGATGTAACTAATCTACATAAACAAACTTTGTTCTGATTAGAGGAAAGTAATATATTAAAACAATCCAAAGGTATTAAAAAAGCATTTTACTTTAGTACTTTTATCATTTTTAGTTTTATTTCATCATATTTTTAATATTTTCATTCAGTAAAAATAGCTAAGTTTAGTGATAAACTACTTTTATGTGTTTTTAGTTTTTGATTAACAATGTTTACAGTGCAAAGAAAGTCTAAACTAATACAAGTAAACAAAAGTAACATCATAAGTTTCCATTCTAGTTTGAATGCATTGTGTGTCAAAAACCTAAAACATTTTTTAATGTCTTAATTTTGATTTTTTTTTTTATGTGGCAATGTTTTTTGATTGATTTTTAATTAAAGAAAAACATTAAAGGGAACATTTAAAGGACAATTTCTTGTTTACTGTCTTTATCAGCAGAGAGCAGCCTTTGTAGTGTTTGAAAGCTGGTGCATTAAAAATCAATTGCAAGTCTTCAAAGCTGCAAACTCTTGCTTGCTTTGTAGATATATACTGTTTTTAAAATCATTGGAAGCACACTTGACAGTTGAATTAAAACAAAAGGTAAATAATGGTTTCATGAAAATTTGAAGGATTTTAATGTATTTTTAATAAGAGGATTTTTTCTGTAGAGGCAGACATGTGAATCACAATTTGTAGCTTCTAAGTGCATAAATTTTTCCTAAAGACAACTATATGTATTCCTTTATTAAGAGAATTTTGTTTTAAAGTTGTTGGTGTTATTCTGTTGTTTTTAATGAATGCCATGATTCAAACACAGAACGTCAGTTTCTTTACTGACATTTACTATATTTCTGTCTTGCTCTTTACTGATTGCTAAGCAACCACTTATGATTGTTTAGCTACAACTCAGTTAAAAAAAAAGGTGAGCTGAAATGGGCTAAACAAATGCTCATTAATTCTTAATGAAAATATTTTAATTCTATAAAATTTTAATGGTGACAAAGAAAAGAACATTGTTTTAACACTGTACTTCATATTCAACACTTAAGCTACTACCAACAGAGTCAAAGATACTCTTTTTGCACAGATGTAGAAAAAAAGAGGATCATATCCTTAATCAGTGCATAAGTAATTTCAAGGCCCATGGAAATATACATATATATGTAAAATTAAATTAATATGATTTCTTTCAGGGCATGATCCTTAACCACTTAATCAATGAGCATTTAAATTTAAGTCAGTGTAGAACCACCGAAATAAATAGCTTGCTTACAGGAGGGGGGGGTTGCTGATGTGCATAAGCATGTGCAAAATTCTGCAGAATCTGTTAGTGTGTGTTACCTGAACTGCTCCCTGTTGCTTCTCTCCTTTGCCTTAAGAACACTGCAAAGCTGCAAGAGCTGTTCGTTTCACTTAACCTCCAACTATATTTTCTCGTATTCTATGAGATAGTCCTGATGTCTTGCTTTTTCGCATAGACTTGCGTAATTTGATATGCAGATTTGAAGATCATAAAAACAATCCTGCTTTGATGATCATGTGCAAGATTATCCAACCACAGCTGTAAAGTAGCAAGTGTGTTCTTTTCTGATCTCTTCGTCATTTCAGTGGATCAAATCCGAGTAAGAATATAGTGGAATTTAGAGTTTAGATTTCTAGGCTATAGGCCAGATGATATAATTGTCTGTATGAATGCATAAGTGGAGATACACAGAAAAGAGAGCAAAATGGAATCAAAATAACTACCTAGGTGGATAAAAAGCATTATTAATGCGCAATGTGTATCTAATTTTTTTGTATATATTGTCTAGAACGCATCAAGTTTAGAGAAAATGATGTCATTTTTTTTTTTCTGAGGCAAGAGCATAGGTAAGGATGAATCTTATTTTCTGCTTTGTGATGGAATCCTGCTATGAGACTTCAGGATTGAGAGTGATGATTAAAAGGAGGTATAAGTCACGCAACCTGTAAAAATAAACAGGACTTAACTGATTCAATGGACTGCATTAGGTATTGAAAAGGACATGATAATTTGCATCTTGTAGCTTCAAGGCAAGAAATGTATCAGTCAGCTTTGTAGCCACTGGGTGAAAAAGAGGTTATTATTTCTTACAATATATAGTCTTCATTTTGTCTACATCTGCAAAAGTGTTTTGTCTGTTTAAACCATGTGTAGTTTCTTTTCAGGTCTAACAGGCAATAGTATTGCAAGGGGCAGAAGTAACTGGATTATTTAGTTTATTATATATCCATTGGCCACCATATATATGATCTTTCCCAAAAGTATTCCTCTCATCACTGCAACAATGTGGTGGTAACAAAATAATAATTCTTCAAGCCTGAAATAACCCATTTTAAGTACTTTCCTGGGCTCATTTGCTTGAAACAGGCTTCCAGAAGTTTGAAGAAAAATTTAATTGCAGTTCATTTAAAGTCTGTGTAGACCACACATAATCTTTACTTCATCCCCTGATACTGGCAAAGGAACTTTACGAATGAGTATCTGGATTTCCAGATTTCAACCTACTTGTTAGCGTGCTTTATACACAAATGAAAGTAAAGCAAGAGGAAACTGTTTTTATTAAGCAAATGTAAGCTTCTGGAATTTTGGTAAGCATTGGAAAAGATATTTAGACAAAGATAAATTACTTGAAGTCATAGTGGTCTTACTGATACCAATGAATGAAGAAATAGGTATACATGTTGAATAGCCATGGGAGAAGACTTAATTTAAGCAAAAGGTTTTGTTCCGATTTAAGTTCTGGTTTTTCTATAGTGTTTTATAATAAAGACAATTACATAGTAATTTGGGTTAGAATGCATGCCCAGTTCCCCATCTCAGAACCCAATTTGTTACTACCTGTGGCTATTTCTATTA
Source organism: Neopelma chrysocephalum (assembly GCF_003984885.1). Taxonomy (NCBI): domain Eukaryota; kingdom Metazoa; phylum Chordata; class Aves; order Passeriformes; family Pipridae; genus Neopelma; species Neopelma chrysocephalum. The sequence goes on along the minus strand of NW_020897694.1, from coordinate 3,494,934 downwards.
AAAAAGAAACATAATTACTATGAGTCTCAGCAGTCTAAGAGTAAATTTTTGCAATTACAATACTTCCCTTGGGCAGATGTGTGAAAATGGCAGATTAATTCCTGCCAGTCTATTCCTTGCACATTTGTAAGGTTACTGGTAGCTTGGATTATCATTATATTGCTGCTGCTTATTATCCTGTGGTTAAAGTTAAAGCAGCAATGCTGCTATATACCTCTAGGAATAGAATGCTATGCCACTGCCTTGTAAAGTCTCTGTGCTGAAGTGTGATACACAGCATCCTATGAGTAAGGCACTAGTTCTGTTTTCATGGAAAGTGGATGAATTTTCTGTTGATCTTAGAAGGGTATATTTTAGAAAGGTATTCTGTATTTTATTACTTTGTGCCTCAGAAGATTTAACCAAAACCACCAAACAAACCCAAGTTTAATAATTCTTAGGAATTTATCAGGACATTAAAAAAGTTGCATGTGAACCCAAGACTATGGTAGGCCCTTAGTATTTTATAGCTTTTGTTTTATCACCAATATCACAATGGCATGAAACAGATGGCCCTGAAATGATACAAATGAACAACTTCCCATGGAAATAATTTTATTCTTCTTCTAATGGATTTTTCTACCTGAAAAAAAGTTTTGAGGGCATATGTGTAAAAGAATTACATGTAAAGGCTGTGCTCCTGGGGATAACTCTCTGAAGCTAAGCACCTAACTCCATGTTGAATTCCAGTGAAGTTGGAAGTTGGTGTGGCTTCATGTGGGCTCTTGATCCACCTGCAGGGAGCAGCATTAGTCTGTGTTACATATGATCTGGTTTGATTATTCAGGATAAGCAGTGTGAACAATCTTAATAAGTTATTTCTTTTCCCTTTTTCATGAGTTTTACTGGAGAAGAGGAGACTGAGGGTAGACCTCATTGCAGTCTGCAGCTTCCTCGTGAGAGGAAAAGAAGGGGCAGACACTGATCTCTTCTCTGCAGTGACCAGTGACAGGAACCCCAGGAAATGGCCTGAAGTTGTGTCAGGGGAGATTTAGTTTGGATATTAGAAAAAGGTTCTTCATCCAGAGGGTGGTTGGGCACTGGAACAGGCTCCCCAGGGAAGTGGTCACAGCACCAAGCCTGACAGAGTTCAAGAAGCATTTGGATGATATTTTTGGGCACATGGTGCGAGTCTTGGGAATGGTCCTCTGGAGGGCCAGGAGTTGGAGTTGATGATCCTTGTGAGTCCCTTCCAACTCAGCATATTCTGTGCTTCTGTGCTTCTGTGATTCTGAGTTTTGGTTTGGAATTTCTTGCACTGTACCTTTCATGTTTTCATTACTTTTCCCATTCTGAAAGAGGCTTTCACATACACACACTTCTGAATGCCAACTTGGAGACTTTTGTGATGTGGATGTTAGAGAAGGTTGGATAAACTATTTTCTTTGAAAGATCATAAATAAAATTTGAAAAAAAAAAAAAGCCAACAAAACTTCCTTCAGTTGTTGTTCAATGCATTCCACTTTGAAAAAAAGTGCTCACATGCTGGGTGAGCATCCTGCTAATTAGATAGAGAGGAAATCCATATTTTAATCTCTGTATTCTAAATAACCCCTCAGTCAAATATTATCATTCATATTCTACAACTCTATTCCTCGTGAAACGTGCAGTAGTGTCCTAGATATTGACAAACCAACACTGGTTTGGAACAGAAAGATGACTTTACCTAGTCTTGAAATCTTTGCAGAGACCATATCTGATGTGGATCTTCTTCATTTTACAGCAAAATCTGATTTCAGAATCTTGATATGGCAAGCTGTAATGAGAAGGGAAATCCAGAACATTTTTTACCACTCTTTTAAGAATTTACAGGTCCAAGTAAGCCTTTAAATACCTATTAAATTAGAGGTTACCTGTAGAAATCCCTAGACAAGTGGGTGTTGTGTCCTAGTTGAGGTGATCCTATCAAGAGGGGTTACTATTTTTTGTTTTGCTTGTTCTGCATGAACTTAAGAGTCCTATGGTAACACACTGCGGTAGATTAACATTGAAGTGACAGAGTTGTGGATGGATATACAAAGCCCTGTAGCAGAAAGGCCTTATTTTTTTCTATCCAAGTCTACTTGACCACTGCTACTATGCTCAAGCTGTAATGGTGTATTCAATCAAACTTTCCATTTTATGAGGCACCTCATTGTAGACACATGACTGTTATGGCTTTAAAATATATTTAGGGACAGAACCACATGCTAAATTTGTGCAAGCCTAAATTATTTATCTTATGTCACAAATAATAAATCAACTCATCACCGTTTTACAGTTGAAAATCTCCTTGCATGGCCACGTGAGTCTGTAAAGTTTGATGATCTACTATTCTGTCACAAATTCAGCCATTATTTTTGCAGCATATTTAGTGGTGCATTTTTTATTCTAGTGCTTAGAGGAAATAATTCTGTGAAGGTATTTGTGTGAAAGTAGGGCTTTGTAGCCCATCGCAAAATGTTTATAGAATACCTTGTGTATTTTTAACAAAAAGTTGAAATAAAGAATTGCATGACCTAAATAAGAAATTAGACAGAAAATTATAATTTAAGTTTTAGCATCTCTGATTTTCTTCCTAATTCCCAGGGAATTTAAAGGAATAATTGCTTTTTTGGAGAAGGATTTTAGAAAGAGAAAGGAGATAAGGTGGCAGTTTTAAAGGAAAGGAGATGATCTAGATTTACCCCTCTTCTGATCGTCACCTAGGAAGAAAGCTTCGGTGTTCCTCCTTGTGTGTGTTTTCTGTGCAGGCAGTGTGGTTTCAAAACCAAGTCCTGCTCTAGCATTCTTGCTAATTTCTTTCACTCTGTGGGGAAGAAACACAGACCTAGAATTTTGTGCCTCATAAAGTGTTTGCTACTCAGCTAATCACTTTTGCCTCTCACTGCCATTATAATGGCAGTTTAAATGCAACTTTCTTCAGCATAAACACATGTATCTGGGGGAATGTAGCATGCTATGTAAAGACTCGCTTAGCCTGAAATTGAAGTAAGCACGCTGATCCAAGAGCTATTGAAACCAAATTGAAAACATCCATTGATTTCACTGGACCTTAGGTCATGGCTCGTGGGAGTTTTATTGTTGCCTTTAGTGACAGTATGGGTTGGACAGAAAAGGGTAAACATAGTGGATAGATGTTAACACAAAGTTAACGGATTTAAAATATCCAGTGTCTCTGTTTTCTCCTTAGTAAATATGATAAGTACAAAACAGTCTGACAGTGTTAAAAGGCCATAATTTGTTCTCCTTCTCCACCATCTAGTACTGCAATGTTTATATGCTTTTATCTGTTCAGAAAACATTTGTGTTATGTTGCTCTTAGAAACAGGAAAATAGCTGTGGTAAGAATAGGACAAATTTTACAACACTTACTGGCTTCACTGGGAATTCCTGCTGAGTAAGAGCTTTCAGATGTGTCTCAAAATTAAAAATAAAATGCCAGGAGATCGAATTGCACTGTAGAATCTATGTGAAAGAAAAAAAAAGAGAAGGAAAGTCAGAAAAGATAAGGTTGTTTTCACGCAGAAAGGGGGTCTAAACACAAGAAGAGAAAAACATTTTTGAAATTATAACAAATACTTTGGTCATCTCTTTAAACTTCAAGGCAGTGTTTTTTAAAGTTTCCCTTAAATTTTGATATCTTAATTTCAAGACTTCATATTTAACATGAAATATAAAAAGAAAAACCTTAAACAACCACACATGCTCTGAAAGACACACTCCAACATGTATCGTCAATTTTGAGTTTATGGTGTGATTATTCTTAGAATAAGCTGGATATTGTGACAAGTGCAGATTTCATTCTAGTTAGCTGATTGTAGTTGAATCTGTTATGCAGTAAACATAGTGTCTGTTAGGAATACTAAGGTAGACTCAACATGGTGGGAGTCATAGATAATAGGTGCATTAAAGCGTTTCAAATTCAATCATTAGGTTTCATTGCACCCATCTGCTACCAGAAAATATAATGGGCAGCTTGATTCATTGACCTTTAACTGTCATTTTGAACCATGTTTTTTAAATCCATATTTTCAAGTTAGACCTAGACAGTTAATTTGATAAGAGAATATCCAGTATATTTTAATGAAATTACTTTTTTTTTTTTAAATATAATCAGGTTTGACGGTCTATTGTATATTCTGCTAATCCAGTCAAAGTAGTTACTTAATATTGAATGTGGTTAAAAGCAACTAATGTTCAACTTCATTAAGGCTTCTATTAAGTAGAAGGTTTGCTGAACTTCTACTATTTTTTTAATGCATGAACTACTACCTCTTATTAATTATTTCCAGGTGTTTCTGTTACACTAGAATTATACTTACATATTTCAATTCCACCAAGATTATTCAGCACAGTGCAAGGGCTAAATACACATTGAAACTGTGGAGTGCTTTATATTTAGTTCCTTAAATGTGTTTTATCTCTTTCCTTTTATTTTCTGGAGGAGGTATTATCTTGTGCAGGTAGAGTGAAGTGCCTACATCTCTTAGAAGTTCTGTATGTGTGGCACACAAGTAGACTGTCTTATGAAATGGCAGTGTTACATAGAGAAAGCAGGAAACAATGTGATAAATGAGGATGATTTAATGCTTTCTCAGCAATAGCAAACAATTATACTACTCTGTCATCTGAAGTTTTTGTAATGGAAAAAAGTGATTACATGTATTTCTTTACACAACAGGGTACAATTCCTGAAATATTTTTGTAATATAGAGTCAGATGTATGTAACCTAACCTTATAATCCCATTTTACAGTTTTCCCAAATACTGGGGAGCTCGATAAATGGGAAGCCGATTATATTGGCACTGTAACTCTATTAATAGGATTCGGATTTGCCTTATTGACAAGCCAGTACTGTTAATATGATCCAGTATATTAAATTGACAGGAAAACTGAAGCGATAGAATGCATCTACAGCCTAATTGACAGGGAAGCTCTTTCAAAAGATTCTTAATGTGGTTTTTATTGACAGAGTAGCTTCAGTAAGTACATATTGTTGGTGAGCAGTGTAAATATATTGGATGCCATTGTACTAGCAGATTCAGGTGAAGTAGTTATTGTTCTGTTTTCCCACACTGCCATCTTTACTTTGGTATAAGCTGAAAGAAGCTCTCTTATAAGACCTTTACAAATGCCTCATAAGGCACCAGTCTAACTGCACTGCTCACAGGCATTTGACAAGTTGCGAATTCTTTTAAATGTGTTCATAATTTTTAAATGAATAGCAGCAGTGCAGAACAATGCAATAATGTGTCATGAATTTCATTATGTTTATTTATTGATGCTGTGATAGAGCTATTGTACTTTTAGCTTGAACTCTTTATGCAGTGTGATGTTTGGCACCTCTTCATATGTTCTCATCTTGCATCTTCTCCAAAAAGTAGTTCAACTTAAAAGCTCATATTACAATTCTTTTTTCCTACTCCCATTTGACAACTTTCCACATTCTCTTCCGAGACCATGCTAATTTCATTACATTTCATGTTTCTCCAGCATAAAATAAAATGAAGCTTGGAAACCTGAAACCATTGTGAAAAAAAGAGCAAACTGAGTTTTGTCCAGAAAACATTCTTGATTCCCTTTTTAGTAGGAGGAATTTTTGGGTTCAGCTTCCACACTTTTTCCTAATCCCGTCTTTCTTAGAGAGAGAAGTCCGACAAACATATACCCTCTGCCTGCTCTGGTAGAGAAGCTGAAAGCATCTGTTGAGCTGACTTTCCTGAGAACAAAGAGGCAAACTTGTTCCTGAAATACTTCAATCTTCTATTTCATGTCAAAAAATCTGATCAGGGTCTGGTCTCACCTCATCTTTTGAGTGTTTTTCAAGTTTGTTTTTTTTTACCAGGATCACTTAAAGATATGTCTCTCTGTAGTGACCTTTTCAGCTTCTTCGGTCTTCAGACTCAGTGCAATCATCAATCAGATGAGAAGAATTTTGACTGGGCCTTGAGATTTCTAATCCTTGCACTGTGTTAAATGCCTGCAGTCCAGGCTTCTATCTTCTTTTGTGTTTAGTACATTGTGGAATAAACTCTTGTAAAAATTTAACAAATAAGTGTTTTCATTAAACCAGTAGTACAAAAAACTGAAATATCTGCAATACCCTAGTGTGACAGCTTAAACAATAAATCAACAATAATTTCTTCTGGTAAAAAATATGTTTCTTACTAAGAGAAAACAGTGCATGGGTAAGGCATTTATACTGGGAGAATCTGCATTCCTTTGCTTACAGGAAAGGATAGTAGTGTCTGTCCCCAGAGCTTCACTTTTCAGAAGTCACTCTGCAATTGACCAAAGATCTCAGGACCTCTTTCTCCTACAGTTTTGTTTTTCCCATTCAAGAAAGAGAGAAAACACAAACTGCCAACCAACACTCTTCAATAAAGAGTACAGCAGCCTGGTGAATGATATTGCCTTATGCATTTTACCGTTTTTATTGCCCTGTGTTTTTAATGTGCTTTTGAAGAATGCTGCATATGTCAGAAATTCACATAAACACACTGTAGGCCTTTTAACACCCAAATACACATTTTACATCAAGTGTGAAACTTCCCAAATATGTACATGTTGTATAAATTATATCTCAAAAGCATTTTCAAAAGAATGAGAGTGGAGAGCACATAGTAGGACAATATTTGTTAAAAAAGCCTACTTAATTCTGTCCTTGAAAAAGGAAGAGTAACTTATGAAACCTTTATGCCCAGATTTTTTTTGTTTGTTTGTTTATTTTGTTAATGGGCTAATGAATTTTCTTAATGAAGTAAGTCTTGTTGAACCAAAACCTACTACTTCAGGCTAAGTATACCCACCAACTGGCACTCTTATACTGAGGAGCCTTTGTGAAAAATTGTACTATGTTGAATCCACACTGTTCCTAACAAAATGAAGACAATTGTCTGCTCATTCAAAACTAGATTTGGCAGAATACAATTCTTTTGTCTTCAGAAGACATTGCCATTATATAGGATCTTTGTTTCTTGGGAGTGAGGGGGATGAATACTTGGAATTAAGCTTTTCAAGAAAAGACACAGAAGATGCCTGAGTTAGATATTAAGTGGCAGTCTGATAAGGGGGAGAAATGTTTAATTTCATTTTTGCATTTAATGTTTAATTAAAAAGAAGTTAGAATCAGCAAAGACTTTTTGTTTTGCTATAGTTCCAGGTATGAACACTTACATAAAATGGAGTGGCATTGAATAATTTCTGAAAATGTGATACTTCTTGTAATTATGAGGAAAAAATACGAATATTCCAGTAGTCTAATATTCATAAATCTGATTAATGTCTAAGTAGGGGTTTTTTATATTTTAGAGTACATCTTTCTCTTATATGGCAATTATTTCTGGACATAATTTGTCAAGAATACTTAAAAACTGCATTTCTCTCTCTGCCCCTTTCTTTCTCTCTCTCACTTCCTCTGTTCTTCTTATTGTAGCCATTTTTTTAAGATTTTAAGATATTTTTATTTTATTAGAGAGACCTGTTGAATTAAACACACTTTCTCTTATTTTTCTATAATTTTATTCAAACAGTAGTGAATACACCAAAGACTGGTAGAAATCCTCAGAATTGTGATGCAACAAAGACTTTTATTGAAAAGGAAAAAAAAAGCAGAAAAATAGCTAGGAACCTCTAATTTTTAATAGACAGTGCTTTTTTTTTCAGTAATTCTTGAAAACAGAAGCCTTGTGAAGTTCTCTACTGTTGTCTTACTGAGTAATAGTAGGATTCTTGAAATCCAAGCAACCTGAGTAGTGGAAAGTGTCCCAGATCATGATAGAGGGGATAGAACTAGATAATATTTAAGGTCCCTTTCAACCCAACCCATTTTATGATTCTATGAAATGTGTATTTTGCAGAGATTTAATTTGCCTGATGTTTTATTTTTCTTCTCCTCAACTCACTGATGAAAAAGGTAACAAAATCAATATTTTATGAAAGGTAGTAACCCTCTTTTCTTTTAAATTTTGGCGGGTTTTGAAAGGTCCATATGCATTCTGACCTCTTCTAAAATTACTTTTTTTAAAGAGCTTCATCTTTCTGAGAAAGCTATATTAAATGTGTGTACAGAAATCCTCCGGTATTTTTCTGCAACATCACACTAACAACAGTGTTCCTAAAATTTCATATTTACTCTAAAGTCACATATTAGAACAGATAGATGGAAGAAAGTATTTGTAAAGATCTGTTGTAGCAACTGTCAAAAAAGATTATCTGTTGAATGGTTTAACAGCATGCTCTCAGCAGAAATGAGCTGGTTCCACTAATCTCTGAAAATGAGCCATAAAAACAGGGCCACTCCTTCCACTCCTTTAGGGTAGCTTTGAACAGTTAGGTTGACATCACAAACATTAATTCTCTGGTATCTACCTGGAGCAGTGGACATTTCTTCTTTTGTTTTAGTTTTAGAGAACATTTGTCGTAGTATGATTGCCTACTGCTGTAGAACTTGTGTTTTAGTAGCTGGTGATCTAATGAATACTCCAGCCCTCAATCTTGAACCACAGAGATAGAAAATATTTCTTTACTCTTTAACTCCAGTGACTTTCAGAGATGGATTGTTCTGGAGATTTTTTGGGGGGAGGGGAAAGGAGAGCGTAGAGTTTGTTTTATTTTGTTCTTCAGGAGGTTAATGGTGCTGGCATTTGCATAATTTTTGTTTATTTCTCAGGAGATTGTAATTCCATACAATTCACTTCTGATATGATGCATCTTACTTAACTTTAGCTATTACACTGAATATCTTGCTGGTCATCTAGATTGCCCTACGGTTATTGGTGAAAGTAATTTCCAGGAACAGTATGTACCAAAGCTAGATGACCAAAATGTGATGAATTATCTTGTATGTCTCTAGCGCACATTGAAGGATCTTGGGTGATTAGCTTAGAGTAGTTGACTAGCTTTTAGATGGTTTTCTGCAAGTGAACTGAAACCTACCTTAGAACTGAAGGTACAGAGTCTTAGACATTCTGTTATCCTAGAAAGGGCTGTATATCCAGAAGAAAAAGAAGTTTTTTGCTGTCAATAGATTTTTAAAGTAGAACTCCTTTCTTAGAGTTACAACTATGCAATGTAAAGAGCTATGATTAATGCATGAGCTGAAATGTATAATATCACTTCCATAGATTGAAGTGTAAAAATTTTAAGTATATGACCTCTGACTTCAACTGGGATTACCAAAAAAAAAATAAATTAAGGGAGTTAAGCATTCATCTCTCTCTCTAGTCCATTGTGAAGCAGATGCTTACATTTCTAAGATTCTTCCAAACTGCCTAGCCTTAAAATTAAATGTTTGCTTATTACCATGATTTTTGATAGATATTAACATACACAAAGCAATTCTCCCTTTGCTGCCTGTGCCTCAGAGTTCAACACAAGCATCGTATTTTCATAATTCATGGGAGAAGGACTAATGCTTTTAGAGCAGAAAGAAAAGTATTCAGCTCTGAGTTCTGTGTCTCTATATGGTTATCAAGTATTTACATTTATTCTTTTGCAGTAATGAACTTGCTGTAACATGGTACCCAACTCATTGTATTGTTGCAAAATGCAGTATGAAGTAAATTGGTCAATTATTATCTAGTTAAAGATCATTAATGATTACCGTAAATACAGAATTTCTCAGAAAGAGGTCCATTTCTAGGACAGCAGCTAAGATGTGGTCATAACTTCTCTTTTAAAATCTCTGTATTGGCTAGTCCAGGATGTGTGAAATGCTTCTTTGCTATGAAAAAAGCAGAGACAAAAAGCATAACCAATTCTAACTATGGTCCAGGTTATAACTAAGCTCCTAGCACCATCAGAAAGGAGAAGCTATAATTATTTCCAGGGCAGAATTGTGACTTTTCTAATGGCAGAGAATTGATGAAAAGGCAGTTTATAGCAGATATTTTGACTGCCAATGTCACGAAAAATGGAAATGTTGATTCTAGTAGCAGCTGTGTTTAGGAGGAGACAGATGTCTTATGTAAGTAAAAGCATAAGGTCAGTTTTCCTGGATGTCTCTATTTGTGATATTAGACGTAGAAAATAGACATGAGTTCTGCAGTTGTAAAGGTTTATTTGGGTTGATAAGTATTGGCTCTGTGAGTGTCATAATGATTATTTGTGTGTATATATGCTACACAAAAGAGATATACTAGCTTAAAATTTGTAAGAAAAAAAGAATAAATGGCAGAATTAAAGATGCTTCCAAAATATGATGTGCTGCATTTGAGAAACTATACATAAGAATGCTGAAATATTTATCTTTATACATTCTTTTTTTTTCTATTTTCAATGTTTGTTTTTCTAACTTGATACATAATAAATGTAAAGATAAACTTTTATTCCAGTTGTGAATATTAAAGCCAGGATCTTCTCATCAGGACGTGAACATAAAATGTGTTATAATTTTAATTTTTGAACTAAAGGGTTTTAGAAACAAGAAGAAAGTATGGTGTACATTGACATACATGCTATATGGAAGATAGCTCTCTATAAGCACATCTGTTTCAGGAGTCCCTTGAGAGTGGAAGGTGTCTGCTTATGTTCTGTTGCAAACAACATGACTTAAATTTTGGATGAAACTTCATGCCTCTTTTCCAAGCTCCAATATTCCAATCACACAAGAAGTAGCAAATATTTCTGATTACCTCCTACTTTTAAAACCAAAACAAAGGTAAAACAATGGCGGGGTGGGGAGGGGGAGTGGCAGGGAAAACCAAATATCTATGAGACCAGTTGCTTGTGTAAACAGTTGTGTGACATTAAACCTTACCTTGGGCCTTCTGCTCCATTAATTGAATGCTGCCCATGTTACTGATACTGATATGCTGGATGCTGTTGCAAAACTCAGATCTTCTGCGGAGCATAGAGGGGTGATATGAAATGATGCAGAAAACAGTAGAAGCTCTGTTGCTAGGTCAGCTGCAAGAAGTGACATGTGTGAATGTACAGTATACGGAGTTTTCTGAATGATGCAGTCTCTCTTTCTCCCAAGGAACTTCAGCTAATGATACAAGGGGAATTCAGTTCGCTTTGGCAGGACTCCATGTTGGTCTGGATGCTTTTAATACTTCTGCTTCTACAGTTACTTGGCTCATGCTGCTAAAAATATACTCGTGACAGACCTAATGAAAGTATATTCTTTTAAAAACTACTTGTCAACAATGATAATTTAATGTTCTTGTTTGCATGTGTGACTCTCATTATTCTGACATAGCTATTAATACTGATGAAAATTAAAGAGAGAAAATCCAAATATCTTCATACTTTCATTTTTCCAGTAGCATCTAAGAAACACTATAGCTATTCAGCTATAAACTTTCTTGATTTTTTGTTTATTTTTCTCAATTCAAGAGTAAGATAGTAGTGTATGAAATTTCATTACAGCAGTAAGAGCTTCAGAATCCCAGCAGATGATGTAATTATGATTAAAAATTAGTATTATTGAATAATTCACTTTTGTAATATGCAAAAGTATTTTTTTCTCTCATTTTCAATAACCATCAGTCTTAATATCTAACTAATGAAAAAACATAAACAGTGTCATCTGTCTGGGTACTAACAGAGAATGCCACTTATTGGAGCCTCATTGTTTACTTTAGCAGGTAATTTGTGGACCGGAATCATTTAATTGTTCTGAGCACATAATTACATGCCAGCATTTTCCAATTTAATTAAAATGTACAAATCTGAAGATTAAGGGAATTTTTGAATTATTAATCATTTCTCCTCTAGGAAATCTTGTTGCTCTGCAGGAGATTTGTCCAGTGTACAACTATACGTATTTTTTTCCTTCTCTTTCACAGACAGACAATTTTCCCGCAGAGCCCAATTACATGGGCAGCAGGCAGCAGTTTGTTCAAAGGTAAGGCCTATTAAATAACTTTCTCGGCTTCCCCATTTGCATTCTTGTCAAAATTGCTTTGCCAGAGAGTACAACTCAACTTAGAACAAATAAATACAACTCTCTCTCTCTTTTTTCTTTCTTTCTTTTTTTTTTTTTAATATGTATTTCAGTAGCTCCACGTTCAAGGATCCAGAAAGAGCCAGCTTGAGGGACAGCGGGCACGGGGACAGTGATCAGGCTGACAGTGACCAAGACACTAACAAAGGCTCCTGCTGTGACATGTCTGTTAGGGAGGCACTCAAGATGAAAACTACTTCAACTAAAAGCCAACCACTTGAACAAGGTGAGTGAAGCCTCCAATGCTTACAAAACCGTAAAGTTTAAACCGTCATTATAAACCTATTAGTATTGCAGTTGCGGATTATCAGGGTGGAATAACCCACCCATAATACTATCAGAGAAAACAGTAAATCTTGTCACTAGCCCAGAGCAAAGAACACTTAGTATCTTTCAGAATGAACATGAAATGAAACCACGAGTGTCCAAAGTAGATTAAAAAAAATACTTTTTAAAAATTATTAGAATATACTTTATCTCCACTGGCATTGCCTGTGATATATTATATACAGTCCTTCTGTCAAAGTGTGATTTGAAAATTCAAACTAGACATGACTGCAGCAGATAAAAGAATGCCAGTCATTTACATTCCGCATGTAGTTTGGAGAAGAGGGAAAAAAAAAGGCTGAGGATATCAAACAAGTAAAAATTAATCTGAAGATGTTTTCATTTCATGGATGCATTTTCCTATTTGTAATGTTGATTTCACAATTAATAATAGTGTGAGAAGTGTCAAATAATAGTATAATATTATTTTCAATATACTTTTATTCACGTTCTGTGAAGGTACCAAAAATGAGTGTCTGTGAAAGAGCTAAAACTAGTTATATCAGGACAATGGACATTCTGCCAGCATTCATTCCAACAAACAAGCATGTTTATTTTCTCAAACTGCATCCAATTCTTTTTTTCCAGATGTGTTTTATCTAATTAGAAGGCCTTTTATTTCAAAAGAGGCACTTCTTTTTTTTAAAGCATCAGACAGACTGACCACTCCAGCATTGTGTGCATTTGTGTTTTGCTTCTAGGCTGTAAGCAGTAAAGAAGTGCACCACTGAACTATTTTTAAATGTTTTGTATATTTGCCATTATTTTACTTTGTTGTGGGGAAGGTGATTCAGTGTTAGAGACAGTTAAGAGATTATTAAAGCAGTCAGCCTTAATAAGAAGTTATATTTATAATTAAGCAGAAATATATTATAAGCTTTTTATTAGTTGTTGATTGATTGGACCTAGGTTTTTTGCCTCCTAGCTGAGTCTGGTCTGTAGTACAGTCACCAGAAAATATATGTTCAATTTAATTTTTCTGATTATGTTGAGATTGCAGTATAATTTTTGCTGTGTAGGATATTTAGAATGCAGCAGTATAATTTATTCTGTATGTATTTGAAGGTTGACCTCATATGTGACCTTATTTTCCAAGTAATAAATGCCGGAAAGATTATTTTTTCCTGACCTTTTGCCACAGCAACTCTCTGCTTATAATTGGACATTGATCTGTATAAAGATGCCATACAGGATTTTTTTTTAAAGAAGCTATTTGAGTGTGTGTCTTACTCTCTCAGTTTTGTGTGAAACAAAGACAAAACCTCTGGATTTCTATCTATCAAGTATAGCCATGAAAGAGCTCTAAAATCTTTAAAGTTTTACCAGGAAACTACTTACTACTCAAATTAAAAATATGTGGTTTTTTAGAAAAGGACTGTGTGGCTGGTGTTCATAATACAGCAGTTTGTCCAGCAGCAATATACCCAAATCTGGTCAAAATATATGCAATCTAGACAGTATATTAAGCCAACCAGTCCTGTTGCTTAGTTTCATTATAATGCAAAGAATTTGCCTATAACGCAGATGTGCCTTCATCATTATATCTAGATGAGGAACCCTATTCCTCAAGAAACAATGTATTTGTGGCTTATATGAATCCACATGTTCTTATTAAACACGTATTGAACTGTGGATATTAAGTACTGTCAGCCACTGAACTGCAGCAGTGGATGTTTATGTGAATTTTTTTACTGAGAAAAAAAAAGAATGGGGATAGAGAGATAAACTACATTTTTTCTTCTCTTTTTTTTTTTTTGGTTCTCCCTGAATTTAATTACAAATAGTAACAATATCAATTTGTTTACTTGAATGAACTCTTCCCTCTCAAGTGTGCTGTAATAAAATCTTGGACATATTATGAAAACTGAAGCTGCATTGAGTACCTTATGGGATTTCAGGTCATTGCAGTGACAAATGTGGAGCTATGTGGTGCTCACGATTACTTGTCATGTTTAGGATGATTAGGGTTCTTAGCCCAATGTAACTTTTCTCTTTTGAAAGAGGATAAACAAAATTGCTTCTCTAGTCATAAGCCAAGTTGAAGGAGGGTAAGAAAAATGATATGTGTGATTAAGATGGAAAAAGAACTTAATTTTTCTTTAGCAAAAAATTGTTTTCTGCGAAAAGGAGATGGAAAGCTTGCTAGAAACAATTGTCTTCAACAACACCAGAAGCAATATCAGAAGTTATGGTTCTGTCATCATTTTGGGTTGTGTGCAGGGTAGGAATTCACTATTTTGTAGCCAAGTTCCAGGCTTGATTGTTGTTGCTTAAAAATATTTAAAATACTTTAGCTTCTGCTATTAGAACAATGATAATTATTAAATCTTCAGACATTTTTGAAAAATTATCTGTGTTAATTGTGAATTCAGGATCTTCATTTGACAATCCCATTTCAAAAATTAGTTTAAATTTGACATGCTCTTCATGTAATTCCAAACACTATTGTCACAGGTCCAATTCTACCCATGGCAGTAATAAGAATGCTAGTTGTACCAGTATTTTAACTATAGCTTTGAGCAACTCTAGCCTAGACAGCTCAAAAATTAAAAGGTCACATTAAGATAAAAAAATGTATTGCTACCACTACAGCAATTGTGCTTCTCTCAGTAACAGAGAAGTAGGGATTTTTAAAAAATATATATACAAATAGCAAGTTTTGTCTTCTAGTGATTTTAAACATTTACACAAATGAGAAAGGTAATGCAAATTAGATATAATTAATGTCTTAATTAATGAATTGCTTATGGAATGGCCTTAATGGAAAGAAAGCAGAAGAAAACCCCAAACTATAAAGTAAGTCTTTTGTTAAAATAAGCGTGTCCCATTTTGGTTATCTCAACCTTATATTCTCTTACTGTGATTTCCAAGCCACTTTCTGCATAAAAATATCTAGCTGTCTCTTAAGCTTACTTATGCTGTCTGAATCAGCTGTCTTACTAAGCAGCTTGTTCCATATGCTTGCTACTCTTTTGATAGAATGGTTTTAGATAGATTTGTTTTGTTTACCTCTCTCTTTTTTCACTTCTGTTGCTGATACTTTAAACCCTATCACTAGTTTGGACAGTTTGAGATCACCCTACTTTAAAAAGTCTTACAAGAATTATAGTTTTGAATACATCTGTCAAGTTAGGTGTTTATTTCACCTGAAGTAGTAGCATGTATTATTCACTTTTTAAAATTTAAACAACAGAATAAGTGTTTTGTTTGGTATGGTTTAAGAATAACAGCAATATTCTGTATTTTTTTAAGAGGTATCCAAAGCTGAAAATTATACCATAAACCATAAACAATAATATCTATAAGGGAGTTAAACAACAAGATGTACATTTTATACTTTTCTTAGTGAATCCTGCATGTGTTTACCTTACAATCAGTAAAAAATACAGAGTTATGGACTTTTCTGTAGTTACTCATAAACTATTGCCTTTGTTAGATTTTCCCAGGAATTTTTAATTTCTTTTCCTTTTGTTCTTTTTTTTTCCTGTCTGTGTTTTCTTGTTTTAGCATAAATCTACACTTTCATGTCTTTATCAAAAAACTTCAAGGGATTAAGTATCTCCAAATTCAACAGCTTTGTTGAGTTTTTGCTCTATCACTGTACATTGCATCTTTCTTTCAACACATTTGCTTGCTGTTCACACATACATCACATAGAAGAGCCATTTCCGCATATACTGTTGCCTCATTAACAATAGCATGGATAAAATAGAATAAACAAAAAATAATTAAAAAACCCCAAACAACAAACAAAAACCTCCAAACAACTAACAAACAAAAATGCATCTCCTCGGAGGAAGGTAAAAGGAAACTCTTCAGCATAATTGTGAGGGTTTCCTCCAGGAACAATATTGCCCACCAGTCTTCCCTGTAGAACAGCACTGTTTTAATCTGGGATATAGATTAATAGTATAAAAGGACTCTAATGTATCTTCATGAAAAAAAATGATACTAAATATAATTTGAAAATAAAATAGTTCTTTCTTCATCGTCACAACAAAAATACATTTGAATCACAACTCATGCAGTCCTGCATGCAAGTCCTAGGAATAAATATTACGGTGTTACAAAATCTCTACAAATACTGTTAACTCTTGTGTTTGCCCACTGAACACATTCACATAATAAGTCTGTAGTGACTTGAACATTTATAGTCTCCATTTCTAAACAAGAATGATCCTAGAAATAGAGTATCCTCCATTATCCACCTGCAGCAGAGTAGAAATTTTCAAAAATTTTTAGCAAGATTTTCTCTGAACTATCCATTGATTTTTCTTGCCATAATCTTGCTTGAGTCCATAAGATAATTAAAATCCATTCTGTTAGTAACTGAGTTAGAAGCAGTCTAGACTGGTAAGTGCACAAAGTTCATAAAGCAAATTTCTGCTGTCTGACATCATCACCATGCTGTTGGGGATGATGGGTTCTTTTATGAATACATCAGCTTAATGAGGTAATGGAAAAAGAAGATTGTGGAGAAATATTTCTTTTCAAAATTTTCTGAACTGGTGATGGCCTTTACTGAGAAACTGGTGGAAGCTGGGAGTCCCCAGGCGCTGACACAACCTGTGGAATGGTTTGTTCAACATTCCTTCCTCCCATAGGTTTTTCTCTCTGGATAGAACACCTCCTATCACATTCTCTTTGTGCCCAGAATGTGAATGGCTGTCAGACTGCACTTCTTGTTCTGATGCCACCTAAGAGTGTTTATGTCCAGCATTATGATCCCTTCCAACTCGCTTACCCCTAGCATTGGTCAGGTAAGATGCTAACTTGCTCTTGACTTGCACACAGTACCCATTCTTCACTTTCGTCTGATTAATTGTTAGCCAGGAAAGCTACAAGAGCAACTTAATTGTGTTGAGAGTCTCTTTCCTTTTCTTAGTCTGTCTGTACCTGTTTCTAGAACTCTAAATTTTCAAAATGTTTAGGTGAATCCCACACAAAACGAGGGTTTGTGTTTTCTGCTTTTGTTTGTTCTTTTCTATAAATTTTTCTCTCCTTTTTTTTTGGTTTTGTATCTGTGCTTTATGCAAGCACATATATGATCCTAGATGAAGACTAGCATAGGTCAAAAACTAACTTACCTATTCTGTAACTGTTTCTGGTCTACCAAATTTGTTATCAACAAGCTGAAGATATTTGATTTTGGCCTTATTCTAATAATGGGATTTTTAATTTAAGATTAAAAATGTATGTAGAACTGCAGACTTTTATGAAGAATAAGACTATATTTAGCTTTGCTTGATGTCCACTCTAGTGCATATAACAAGTTCAATATGACATTTAAGGCACTGACAGTGCTTCTTTGCTGCTTTTCTGCTGTGAATAATTTGTTCAGTGAAACTACTTCTAAATGTAAGAGAATTAGCAGAATTATTTTTGGTCTCATCCTTTTTATGGATTCCTTGTGAATGGTGATACTGAAACTTCTATTGGTATTAAACTTTTAAATTGGTATATTTCACTTTTAGTCAGAGGAGTACTCATAAAAATTTCAGATGTTCTAAGTGCCTTGATCTCAAACACTCCTTTAAAGATGATCTAGGTAACACTTTTGCAAGACTTCCTTATCTGGGCTGAGCTAGGCTATGCAAATGTTCTGTAATGCCCTTTTTTGAGAGATCAGAATAATATTATCCCTTTTAACCTAAGTTAATGAACTAGAGAGAGGAATACAGATCAGTTGTTTTTGCTGTGCAGATGATTGTCATAACCTTTCTCATGTTAATACCCAGTAATCTATGACATATCTTTTGCTGTATAATATATTGAGCAAATTATATGATGGATTTAGGAAAAATAAAAACTCTTATATCTGCCAACTTTTATTTACTCAGAGTATTAATGATTTTCTTTTCTCTCTGCTACAGTTATGTTGAATATCTTTCAGGTTTTAAATTCTCTTTTTAGGCCGTCTCTAGTCTACCAGTCAATTTAAGTTCATACTTTAGATCTCAGTTATTTTAATAGCAAGTCTAGATTTGTGATCGATGCTGTGTGACTGCTTCGAGGCAGAGTCCAGTTTGGTGCTTCCTTGTTAGAATGTTCACAATCACAGCTTCACTCTGTAGTGCTCTCTTAAGTATACAAGCAGCTTTTGTTTTCAAGCAAGGCTATCCAGATGAGAAGGAGAAGTTTGAGGAAGCAGATGTTTGTCCTAAAAGAAGTCAGAAAAGGAAGTGAAATGGCAGCCTAATGGAGAAGGGATAGATTAACCGAATGCTTCACTACTTACCTGCCTTCATTGATACAAATTAGAAAAGTGTTGCAAATATTCTCGCTACTCAAGTGACAGTGAATACAGTTTGCATCAGATTACCTTATTCTAATATTGCTGCATATTATTGCCCATTATCCTGCATTTCAACTGGAGTTTTGTTCTGCCAAACCAGGTTTTTAATCAGGTGCGCATTTCAGCATCTGGCAGATTATTGCCATCATGTATCTGGTAGCAGTGAAATTTTGTGAATAGCATATCCCACATGTAATTAATGTATTTAGCCATAAATTAGGGATAAAATTTCTATAACTGACTTTCAAAACATGCAGAAAGAGCTTTCTTCATCTATACACACACACGAAACATGTCACTGTGACTCAAAAAAGGGATTGCAACCATTCAGCACAACTTCATCTATGTGTCATTTGGTGTGTTATACTACATTTTTCAGGTAATTTCATTTCTCCCCTGCATTATTCCTACTAATTTTATAATTGCAAATTAATTCAGTGGTTGAAAATTATACATATTTTTGACCTGTATTTTTTTTTCTTTGGAAGTTTCACTGTTGAATCGGTTTAGATACATCATTACTAACGTCATAAAAATTTGAGACTGCACCAGTGAAAGTATTCATAAATTTCAGAGGAGTTTTCTTTGATGACCTTATTTGCAAATTAATGCATACCATGCACTTCAAGATCACCAGTCTATTACCATAAGTCTCGTATCTGAGATTCTAATATTTGGGTGCTGTAGCTGTTGGTGCTCATCTCTTTGTGCTTTACTTCAAATGCAACAAAGCAGAATATCCCTCCCCTGTCACTAGTGGAAATCTCATTACATCCTTTCTGTACTCTCTGTTTTGACACTGTCTTTCCTCGGGCTGAGCATGGTTATTGTACTGCAGTTTGTTCTTGGAAGGCTTAGAATCCATAAGTTATCTTTTCACTTTATTCCCACTAGAAGAGCAAGAGAAGGATTTGCAGTTCTCAGTAAGATGAGGTCCTTCTATGTCAAAATCATTATCTTCAGCTAACATTTCTTCTTTTCAGATTCTTTCTATAAATTGGAAGAAAAGTGGGGGCATAGAAAGATCAACAACTTTTGAAACAAGGAAATCAGAAAATAGAGAGTTTTCATTGTTTCAGGCTTTATGTATTTCCCTAGGTGGTAAATGGATGTTCTCTACTTGTGCTTACTTTTGTAATATTTTAGGGCACATATACATATATTGGATGGTTACTTAATATCAAGGAGACTGGCTTAACGGGACTAGAGAGTCTATTCCTGCCTCTTATTTTATGCCTGAAAATGTCCTTGTATGGTGTACTTACAGGTTTCTTTTAATTAAGTTTCACAGAATTGGAGTTTAAAAAAACATTTATGAGAGTATGTGTGTTTATTCAGTTATATAGAGGAGACAATTAAAATAAATACATCTTCTCTCTTTCTCATTTTAAATCATTGTTGTATGATTGTATCCCCTCTTACTGAGTCAGCAGAAAATACAGATAAGGTAAACAACAATAGTAGACAAGTTTTAACAAAATCCCATTGCATGTTCCAGCCACATTCTTGTTACTAAAAAGAAGAAATGTTCTGCAGATGGAGTTACCGTAAATCTGATATATATTCATTGGAAATCTGAACTTGGACTGTATTTATCAATAGTTTTATGTCCAGCTAGGGAAGACAAAAGAGAAGTGTCTTAAATAAGAGACAAGAGTTAATTATTCCATTCAGCAGTGTTTTAGCTGGAATGCTACTAATTGTATTTTGTTCTTCTGGAACAAAGAGTATCTCCTAATGTCTGTGCGACTAATACAGACTGTCCTTTTCATGGCCTTTTTTCTTTTTACATACTACTTTTCTCCTGTGCTGTGGTTTCCAGAGGGAGAAAAGTTGTTTAATTGAATTTTGGCCAGAGTTGCAGAACACTCTAATTAGTGATACATCCACCGTACGTAGTTTATAGGCATATTTTAAAGAAAGATCTGGAAAAATTCAAAATCAAAAAAGTGGTGAATAACAGCAGAAAATAGAGGTTTGCAGAACATTGCCTGAAGGTGAAAGTAGTGTTTGTTTAGAATATGTGTGTGTTTAAATGAACAAGGACGGGGTGAAATATAATAGAAGTCTTTGCGTATATTAAATTGTTATAAATAGGATGATGATTGCTTTTTTTTGTTGTTTAATTTTTTGGGAGGGGTATTTAGGTTATATATGAGGAAGAGCTTTGCTATAAAGATCTCTAGGTACTGAAGCAGGCTACCCATGTAAGTTAAAGGATTAAAAAGGTTAAAATCTCCTATCCTGGAGATTTTTAAGACAGGATAAATATATATTTATCAGTTATAATCTAGATTTATTTTGACCTACCCAGGACTAGAGCATCCACTCAACCCTCCTTTTTATAATGCCATAATTAAACGTGGGGATGCGTTATACTGTCTAGTCCTCAGTAAAATGTACTGAAAGGGAGCATTTGCACTGACCTGTTCTACAGTCTTTTCTCCATGAACATCTTTATCTCAAAGAGCTCACCATATTAGAGAATTTCAGGGAATGTGTATTATGCAGTTCTTCACAACAAGAATCCCTGATATAATGTAATAGTACTTAGAATTTAACATGGACTTTGCTCAGAGGCAGAGCAGCATGACAAACTAATTACTAGTTAGTGAAACTTTATCTAGTCTCTGTACATCAGTGATGCACACATACCACGTAACAGCCTCTGTGCATCTACTGCCCATCCTGATTTCCAGAATGTCAGAACATCTGGTTTCCATTCCCTGCTGCTTTTTTTCTCCTATTCCAGCTGCTGCACTTAAATAACCTCCCTTCCCCAAGTGGGCTTCATATGGTTTGAAAGGGACTTAATGTACCTCAGTGCATAGGGAACTTTTGATGCATATTTCATCGTGTTTCAGTTCTTTCTACAGGGAACACTGCATGTATAACAGATGTTCCCTGACTGGTACCCTTTCCTGAAGGTGACATGCCCTTTTTTGTGTTTCATCTCTAATGTATATGGAGCTGGTAGTGCCTGCATGATACTAAAAAATACTGCTCCATGGCTGCCCCCATCCTGCATGCCAAGCTATATATAATTCCATCTGCTCCCCTCTGCAGCATGAAATGGAGAAGAGCATATGCCCAGTATAACCAAGTCATACTGTGGCATAAAACCCCTTCATTTAAGACAAGTATATGTATTTTTAAAATTTAGGACCCTATTCTTCTGGCTTTTTATACGTAAATTATCTTATAAATCAGTGGGGATATTTATGTGACCACATGTCAAAAAATGTATAATCTTTTATTATTTCTTTTACTGTTAGTAATGCAATATGATTAATAATGTATATGTAGTATGTGTGTGTCTATATATGTCCACATGCATATGCATAAATACAAACATAAGAAATCATTAACTGATGTCCCTGAAAATTTGATTTTTTAAATCTATATAAATCTGTATCTTAACAGTATAGAAAATGTAGTGCTTTAAAACATTTTTATGCTTATTTTAAAACTGCAACTATGAGAACAATTCACAAATTTGTTTCACAAAACATTCTATTTCCTTATGAAACTTGTTTGGGCAAAGTAATTCTGAGGCAAAAGCTGTCAATTTAGAAGAGAGCATATAATTGAAAAACAGTACTTTAAAAATAAAGTTCTTAAAATATGTATTTAATAATGTATAGTACTTCACATATACTGTACATATATATAACTTTTTATATATAATATAATTGCAGTGTCTGGTTAAATATTATAGGGATGTGCACACTGGATTTTTAGAGGGTAGCCTATCAGTATAACTGCTTCTCAGAGTTTTGAGTTAAATTCTTCATAGCAGATTTTACTATCTGACCCAATTTTTGTTTGAACAAATGAAAACAGTTCTTAACATTAAAAGTGCAGTTTAGGTTGCACATTTAAAGATCTCCAGGGAGCTACACAGCCCAAACAACTTTCCAAGGTCTGAATGAAACATACAAAGAACAACAGAAATACAGAAGTGGAACTGTGTCTCTTCTGACCCTGTGAAGAGACTTTTACAGCACATCAGTAATCTTCATGGCCTAGGGAAGCTTATATTGGGTCTGTGTGCACTGCTGAATATGAATATTCCTACACTTCATGCGTGTGATTAGTTTTAACAAGTGATACTTCTTTTCAACATTGTGAGTTTGATTTGAAGTGAGGATTCTGTCCCTTATCCTTGTTGTAAGCAAAGTTCACATAAATTACTTTCTGATGGGAAGTGCATGAAGTAGAGCAAGATGAAGAAAGTTATATTGAACACTGAAACTACTGCTGTAAGGAAAGCTTTAAACTCAGCTTAAATTGCTAGCGTGTTGTGGCCGTTTTTTGCTTCTCACGAGTACCAGAGTAACCGGGGCAAACTGCTGAATTTCTTTGACATCCATATTTATAATAAAAAAATAAAGATATTCTCAAAAATTATATTTGGGTGGAATTATACTGGAAAGTTCACATAGTAATGTATAGTAAAATATATTACAGCTTGCAAATGTCCCCAATACAAGCAGTATTATATTAACTTAGAATACTTATATTTAACATTTATTACAATTTCCAAACAATAATAATAAGAAAAAAGTAAATTTTGAACAGAAATATAAAATACTTTGAAGCACTTAGTAAAAAGTATCTCAGTTATCATTGTATGGTTATTTCACAATAAGAAGAGAATTGAAATAGTTTGGACTTCCGAAATAAATCTTCTCTCAAAATTTTTTAGTCTTCATTACATTTATTGTGAAAATGAAATCCCATGAGATGTTTAAGCCTGTGACGTACACTTATAAAATTGTGAATTTTTTCTATGGATATCTTTTCCTTCTCCAGAAGCATTGATAATATCCATATTTTTGTTACATTCAGAGTCTGTTTATTCATTCTTTATTATTAATGCTTATTTTAATTCCTTTATTTTTAATTTCATACATTTTATTTTGTATGCATTCATATTTTATTCTTAGTATGTGAAGAATAGCAGAAATATTTATGTTGCTGAAATTTTGACACAAGAAAAGAGTCTCTCAAAGACAGGTTAGGCAATTAATGAGACATATGAACCCACCTTCCATTTGTTATTGAAAAATCTTGCCCCAATCACTAATTCATTATTATTTTACAGTGATTTCAGGAGATGTTTTATCTCCTTAAGTATGACAAAAAAAGCTAAAAAGCCTGCAAACATCTTTGTTATTTAAAACCTAAAGATTTCTTTAAATTCTTTAAAGACATAGATTCAGATGTCAGTAGAATTTCTGATTATCATAAATTTATTAAATATCTACAGATTTTCACAGGCGTACATGACAACAGTTGCTGGTTTTTTGTTTATTAAAAAGAAGACTCCTATATTTAAACTTTTACAAACACATTTGAAAGATAAGTACCACAGAGCTGCTTTCCTTATTGTAAACTTGATTCTTTTTCTGCCATGCAGAAGTATGGAAAGACAGAGAGAGTTACAGGAAAAAGAAAAATTTTCACATAGAAATTAAAGGTGTGGGAAGATAACATATAACACAGAGGAGAGGAAAAAACCCCAAGTAATCAAAATTTAGATTTCCTAAGAAACAAGAAACTACCCTATTGTTAGAGGTGATGTGCTCTTGTAGAATTTAATTTTCTAGCAAAAGTGATCAAAATTTGTAATTTTCCTAGAGACAAGATGCATTTAAATAATCCTAAACTGGACTATATTCCATATAGACAGGTGCTTTTTGTTTTGCAGTAGAAGTTCATCAGGGTCAACAGAGTTAAAACACTGTGCCCATTTAAAATGAGCACAGGACGCTATTTTTTGTTGTTGTTATAAATCAACAAAATATAACTTTCCATTTTTAATCCAATGTCAGGTAATCCAAAGACAGGTGCTTTTTGTTTTGCAGTAGAAGTTCATCAGGGTCAGCAGAGTTAAAACACTGTGCCCATTTAAAATGAGCACAGGATACTATTTTTTTGTTGTTGTTATAAATCAACAAAATATAACTTTCTATTTTTAATCCAATGTCAGGTAATATCATTCTTTTGCATAAGCTTTTGTGGTAAACAAAAATAAAATGTTTCCTCAAAATATGGATTATAATTTTACTCTAAATATGTGAGCACAATACTTTGGAAAACATAAGAAAAGTAAAAAAAATTGATAAGTGTAAGACAGCTAAAAATACTCTTCAAAATTTCAATGAAATCCAGGAAATTCAAGTTAATGGCATTTTTATTTAGACTGAATTTTACGTTTCCAAAATGGATTCAAAACTAAGGCTCAAGCTCAAGTTTTCTCCTCTATATTTAGTCCTCTATAAGTACAAGGTAACTGGAAAACATAGACCACAAAGTTTTGTTAGTTTAAAAAAAAAAAAAGAAAGCTAGACATGACAAACTTCTACATTTTCAACCCTGTTAAAGAATAGAACAGCCACAAGTTCTCAGGAACCTTGTACCTACCTTTTCAACTATCATCTCGCCTACCTCTGAGCTAGTTACTCTAATTCTTTATAGTTAATTAGTTGATTAGGTCTCTAGAATTACCGAGGAGAGCAAGAGGTACTTCTGGAGCATGATTCCTTTGACGTGATTGAGTCACATCCTCTCTACTGTCAGTAAAAGATGACTGAGATATAGTTAAATAATTGTAGATATCTAAACCTATGAAATATTAATTGCAACTCAGGTTTTGAGGGAACTAGCTTTTTGCATACTGACCATTGTTTATTACAAGCTTTTGGCTTCTGTGTTCCTTATTTGTGTTATGGGTGTTAATGCTTTCAGCCCAAGTTTATTCTGGATACATCATCATGAATTTATTCAGCAAGTCTTTCCCATTTCATCAGTCATGGTGTGGGGGTGGTGAATATCTCTTCCATGGCAGAAATATGCATGGCTATTGTCCTCTCTTCCATGTATTTGCAGTTAGGAACTGTTTCGTCCCTCACAAAATTGGGTGCCTGTGTAAGGTGCATAATTTTTTATGTTTTGCTTAAATATTTACCTACTTGGCTTTTGTTTTGAATTCTTATGACCAAATTGCTGGTGCCAGAAGCAATGGACAATAGTGTGTTGGAGGTTTAAAACTAGAATCTGAGATCAACCTTCTAAAAAAGCCCTATGTTCTGAAATACTTTAATGAAATGTCTCACAAGAAAGGAAAGGCATGGCCTTGGTTTACAAGGACTTCTTAAAATCAAAATAAATTAGTATGTTTATCTGACTGCTGAAACTATTGTAATTTAAGTTAATTAAGTACCAAGGGATGAATAAAAATATTAATTTAAGGATTAATCTCTATATGAGATATCTGTACCTTACATAGTGTTAATCTTCAGTAAATTTTTATTGTTTAGTGAGTGGAAGTAATTCATGATCTAGTTAAACCCAGCTCCTTATTACATCTAAGGCAGTTCTTGTATGTTCATTAAATAGCAATAGGTTCTGGAATAGCTGTTAATCCCTGGCAAATATATTTAAGAATCAACTGGCATTTCATAAACATACAGTAACAATTCCATTTAATCTAAGTAAATATTTGTTTAAAATACTTCAAGTCTATCCTGTTTTGTCATACCCACTGTAGTATATGCCATTTTTGATGGTAAGGTGAGGTTTATCTTCATGAGTACACCCGCCACTCTGCTCTCTGCAACACGAGAGCCAGCAGCTGGAGATGCTGCACATGCTGACACAAAGAGGTCTCCTTCTAACCTTTCTGCCCTATGTCCCTGAAAGAGATAAACTAATCTAAATATATATTCATATAGCTATGTGAATGTCAGTTTTCTGCCAAATAGCTGTGTGAGCTGGGGTTGTCATATTTTTTCATGCTTCTAGATGACACAGCTTTGCTAGCAGTGCTTCACGATATAGATCTGGTCTCACAAGCTGCTATTCAGCATCAGTGTTATTGATAGTGAACATAGTCTGCTTTCTTGCAAGGCTCACTCAGATTAAGATTGAACTGCATTTTTGGCAAATTGAACAGTATTGTCAAGAATACATTATGTACCTTCTCATATACAGAGTAACCTTAACAGCAACTATTTAGCTCTATAAGTGTCCCTCAGAACTATCTCAGAGATTATATCTTGTGTATTGTACATCACTCAAATACCTTCCACTGTCTTCTGTTTTTGTGTTTGTTCTCTCAGCTTTGTTAACTGATAAACAAGTAGTGGAGTAAACATCTCATACAGATTTTTTTCCCCCCTCTCTCAAAATAGTCAGTTTACTTTCGGAAATTTGAGTACTTTCTTCTGAAGGATTAGTTTACTTTTTTCTTACCCACAACAAAATATTTGGTTTAGGTTTTGTTAGATTTATTTTGTTTTTTTTTTAATATTTAATTAGTTTTACAGAGGAAGAGAAAATGGGGAAGACCTTTATAAAACAAACCAAACCCATACATTTTAAAATAAAAAAAACCAAGTTTTTTTTTGTGAAAATCTTAAGTAGATAATTTTTAATGACTACAAATTTCTATTTCAGAAAATATGAGAAATGTAACAATTTCTGAATTTGTTATTTATCTATTACTGAAAACAATAGAACAGATTTTGAAAAGAAAGGAAGTTGAGCTTAAAGCAATAACTTAGTAATGATAGTAAATCATATAAAAATATTGAAAGGGTAGGTAAATTTTCTATTGGATATTTGAAATTTTTAACTGTATACTTTGTGTGACTTTTCATAATTCTGATCTCTACCTCAATAGTCCAACATAGATCTTAAAATGCTACTCCTGTAAAATGTATCTCATCTGGAGTCATGCTGGTAGCTACATATACATTTGATTTTATGAAACCAAATTCTTTATAAGGAATTCTTTTAATTTATTTTTTTTTGTGCAGATAATGTAATATCTTTTATTAAGCTGAATGAAGCTAGTACTTAAAAATAGCTCCCTGACATTCAGAATAATGGATGTGAAAGCAAGAGTAATAAAAATTGCTGGGAAGGTGCAGTGCAAGCACTGATTCAGCAACTACCACACTGATTTAAACGTTTTCTTTAGTATGTACAATATTAATCTGTGGGGGTTTAAAAACATGAAAACAGCCCTTTCTAGTAGGGGTTGAGACATGCAAGTTACACATGAGGTAACAAACTACTATTCAACGTGCACTATATGTATGCCCTTCACTTATAGCTGTGGAAGGTAATTCAATCGTCCACCTAGATGTAATATCTGAGTCACCTTGTGGAAGTTCCTATTACTCCAACATTTGCACAAAGACTAGGACAATTACACCCCTGTGCAATTACAGGTCTAAAGAAAAGAATGCAAGAAAATAAAAAAGACATTTTTCACCAAACCTGTGTTGATTTTTGTTCCATGGATTTGTGTAATGGTGTTATGGACCCTTGTCTTCCATAACATCCTGCATAATGATCTCCACAACTTAGATGTGTATACAAACATGCTGTTTTTGATTGAAACCTGCCATGTGATAATTTCATTAGCAGTGCCTAGTTCTTGCTTTAGGAGAAAGAGTAAATAATTGTTTCTTATTAGTCTTCTCAGTGACAATCATGATTCAAAAATCTTTTCATATTTTCCCTTTGTTCTGTTTTCTCTAAGCTGAAAAATCTTAGTCTATTTAATCTCTTCTCTTATGAAAGCCTTTTCATAACTTTGATCATCTTTGCTGCTCTTTTTTGTCTTTTCAGTTTTATTATATTCTTTTGAACATGGTATGAGCAGAACTTCATACAGAAGTCTAAACACAGCGGCTATGGATTAAAAGAGCAATATTTTGTGGTTTAATATCTATTTTTTTCCAAGATATTCTCTTATTCTAACTACTGTCTTTATGAACTATGAGCTGACATCTTCATCTGACTGTCCAGACTAATACAGAGATCTATTTTAGAGTCACTTGATTGTGTATTGAGAGTTGTTACTGTTTTCCATCATGTACATTACCTGCATTTGTTGAGACTGAATCTCATGTGCTGTTTTATTGTAGTCCTTCAATAGCATGACATCTATCTGCAACTCTTCATAATCTCAGATTGTACTGCTCACATTTGTTTGATACCAAAGCTAATTTAAGTGATAGTGTTACAATGCTCCAATTTTATGTTTGGGTTCCATATGATCTGCTGATTTGTTAGGAGTCATTTTACCCATTTTCTCTAGAATTTTGTCTATTAATCTTTTAGTTGCCAGCAGTTTTCATGACTCATTTCTATCCCCAAAATATCTGCACTGCAAGAATCTCCTCAGGCTCCTTCTTTTCAAACTTTTTTTTTTTTTTGAGGGGGAGTGGGAGGGTACTTGTGACCTTATCTTCTCTCAGCACTGTATTATATGCTGAGTCTCTGTCAGCCTCACTGATCCACTGATCCTCTGGCAGGCCATAATTTTTTCTGATTTTCTTGGTAGAAATTCTCATTACTTTCTATGTCATGAACAAATAGTCTTCCAAACATTTTTCATACTTCCCTACAGTATGGATTTATGCATTTTTCTCATCCTAATTTGCTCACAATTTCCACCTTTTTTTTTTTTAGGAGTATCTTTTTACTTCTAATGGCCTCTTTTAGTCTGCTGTTTCACCATGCTGGTTATTTTTCTGTCCTTTAAAAGTGTTTTTGGTAAGTGGTATACAGTTTCTCTGAACCCCTAATATAGTATCTTTAGGCAGCCTGTCATGCTGTCTACAAGCATTTAGTCTTTTAGTTGTCCTTTTCAATTTCCTTTCAAAAAGCTTTGCCATGTTCAAGTAGTTCTAATTTTTTAAGTTAAATGTTACTGTAGCCTTTTCTTTCCCCCCTTTTTCTCTCTCTTTTCTACAGATACATCAAATTTGAGAGCTTCATGGCCATCATTACAGTGGAGCTTATAAATAATTACTTTTTCCACCTGGCCTGTTGAATGCTAAAAATTAAATCAAGTAAATGCTGTTTATCCTCTTGTGAACTGTTTGGCTAGTTGTTGTAAGTGCAGTGTATTTCATCATTCCTATATAATTTGTTTCTTGTAATTATAATTACATTGGTTTCTACTGGGTATTTTCTTTCTATTGCCCTTGTGAAGTATCTGTTATATCACATTCCTCACTTAGAACCAGCTGCTGGAGTTCTTGCTTTTTTAGATTTAAAAAAAGTATAGAATCAAGTAAATACTTGGGTTTGGTCTGGCTACCAATTTTTATGTGTCCTGTTCAATTTGGATTTCATTTGTTAAAGTTTTTCTTTGCTATTCCCTCTCCAAATATGGTTTAGCTTTTGCTCTAGCCTTTTTTTTTCCTTTTTCAGTTTACAGTTTGTGACTTCAGTCTAGTAGACAAGTTATCTGAGATTACGTGCTTTTCTTACCTGTGACTTGTCTTTCATTTAAAAAACATTCTCATAGCCAATTCAAATGTCATCAGCCTTTTTTTTGTGCTGACTTGCATGATGCTTACTCTTCTTGGATGTGTTCCATTCATTAAAAACCTTTCCTTGGTTACTAATTAAAATATACCCTCCTTATCTAAGTCAATTTTCAACCACAAAAAATGTATGAGCTTTAGTGTCTAAAATTCAGAAAGCAGAAACAGAATCTCTGCAGAAATGTGGAAATACTGCAGAAATGTGATGTCATTTTCTGTTCTTTCTTAGGCCATGACAGAAAGACAGGAAAAAAAAAAGAAGACACATTTATTCCAAATCAATTATAGAGAGATACTTAGGTGTCTCATTTTCATCTTGAATTTTATCTTTTGCTTGTGATTCAATTGACTCAAGTCTGCCTATTCATATTGAATTTTTATGACAGAGACTTGATAGTTCTACCTGTAACTAATGTTCAAGTAAAAATTCAATGTTGTGCTTCCTTTTTACTGGAAAATCCCCACACATTATATTGGTAGTCTCCAATGACTGCCAGCAATTTCCTATTTTCAGCTCCTTCTGATTTTTATTCTCACACTTCCTGGGAGTTTTGGCAAATAAGAATAACATGTTTAAGTACATGTACTGACCATGTCCATTTTTGTTTGATATATTAGTAATATCGAGACCCCTGGTGGCCTACTGGTTAGCGTGCAGGACTTTCACTGCTGCGACCACGGGTTCGATTCCCCGGTCTCCTGGCCTGATGGAGGTCGTTAGCCCTGTGTGGCCATCCATCTATGAGAAGGACACTCTAAACAAACCTACGTCCTGGGGACCTCACTGCCATTGTCCAAGCTTGCTTGGCCCCGGCAGATGAACCTTAGGATTAAAGGGTGGGCTCAGTTCAGCGCAGGCTGTGTCTCACCTAAAAAATACATTGCACAGGCTGGAAAGGTAAAAAGACCTTTCCCCAAATCTTCGTTCGCGAAGATGGGCCATTATTATTAGTAATATCACATATCAAAGACAATAATTTAATAATATTTGTATTGTTCGTTTGTTACACAACTTGTCAATGCCTATTTTAGGTTTGTTCCTTCTCCTTTTGTCATTTTGACTTTCCTCACCCCTGGAAAAATACTTCTAGAGGTCTTTCACAATTTATTGTTGCAGAATTCCACTCAGGAATGCAAACATCCATTATGATTACCATTTTATCTCAATCCAGCAAAAATCTGAATGTTTTTTCTATTCTGAGGCATCTGTAAAAATTTGTCCAAATTAACATTACAGGTAAATTAGTCATATAGCTTTTAATCTAACTATTTATATATTTATTCGGGCTTAAAGTACAGTCACTTTGGCTGAACTTAAATCAGTGCCAAACTGAATGAGAGTAAGGAGAATCAGGGGCATTTTAGACCTCATTAAGAATAAGAAAAAAGTAATGAAAAGAATAGGAATACAACAAGAAGAATATAAGAATATCCACTTAGTGGTTTAATGCAATTGAACAAATCTTCAAGTTTGCCTGTTTAATTGATAAGGATTAATTTTTCAAAGTGTTTCAGTGTAGCCTTAGACAGAAGTGCATGTGCTTTTACAGGCTTCGGTGTTCACCATTGTGCTTTGGAGGTCTTTCATCAAAGCAGGGCCTTAGGCTGCTTTTCCACCCTGAGTCCAATGTTCCTTTATGGACTGTGGTGGGATCTGTTTGGGTTGTAGTGGCTCCTGACTAGGTTGCCATAGCTTCTTGGGGTTTGCTGCAGCTTCATGGCTGGGTCTGGTTAACACAGAGTCATAAGACATGAAAGAAACATTACCAAATAGATCCTTTATTCACCATTGCTCAGATCCTATCAGGTAACACCCTCATAGCCTTACTTTGTGCAAATAAACCACAAGCACCCTGATGTTAAGGGCTCTCTGACCCTGAAATTGAACTCCATGGTCTGGCCACAGGCACACTTGAAGTCTCCTTTACCCTGAGCACAGAAAAGTCACTCGCTTTTGTAAACACTGGAGTTCCTTTTCACACAGAATTTTTGTAAAGATTCTAGGTAAAATCCAAGAAGAGCATTACGCTAAGCAGAAGGCTCACACAGCCGCGAATCCTGACTATGCTGACTTCTGAATCATGTCTGAAACAGATGGGCAGAATGCAAGCTGGCCCAGGCCAAAGGTGTGTTCTACATCATTCCAGCTGCATGGATGTTATAGGTAGAGCAGTTTTATGAAGTAGACACTTTTCCGCTGTGGCACTTTTGCAGTTATTAACCCAGATCCAGCCAAAGAATCCATAGAAAAAGGATCCACCTTTTGAGCTCCACAGACTGTCACTCACATGTTCTCAGACAAGCATAGGAGTCTTTCAGTTTATCTAAGAGGTTTAACATTTTTTTTCTCAGGTTCTCATTCAATTACAATACATATTTATTTAAAATTCCTTCATCTGGAACCTTAGGAAAGATAACTTCTTTCCATTTCAGTTTTAAAAAGAGGTTGCAGTAACACCTGAACTTGTGGAATATTTGACCTAGCCATGTCTCATTAATAGCTTGCTTGCTGATTCAAACGAGTGATGCTATCAGTGTTGTATTCAGGATTTCCTTACTATAAAGAACAAAACGGGTCTGAATGTAAAGCCGTGGTACATTGCTCTGTCAGATTGAACAGCTCAAAGGTAGTCAAGGATACCTGCAACTCTGTTCACCTGAGCTTGAATTTCACCCTGATGCATGCTGAGAGCCAGCATCATATGCTTTATTCTCAGCGGTGACTGCCAGCCGCGTAACTCTTCAAGCATATCTTGCCATTTGTTCTATCCAGCAAAAACAGGGTTGATTCCAAAGTAGCTCTTCCAGCTACTTTGTAGGGATAGTGCACAAGGAGGGTGAGTTTGGGCAAATAATAAATAAAAATTGACAGTAGTGTGGTATGAAGGGAAGCAAAAAGAATCCTGTTTCCTTGTAAAAAGTGTGAGGATGTAAAAAATCCTGAAGTCATATTTATTATGAAAAGACAAAGAAAGATACAGGACATACATTTTATTAAGTATGGTATGCTGAAATCCATAGAATTCATATCTTAACTACATCTTAATGGCATTTCCAGCTCTCTCATCACAACCTGTGAGAATCAAAAACCTAAATCAATTAAATATCGATGTGACCAAACTGTAAGACTTGCTTGTGCTGAACTGTTTAGTGGGACAATATTCTGCATGGGACCCCACAACTCTGTTGGATTCATTTTTATATCATTGCACCCTTCCATTAGAAGACTGGAAATTAGATATGTAGGTTGGGGAGAAGGAGGCAATGTGGATTCCAGTAGATCCACAACAAGTTTGATGTAGCGATGGAGGTGTTAATGGGAGGCTTGACTTTCCAAGCCTTAGCTTACAGATGTGGCAGCTTTTATTTACTTCATTTAAACTTCTGATTTTATTTACTTTTGTTATTATTCTTTGATTACTTGCTCAGTGTAGGAGAATCTGACTGGAGCCCCTGTTTATTTCTTGTGGCATGTCTTTTCCATCAGATGACAGCCATCAACTGAGAACATTTTATTTCTAATCTTGGAAACTTCACACTCATAAGAGTGGCCTAGAGGGACACAGCTGTCTCATTATGCGTTGAACAGAGAATCCTTCTTGGATACATCCTGCTCATCAGAACCTTAAATATTATGGCCAGGTTCTTGAACTGGCATTGAAAATAAATTGAGAACCAATGGAAAATATGAATTTTTTTATATGACAGGTTGAGGTAGCTTGTCCTCTCAAACAATTAATTTTCTTGTTCTGTGCACATTATACTTGTATCCCTGACTGATTTCTGCATGATGCTAAGTACAACAGTATGAGCAAGATGAGATTATCACATTGATGGTTGCTATCCAATCTGATGTTAAAAAAAAAAGGACAATATTTGTTGAGGCAAAACCAGTGAATTCCAGTTCCTTTCTCTGTATGTGTAATGAGATCTTGAGACTTTGTACTACTTAAGTAAACATACAGTATATAATTAAATGTAACAGAAGACATTCCTAACCTACAGATATTCAGAATGTTCTTTTTTCATCTATCATCACATCCTCCTTCTGCTGGCTGACATTGAATCAACTATTCTTTACCTTTTAGATTTTGTGACACTTTTTTGACAACATTACTTCAGAAGGACATGTAAGGCTGGGCTCCATCAGTTTGTGGCTCATTGCAGCTCCACTTACACTGTCTTTCTAATGCATGTGGCAAGCATGTAACTTATGGTCCCAGGTTGCATGGGCAGGCTCTTGTCCCCACTGTGAGTTCACAACCTAGAAATCTCTTCTGTGACCAGTTTTCTTCGGTGATAGAAGCAGCTGTTGCCTGGAAGGACAATTTGTAGGAAGGCATTAATGTGTTCAAAACAAGAAGGAAACTT
Organism: Neopelma chrysocephalum; assembly: GCF_003984885.1. Lineage (NCBI taxonomy): Eukaryota > Metazoa > Chordata > Aves > Passeriformes > Pipridae > Neopelma > Neopelma chrysocephalum. Next base: position 3,460,615 of record NW_020897694.1, on the reverse strand, counting down.
TTAACATTAAAAGAAGAGAGAAAAATATGAGTGACTGTCCATAAGTATTAGCTCCTGATGAGCAAGCATGGGGTCTATCACAGTCTCTCCAACATTAGAAAGCTACTTTTGCAATTTTAACTGGTTTGAATCAGTTAAACAGTGCCAGTTCTATTAATATGGTACACTTCTGTTTCTCCAGATGGGAATTTTAAAACAGAGAGGACCTCTGATCCTTCAGCAAGCCAGTTCAGGAAGGTGAACTCACAGAAAATTATGTGAGTTGTTTTTTATGTTCTTTTAGGCACTTGAACCTACTCACCATAACATCGAAACAGGGTAGAAACACAGAGTGCATGCCAGGCAGGAATGATCTAGCTTAGTTTTACATATTGTGGAATCACAGCCTAAAGAAAGGAGAACCTTGCTTCTGTCAGAACTAGGTCTTCTCTAGTGATGTTTGCTAGCCCAAAAGGGGTAGCAAATCCACACTGCAAAGCTACTTAAAGCAAAACAAAAAGATGGAAAATGCCATGGTTTTTTACACATTTAAGTAAAAAAATTATTTTTGAACAAATGAAGAAATGGGCAGTCACTTCAGTCTGTTGCAGTTTATACAGCTTTCTTGAACTAGGCACATCTTGACACAGAGTTTTTTATATGTGTTTTCACAGATGCTGCAGCAAGAAAAAAAAGTTAAAAGATTTTCATATATGTTTTTAAATAATTCCATGGTTTGAATAAGAGTTTCTGCTACATATAGGCAAGATGTTGAAAGATATCCTCCAACTATTTTCAATACCTGCAATTTTGCCTTTATCTTTTGCATGTAAGCTACTTGAAATGAATGAATGAATGAGCATGAATGAATGCTCATTCTGAGTATGAAAAAAAGTGTAGGCCTTCAAGTTTAAGCAGTAGGTTAGATTTTCAAGTTATCAAGCCAAAATTACAGCAAGACGTAAACTATCATTGAGTAAAGGTTGAGATATAAAACCTTTAAGCTGAATGCATTCATATTACTTTGTATTTAAAAGTCCATATCCTAATTATAAAACTTATTTACAGATAAGAGCTTAAAAATTCCACTCTTATTCATTATATACTGTTTTTGTATTACAGACCTAATCAGATTACAAGTTCTGTTTTGTGAGTAAATACCCAAGCAAATGTATACTTTAGTCATTCTGGGCTTAGAAAATAGTACAGATTTCTGTAGCAAACTTCAAAATTATTTTTATTTTATTAGCCTAGATAAAGAAGTTAGACATTCCACTCCTAAGGCATGAAGTTCCTTAAAATCTCTAGTATTAGAGGAGATATTTTATGAAAAATTTATAAATAGAAATCTACATTGGGAGGAATTTCTAGTTCCAATAGGGGTGGAAGACTGAAATTTTCCCTTTAATAGAACAAAAAGAAAAAAATCAGCATGAGGACTGCTAGTACTTACAAGTGTTTAAATTCTTCCCACATCTCCATTTGATTGACATCTTCAATAAGCTGTTAATGACCCACTCCACTTGCTTTAAATGAGCCTTAGATTTTTAGATCTGTTGAGTTTTGCAGAATGTTGGAATTAAGTAGATTTAATTGCCTTTTTTCAGTTTTTGTTTTCTTTTTAGTAATTCATCATTCAAAGGAACAGTATGCTTTGCCATTGTAATAAAGTTTCTCAGTAACCTTTTCTTTGAGTTCTAGATGCAAAACTCTGTACTAGCTATAGTGAAGTGTTTTAAAGTAATAATTTAGCAGCTGTCTTGGAAAGGGCTCTGAACATGTTGGAAATCAAAGATGACTCTGTTTCTGTTCATGAGATGGGTTAGTACTGCATTTTTATTAGCATATATGCTTTCCTTCTACTTTGCTAGTTTCGGTCCCTGGGGCACAGAGCTGAGAAATATAGATTGTAGCTATCGTGCCAGATAAGGAAAACAACGCAAGTGATGATGCAAAATATATTTTCTCTGAGAGTGAATAAGCAGAGGCTGTTCCGTGTAAAACAAATTTTTACCATTTAACTGTGAAGGGCTATTTTCACCACAGCGATACCTGCTGAGGAGCAGTGTTATATTTAGTTGCATTGTAATAGAGTTTCTTTCAAGAAATAAATTACTTATCTGTAAAGAAGTGATGGTACAGGCAACCATGGTTTTTAGTATGCAAACAGCATTTTATATTCAGACATGAACATCTCTCTTGGTGTCAGACACTAGCTAATCTGTGATTGTCATAGAGGAAATTATTGTCAAGAGAGCTGGAAAGTGGGGAGCTGGACATCAAAGTGACTATCAATGTAAGACCTTACTGCAGCAAAACAAATAGAACCCTATCTTTCCCCAGTAGGAATTAATAAAAGCTTAGAAGACATGGTAAATAGTGAGCTCTTCTATTTCCATTGATGTTGGACATTCATATGGGCAGTACTTCACAATATGAAATCTGAACTCAGTCTTCTAATGCAGGCTTGCTCATAGTATAGTCTCTGAATTCATATGCAGTCAAGTTTCCACAAATACTCACTCTAGCTCATATTTGCACAAGATGAACAAGGTGAACTGCAGTTCTTACATATATGCCATGGAGGATGGAAGTTCACATGATCTTGAGCAGCAAACAGATTCCCTGTGCCTCTCTGAATAACCTCTGCCATCTGTACCTCTTTTCAGAAGGAGGATAGTCATGGACTGTACTTATCTGGTAGACCACACTTTAGCTGCTGCACTTTGGAAAGAAGGGAGTATGCCATTAGCTGAGTTAAAATGAAATACAATATCTGGTATAAAGTAGCTGCTGGGCTCTCTGTGACCTCATCCCTGCAAGGCAGTAGCTAATCAACGTTATCTGGTGGGGTCTTTGTATTGTGCCCCCCTCATACAATTCCTATCTGCTCAACAAATGACATATGAGCTTTCATCTGCCTTTTTGCCTCCAATAAGCATAAAGTCTGTTGGGGGGCAGGAGGAGAAGCAGACTAACCTTTTCAGCTCGATTACAGAGAGAACAATTTGTTTTTGTAATTAGAGCTCAGCAGTGATTTCTGTTTCGCTGATACTCAGCTCGGTGTAAACAGAACTCAATTTTGACAACTGTTTAGCTCACGGCACAGTTTTAAAGTATTAAAGGATAATGGAAGACTTATTAGATTAGCTCTTGCCATGATCTTTTAGTGTCCCAGATAATTATTATTTGTGATACAGTTGAATGGTTTAGGCTTGTGTTATTATTATGCATGCATTTCTGTGTAATACTTTATCTGCTGTCAATGGGCACTAAAATATGCATTAGGAAGTATGTATTTAGTCAGATTGCACAGATATTAGTGGTATTTTCAAGTGGATCAAATTGTTCTTTTTGTGATTTTTATTTAATTTTGATCATAACAGTTCTTAGTACCCGACTTCTCTTTTTAAATCTGTACAATCATCTTCATCATCATTATTATAATTATTAATAACACTCATGTGACTTCTACCACACTCCTTTGATTCAATCATTACATTTTATCTTTCCCTCTGTTTCATGTGTGTTGGTGTTGCATAATTTTTTCTTGAAATATCACCTTTTCAATCTTTCTTATTTACTATTTTAAATCATCCCTGGTAGTCACATACTGGTTTTTACCTTGCTACTTGATATTTCCTCTTATTATCTTTTAATTATGGTATGTTTCTTTATCTCTGATCTTATAATTAGCATTTTATGTTTTGATCACCTTTTTTCTTATTTTGCATAAGGCATGTCTTTTTAATCTTTTCACCACTTTTCCTTACACAGTTTTCCCTTTCTTATTCTTTTTTTCCGGCTAACCTAATTCCATTAGTTTGACTCCCTGTCCTGGTTTCATCTTGGACAGAGTTTATTATCTTCCTAGTAGCTGGTACAGTGCTGTGTTTTGAATTTAGTATGAGAATAATGTCAATAACACACTGATGTTTTTAATTGTTGCTAAGTAGTGCTTACACTAAATCAAGGACTTTTCATCTTCTCTTGCCCTGTCAGCAAGAATGCTGGAGGGGTGCAAGAAGCTGGGAGGAGACACAGCCAGGACAGGTGACCCAGACTTGCCAAAGGGATATTCCATACCATGTGGCATCATGCTCAGCATAAACTTCAGGGAAAGCTGACCAGGGGTCACTGCCTGGGAACTGGCTGGGCAGCGATCATTGAGTGGTGAGCGATTGCATTATGCATCACTTATTTTTTTTCCTAATTCTCTCCCTCATCCCTCTGGTGGTGGGGAGTGACTGAGTGGAGCTGGATGATGCTTAGTTGCCATCTGGGGTTAAACTTCCCCTCTGATCAGGAATATTGCTTCTAATCTTATTTTTTATTTTAGTAAGTATTTTTGTACTGTATTGTCCTTGTTTACAGCAATGCATTTTCTTTTTATAGAAGCCTAAGTTTGCAACTTCTTGGCAGTTCTGTATAGATTAGGGCAATACTTTTGAAGATGACTATATGATCTTCTTGGACACAGCCTAAATTGCTGGAATACAAGAGCAAAAAAAAATTATATAGAGTTTTTACATTTAAATAATTGCACTTTCTCTTAAGGTTCACCAGGAAAGCGAGTCTATGTCAGTGACTAAGTGGGTACATTTAGCAAAAAATGAGTACTAGTCCATGAGTGAAATGCAGTTGTATTTTCATCTCAGTCTCTAAATGAACATCGGTGGCTCATGTTATAAAAGCACAAAGATTGCTTAGGGCAAAGAAAGCTCTGTCAAGGTTAATGGCCTCAAATCCTTCCTGCCCTAACCATCTTTTAATGTTTCAGGGTTTTTTTTTCAGATTACTTCTTAAATTTGCTCTTCAAAAAAAGAGTGGAAGAGGAAAAAAGTATAATAGTAATTGCGCTCTGTGATCCACCTCACTTGTTATCTTTTATATAATAATCTTTATGCTGTGTTCATTCTAATGTGCTGCCATCCAGCAGAATGGTTTGTTGCTAGTTTTGTTCATGTTAGTTATTTCATGCTCATGATTAATATTCTTGTTTGTTCTGGCAAAAGGTAGGAACTTGAAATAATCCGGGCCTTTCAGCCATATTTTCAATTTGGAAGTGAAAGGCATGTATCTATTTCTGAAAAAATCACGCTTGTCAAATGGACATAGAGCAAAAGGGATTGCTATAATCACTGTGTAGTAGGAAAAAAAGGATTATATGTATATATGCACACCTTGCATATATACAGCCAAGCTATCTTGAAAAGAGCAGTTAGTTCTCTGGAAGTCAGCCCTTTCCTGCATTGCTTTTATTATGTATTAGATATTTTTGTTCATTCTGTTGATACTCATCACAGCAGTACCTGAGTACCTCCCAGCTTAAGTCAAGCTCTTGACTTAAGATATCTCATTTTCTTTCTAGAAGGAGAAAACAGCTGAATGCATCAACTTTAAATTAACGCATTTTTGGCAGCCTATGTCCCCAAGGACTCCCATTCTAGTTAAAATCTCTAGTTCTGGTTGAACTATGGAACATCATGTACAGAAGTGAAGACTGGAACAAGGGCATATCGCTTTCTTCTTAGTTGAGACACTCTTGCAGTCAACCAGCAGAAACAAAAAATATTGCTTATAGGTAGCTGTTTGTGACAACTTCATCCTAATAAAGAACACAAAAGTTAGGACACATGAATTATGTAGCCATTGAGTCATAGAATGTTTTGAATAAGAAGGGACATTTATAGATCATCTAGTCCAACCTCTCTAACAAAAGCAGAATTCAACATCCTCATCATAAAAAAGTTCTTCTTTATATCTAATCTAAACATACCTTCTTTCAGTTTAAAACCATTGCCCCTTGTTCTGCCACTAAAGGCTCTGATAAAAAGTCTTCCCACATCTTATAAACACCTGTAAATATACTGCTATGCTTCTATATGATCTCCTTGGAACATTCTCTTCTTCAGGCTTAATAATCCCAGCCTCTGGATAAGAATCAAAGGGCAAACAAATAATCCGGATGTCATTGTAGGAGTCTTGTAGACCTCCCAGCCAGGACAATGATGCTGACAAATTATTCTTTGATGAACTAAGGGACACTTCTAAGTCAACTGCCCTTGTCCTTATGGGGGACTTCAACTTGCCAGAAATTAACTGGGAGCATCACACAGCTGGTTCAACCTGGCCAGAAGATTCCTAACAATCCTGAATGACAACTTTATGGAACAGGCCCTAAGGGACACAACTTGGAAAGATGCTCTCCTTGTTCTGCTGCTTGTCAACAGACTGGATCTCATGAGCAAAGTGGAGATTGGTGACCATTTCAGCCACAACGACCATGAAGTGATGGAGTTTAAAATCAAGAGTTGAAAGGAGGAAAAGTGCCAGCAAAACCTCACCTCTGGACATGAGGAGAGAAGACTTAGGGCTGCTCAGGGATTTAGTGAATAAGGTCTGCTGGTAAAATGTTTTTGCGTGTGCTGGGGTCCATGAGTGAGGGTCACTTTTCAAACATCACCTCCTAAGGGCACAGGAGCAGGCAATTCCCAAATGTCAGAAGTCAAGCAGGCAAGACAGAAGGCTGGCTTGGCTAAGCAGGGATCTTCTCTTGGAAATAAGGCATAAAAGGAAGGTGTTTGCCCCATGGAATCAAGGTCAAGTGACATGGGAAGAACACAGAGATACTGCTTGCCACTGTAGGGAGAAAATTTGCGCGGCCAACGTTCAGCTGGAATTGAAGCTGGCCAGAAATGTGAGGACAATTAAAATATTTTTTCAAATATATTAATGGCAAGAAACAGTATAGAAATATCATTGGTCTATTACAGGATGAGGATGCAGGATGAGGATAGTCACCTCACAAACAGAGACAGAGACAAGGCAGAGATGTTTAACACTTTCTTTACCTCTGTCTTCCACACGGATGATGGACCAAGGGGGTCTCAGTGCCCTGAACTGGAGGACCATGACTGCAAGAATGATCAGCTTCCAGTCAACCCTGAAATTGTGTGGGATCTGCTGCTCCAGGTAGATCCCTACAAATCTATGGAGCCTGATGGGATTCATCCTAGAATCCTTAAAAAGCTGGCTGATGTCATTACAACAACTCTCTTGATGATTGTTGAGTGGTCTTGGGAATCTGGAGAGGTCCCAGCTCACTGGAAGCTGACGACTGTTGTCCTGATTTTCAAGAAGGGCAAGAAGGAGGACCCCAGAAAGTACAGACCTGTCAGTCTCACTTCAGTGCCTGGTAAAGCTATGGATAAGATTATTCGGAGAAGATTATTCAGAGAAGTATTGAAAAGCACCTGAAACATAACTCTGTCATTGGTCACAGCCAGCACGGCTTCATAAGAGGGAGGTCCTGCTTATCAAACCTGATTTCCTTTTATGACAAAGTAACCCAGCTAGTTGATCAAGGGACGTCAGTTGATGTAATCCTTTTGGATTTCATTAAAGCTTTCAATACTTTCTCAACCAGGATCCTTCTGGACAAAATGTCCACCCCACAGCTGGATAAGCACATGAAGTAGGTGAGCAATTGGCTAACATCTTGAGCACAGAGGATAATACTGAATGGGGAAACATCAGACTGGTGACCTGTGACTAGTGGGGTTCTGTGGGGCTCCATCTTAGGTCCTGTGCTCTTCAACATCTTCATAAAAGACTTGGACAAAGGACTGGAAGGGATACTAAGCAAGTTTGCAGATGACGCCAGACTCAGAGGAGCTGTTGATTCCCTTCAAGGCAGAGAAACCTCAGCAAACTAGAGGACTGGGAAATCACCAACCATGTGAAGTTCAAGAATGGAAAGTGATGGATTCTGCACCTGGAATGAGACAACCCTGGATGTACATACAGATTGGGTAATGAGATGCTGGAAAGCAGTGCCATGGAAAAGGGACCTGGGGGTCCTGGTCAATGGTAAATTGAATGTGGCAGCCAGGAGGGCCAACTGTGTCCTGGGGGGCATCAGGTAAAGCATTGCCAGCCAGTCGAGGGAGGGAATTGTCCCACTCTGCTCTGCACTGGTGTGGCATCACCTTGAATATTGTGTGCAGTTTTGGGCACCAAAACATAGGAAAGATATTAAGCTGCTAGAAAGTGTCCAAAGGAGGGCAATGAAGGTGGTGAAGGGCCTTGAGGGGAAGTCATATGAGGAGCAGCTGAGGTCACTTGGTGTGTTCAGCCTGGAGAAGAGAAGAGTAGAGTGAGGGGAGAACCCATTACAGTCTACAACTTCCTCATGAGAGGAAAAGAAGGGGCAGACACTGGTATCTTCTCTCTAGTGACCAGTGACAGGACCCGAGGGAATGGGCTGAAATTGTGACAGGGGAGGTTTAGGTTGGATATTAGAAAAAGGTTCTCCAGAGGGTGGTTGGGCACTGGAACAGGCTCCCCAGGGAAGTGGTCATAGCAGCAAGCCTGACAGAGTTCAAGAAGCATTTGGACAATGCTCTCAGGCACATGGTGTGAATCTTGGGGATGGTCCTGTGCAGGGGTAAGAGTTGAACTCAATGATCCTTGTAGGTCCCTTCCAACTCAGCATATTCTGTGACTCTGTGATTCTCTAACTCTCTCAGCCTGTCCTCACAGGAGAGGTGCTCCAGCCCTCTGATGTTTTTTGTGGCTTGGCTCTAAACTGCCTCCAACAGGTTCAAGTCTTTCTTGTGCTAAGTATTCCAGAACTGAATGTAGTACACCAGGTGGAGTCACATGAGAGTATGGTAGTGGGGCAGAATCAGCTCCTTTGACCTGCTGGCCATGCTGCCTTTGATATAGCCCAGGATGCAGTTGGTTTTCCGGGCTGCGAGCACACATTGATGGATCACGTCCACCTTTTCATTTACCAGAAACCCAAAGTCCTTCTCAGCAGGGATGTTCTCAATCCATATATCTCCCAGTCTGTATTGATATTGGGCATTGCCCAACCCACATTCAGGACTTTGCACTTGGCCATGTTGAAGTTCACGAAGTTAACAATTCTTCTTCCTGATTTTTGTCAGTCAAAAAAGAGAGAGAGCTTACTCCAAAAGTATTTGAATCTCTGTGTTAAGAATTTAAACTGAAATTCCCTCGGTAGGAGTCTCTCTTTTTTTTCCACAGAGTAAGTGGAGAGCATAAAAAGGCCAACTTCTTAATTTACATGTCTAAACAATGTAGCCCTCCCAGAACACAGATTATTTTATTCTTTATACTGGTAGAATTTCAGCCCAGGAGGCTAGAGTATAGTGAGTGCATCACAATAACTTTGTGAGTCTTTTAGGACCATTTGCTCTGCTGAACGAGGAAACATTCCTTCATAAGCTGATGTTTTCCAAGTATCTCCCTATTGAAGGTAGCATAATTTTCCTGAGTTAAAGAGAAGTAAACTGTTGGCTGCATGCAAGCTGTTAGCTTTTTAGTCCATATCATGTGAATTATATCACCTAATACATATGATATATGATCTAATCATGATATTTAGATAGGACCTGAAGGTACACTGATCATTATCTTGTTCACAACAAGTGTGGCTCTTAGTTGTGGAGGATAGGTTCTATTATTGCTTATTTCTGACACAGAGGTATAGGACATTCTCCCTAGATCAAGCACGCTAGACAGATCTCATGGTAGACAGTATTTAACAATAGAGAAATAGAGGAGTGTAAGAATAATTAGTCTTATCTTTCTCTCTAGATCAACTGTCAGTGTACTCCAACTCGATGCCATGACCCAAGTCCAGACTTAGTTTTCAAGAACATTAAACTTGCTTAGGGTTTGGTTCTTTCTTTTTTTTTAATTAATTTACAATTTCCTGGACTTATTCAGGATCTACATGATTGAGTAGTTAACGTCAGTTTGGTATAGCTGGTGAATCTCTTAGCATTTATTAAAATATTGGTTTCGCAAAGAAAGTAAACATGACTTATTTGACTGTCTGCTAGAGTTAAGATTGGTACTAGCCACCTTCCAGTGAACATTGCTTGCCTTCCTGAGCTGCAAAGGACATAATTCAGATTTTTTGGATCACCATTTCCTTAAGTTTGAACCTCTTTTTTTTGTGAATAGCTATACTGAAGTTTGGGACTTTTGGTACACATATAGCTTGTGCAATTCCATTATAAACAAGGTATCAATTAACTCCTTTATCTGTTCTTTATTAAAAGATTTGTAAATAGGCACTATTATTTTAAATCATCACCCCTGTTCAGTATATAAATGTATGTTTCATAATATTAAGATCATTGATCTAGAGTTGCACAGAACTGATATTTATAAGACTACAAGTTCAAGCAGCAGATACCAGATAAAACTTTTTTCCTGAGAACTTTGACAACAATGTCAGAAAACTCTAAAGTGATGAAATCTGGAGGTAAGAAAACAAATCAGGTCTCATGAGGTAGAAGGCAATTATCATAGTAGAATAGCACAAATTTTGAAAATAGAAAAGAATATAAATGAAATATCAGAAAACCCAAATTGGGGCTTGTCAGCTTTGTAAATAATATATTTTTAACATCAGGAAAAATTCCCTCCACAAAGATAGGAGGACATTACTTTCTTCTGAGAGCTGTCATGTCTTGGTAGAAGCTTGCAGTGAGCTTGTGTATATGTAATAATTGTATCTTTACTGTTGTACATGAAACATTACTTAACAGCAATTACAAAATCTCTGTTGTTGGTGACAAGTAGGAATAAATCTTGAATTTTATGCAGAGAAAGACAAGGAAAATAAAAGAACAGACAAATAACCTGTGCAAAATACACTTTTCATAGAATCATAGAATGGCTTGAGTTGGAAAGGACCTTAAAAGTCATCCATTTCCAGTACCCTTGCCATGGGCAGGGACACCTTCACCTTTTAATAGACCAGGTTGCTTGGAGCCTCATCCAGCCTCGTCTTGAGCACTTCCAGGGATGGGGCATTCACAAATTCCCTGGGTAACCTGTTCCAGTGCCTCACCACCCTTGCAGTAAGATTTTCTTCCTAATATGTAATATAAACCTACTCTCAGTTTAAAACCATTCCCCCTTGTCCTGTCACTATATGCTCTTGTAAATAATCTGACTCCATCTTTCTTGTACGCTCCATTCAGGTATGATGATGGTGTATAGAAAAACTCTACTATAAACCATAGCACAGATATATCAATCCTATATTAAAGATGTTTTTGTATTTGTATTGAAGATGCTGTTATATTTTTTACTTTTTTCTTTTCTTCCCCCTCACCCCTATAATCTAATAAACTTCACTAAATTTCAGTCTGGATAGATTAATTCCAAGAATCCCAGTTTTCTAGGCACACATGGGTGCACTGTAAGTGTCAACACATGACCTGGCAAGTAGTTCTAAACAGATTTCTAGGGTAATTTAGGGATATGCCAGATGCAAGGTGTCTCAGTTTCTTCTCACATTCTTTAGCTTTTCTTGCCTACTTCCAAACTGCCTCTTCTGCTTTCATTCCTTTGCTGGGAGCAGGTGAGGATGATGTGTAACAATAAGAGTTTTCTGCACCTTCGATAATTTAGAAGTGCAACTATAAAGACAGACTGAAGAACTCCCTTATGGAAATAATACTTTTTTTGCAAAGTAATATTTTCCATTACAAAAGGATTTTTCTGTTTTGTATACACCTATTTATGGCTAACTTGACTGGGGACATTACAAAAGCTATCTGTGTAATCTTTCATTATTAAAGCAGCTTCTAGCATTTGATAGCTGTTTAAAAATATCAGGTGTTTTTTCTTACCTTATGCCAAAAGGGGATTTGAAATTGGAGTTGGGTTTTGGTTGGGTATTTTTTCTGGTTTGGTTTGTTTGGGTTTTTTTTTAATTGGAAAATGATTTTTAAACTTCTGCCTGGGAGGGAAACTAACCATCTTTCAGAGTAACAAAGGAAAATCGAATAATCTCATAATCTGTAACTATCCTACGTGTAATTTTGCCCAAAGAAAAGATACTAATGCTTCAGACTTCTTTAAAATTTATATTTAGTTAAAAAACATTCTTTTATTCATCTTTGTCAAACTTACTTTACTAGCTATGACATCAAGCAATGGCAGAATTTCTCTTCTACTTTAAACCCAGCAGCTTAGAAGTTGCAGTTTTGTGACCCTCTTAAGGAATTTATGTTTCACAGATAAACTAGGAATTTACATGTGTCTTCTGTGCTAATTTTTAACTATTCATCACCTCTTGTGAGATAAGTGAAAGCAGATACTTTTCTTCCAGCAGGAACCATCAGATTGTAAGGTGTCTCATTAATAAAGGGTAGTATCTCATCCATATTACATATAGTATAAAAAATATGTGAGTGCAAATAAAGTTAAAAAAATTCGTGCACCAAGTAGGCTGAAAAAATGTTAAAATCAACATTTTATACACAAAAATGCCAGAAAATATGGAAAATATACAATAGTTTTCTGAAATACCAAGAATGTAGAACTAAATCAGTGACACTATGAAAAAAAATAAAAACCTGCTATCCAGTCATCAGTTTGCAATCAGGAGTTATACATTATTAAACCTGTGGAGAAAACATGCACTCTTATTGGGCTTGCTAGGATTCATGACCCTGAGTTTGGTTCAACTGGTTAAAACTGGTTAAAACTTTGAGCTAATAACACTAACCCACTAATATAGGTTCAATCCCCTGCACGGACCATTCACTTAAGAGTTGGACTCAATGATCCTTGTGGGTCCCTTCCAACTGAGAATATTCTGTGATTCTGTGAAGTCTCATATAAACTCATTCAACATTCAACAAATAATTCCATTTAAGGTATTTATGTGAACTTGAAGATAGAATCCTCTAATTACAATAGGTTGTACGTTCAGTTACACTTACTGTGCTTTGTATGTTTACATGTATCACATAAAATGAAAACCATTCTATTTTTGCATAGCATTGTCTTTTGTAATTTGTATCTTCTTGGTGTGTGTGTTTGTGTGAACTGAAGATCTGCTAGACTTTTAGTACTTTTTCCACAGTTAATCCCAACTTCTTTAAAGATTTCTTTTCCCCAGATGAATTAGAATCCTTTATTTATCTTAATAAGAGTATCCTTTGGAAATTCAGGGGACAACATCATCTTGTACCTGTTTCTGCATGGAGGAACTCTTATATTTTAGTGGACCTTTTGAACATCTGTCAGTATAACATTTTTCCATCTCTTTTAGGCTAAATGTCAAGTGCTAATTACTGAAATAAAGTATTTGTAAAATGAGGTATTTATCGTATGGCCACAACTACTTTTGGGATAGGTTTATGTCAAATAAAAAGAAAATTTTCTTCTGGAAAAAGAAAAGATAGACATATACTGAAAGACTATCAACCTTTATATAGAATATCTTTAAAAGGTCTAGAAGTCTTTCTTGAGTGAGAGTTGGGAGACACTACCTATCTCAGTCAAATTCCTTCAACATTATCTTGACAAACTGTACTCTCCTGTTAAATGTGCTACACATCCAATAAGAGCCTTATGAACATGTGCTTTTTCTAGATTTATTTTCAGGTGCTTCCATATGTTATGAGACCACATTCTAAGATCAGGATAGAAGTGTATACAAACTAAATGAGAAGCCAAAGGAAAAAAAAAGAAAAAGGAAGAAACATCTGCAATATATTAATGGGAAAAAAATGTTTAAACTGCCTGTTATTAACCACTCAACCTGTCTTATGCTGGATTTCTGCATAATTACATTACAGAGGAGGGGGGAAACAGATGTTGAATAAAGATTGAAAATAAGAAAATGAGAGACTTTTTTAGAAAAAAAAGTAATTGTGGTTGCTCTCAGCTAGACATTTTTGGCAAGACTTTTAGACAACAATCTATTTCTCAAATTCATTGCCCATTTCTGGAAGATTAATGTAAAACAAAATACTTCTTTTTAAGTCTGATCAGTTGAACAATTATACAGCTCCAATAATCCCCAAGTCAGTCTTTCAAGAAAGCAGCTGAATATTTCCTCAAGCAGTTTCATAAATTAGATTAAATGAATATGATATCAGGTCAGAAACCCTATAAGCTCTTTTCCAGGGAAGTTGTTGATAGCTTATGTAATTAGCTGTTATTTTCGTCTGTTGCAACTATCCAAATAATCCATACAAGACACATTTTTCTCAATCTTTATGGAATAAATGCCACCAAACTATACTTGTATGTTTTTCTGTGTTTCTCACACTTGTGTCATGCTTTAAAGCAAATTGAACTATAATTTTTAGAGAATATCTTTTGCTTTTTTTTCCTCCACTGAGTTGATATTTTCTGGCACTGACTTTGAATGCATTATGAAATTGCTGTCTGGATAGAGCTACCAGAAAAAGGGAGCTGAAACTACATGTAGTCACTACGCTAAATCATTCGCACACTGCTACACTGTACGGTCCATTTTACCCTGAGTAGATTATTTACTTGAGAGAGAGTTATTCCTGAATACACTCTGCAGTGGCCCTTAGTTAAAAGTATTGTGTGCTTTAATGCAGCTACCATCCTGCAGGATTAAGACAAAATCGGAGGCCATTTTGGAAGAGGGATTCAGATGTGAAATGAATCCTTTCTCCAAAGTTTTAATTTTCTTCTTGTTAACTAAAAATATTTTATTTTTCAAGCATTCCCAACTTTGCTTTCCTTTGCTATCCTCACCCTACATACCATCACAAGTAGACTTCAGTCTGTTGATCTGCTTCTTTCAGGTGAGCAAATACTTCATCTGTTAGCTATCTTCTATTTTGATCCAAAATTTACATGTGAGATTATAAAAATGTGTAGGGTTTGTTTTTCGAAAAGTCACAGCTTAAAAACTCACATATCAGAACTTGATAGAACGCTATTTCTTGAAGACCTTGAAAGTAATTTGATGAAGAAACTGCATATTTGTATTAATCTTGAATTCAAGAGATTTGGACATAAATTTCCTATTAAAAAAATTGTTCAAAATTATATCACTGTCTTATTCTATGCTTTTGTCCTGATAGAGGTTTTAAAAGAAAGCATACCATTTGAAAGAGGTATAGATGTATAAAAAAGACTGTGTGAACCTGTTTTACTTTGGGTATGTGCTGTGTGCATGCACATTTTCTAAATACATTCTTATTACGCATCCTTAGTGTAATTGCAGGTGAATAGCAGTAGCTCACTGCTATAGTATGTTTAAAACTCCAGCTACACCATTACCACCAGTCTCTACAGGAAAGCAGGGTTTACGGGTACCAGTGGTTTGATGGGTCTGTCTGTGGAATCAGAAAATATCTTTCTTATTATTCATTTTTTGCCACAGATAAGCCATAAAATGAAGGCAGCAGATTGATGGAGGTTTAGGTTTTCTGCTCTTGTTTTAAATAGTAGATGTAGAACAGGTTCCTCTATTTTATAGCCTGAAGCTGAGCTGTCAACATAAAAGATGTACGAACTTAATACCTGAGAGCTGGGTAGAAGAACGACTTCCCACTTTTTTTAGAGCAGATTAAACACTGCACAGTATAGCTCATTACTACCTCGTGTAAATTTATTGAAAAGGTCGTTTTTGCTAAAGCATGAAATACTTAGTCTTTTTATTACCTACTTTACTGCAAGACACAAACTTCATCTGAGAATGAAAAAGTTTTTAATTTATAACCTTCCTGTTCATGTTGGGACAAATTCTATACCTGACCAAAACTTTAAAGCTTGAAACAATATTTTTGCTTTTTGCTTGTGTGAGTGCATGTGACTGAGTCCATGTCTCACTTGGTGTCACGAAATGCAGTCAGTATACAATTATGAGTTTATTAAATCTGTACTTCATGAGGGAAAAACACAAAACTCATTAGGATACTCAAATTAAAATAATGAAAGGTGATAACCATTCAGGTTTTGTTCAGATTTGGAAATTAATTCTGTGCCTTATTTTTAGTTCTGGATATTATTTTTTCAATGAAAAAGTAAAATTGTGTCAGCTTCCGAAAACTGTACACCACCTGTCAAAAGAGCATTGATAGAGCATTACATATTTTGCAGAAGGAACAGAGGAAGAGAAACATGAACAGACAAAGAGAAAATCAAGATGAGAAACAAAAGATGGAAGAATAAAAAACAATAAAAGTAATTATTAAATTATATATTTCTTTTAACATATTTAGCAACAGTTTATATATCATTAAAGCAAATATATTTTCAGAAGGCATTTCTCTTGTTTAACACTATAGACAAACATATATTTCTAAAACGAGTTCCTCTAGATGTGCACAGGATAAAAAGTTCTGCTTTTTTCCTTTGAACTCACCTCCTTTTGACTAAAATTCTGAATGTGTGGAACAGCTTCAGGTAGGCCTTAGTTAGAGTCAGTTTTGCACATATTTTAGAATTCATCACATTTCTTTTTTTCTCACAAAAAAGAATTAATTCTTTATTTCAGATTATGGAATTGATTACAGCTGTGTAATTTGGCTATATATTTGTGACAAAACCAATACTGGTAAAACACTCTTCAAGTTAAAAATCTGCTGAAATGCACTCTGTCCAAAGTTCACTGGACAAATAACATTTTTTCACCCAGTTTTGCTTAATATCAGTTATTTAAAAACAAGGCAATCAAACAAAAACATACCTAACAGAGGCGAGCTTAACCAATGTCATTGGAATAAGGTAAGCATGAAGGGATGTGTGACTTAGTGAGGGAAAGAAAATGTTTTATAGAGTGGACTGTAAGATTTTTATGATCACAAATTGTTTTTTGATTTTATTTTGGTTTTAATAGGATTTGCTTTAGGCAAAGCAGGTATTTAGCAGACATTCCCTTTACTGCATGTTTGCCAACATATATTATATATGTACTTTTAATTTTTTGCTTGTGCTTTGAATTCTTCAGAATAACCTATTGATAAATGTTCCATTTTAAAAGGGTTTTTTTTTTCTACTGATGTAGAAAATGACATGCTTAGGCTTGCTAGGTTTAAAGATTGTTGACCTGAAAAGTTATATTAAAGAACTTCCTTTCCTTGTGTGAACTTATCTTGGATGCTACTTAATTAAAACTGTATCCAAATAAGTGATATTTATTGTTGGCTGGAGGTTTATAATACAGTTCATGCTGGAGGATAGAAAGCCTAAACTTGCAATTCTGCTTTAGAGAAACAGTTCTCAGAAGTAGTATTTCCTCAGTTTTTGGCTTTTTCTCCCCCTCTAATATTTATGTTTTGATCTGATAGAAATACATTGGCCTCTTGTGGTTAATTTTTGTCCTGTAATCTCTTGAAACTTCCTTCTTGTCCTTTGCTTCAAGTGCAGGAGTACAGAAACTAGTCTGCTCAATTTTTCCAAGTAGCACTAGATCTTTTTTTCTTATGGAAGGGGCACTTTTTTTTAAGCAAGTTAAATTAGTTTCTTCTTGACTGGTGTAGGATGATGTCGTTTTCATTAATCATGTGTGAGTGTGTTGTTGTGTGATATAACACAGCTGGGCACAACAAGCTGGAGCGTGTCTTCCAAGAAATTTCAAAACTGCTTTCTTGGAAACTGCTGTGAAAGAAATATCATATTTTTGTAGCAAGAGTGATTAATCAAAATAAGGCTTTCCCAAACACAGTAACAAAAAGAAATCAATTAGATGCCATTTCTGCAGCTCTGCTCATAATCACTGACAGAATTCTTTGTGAAATGTCTTATTACAGAAGACTATATTTAGGGTAGGGAACCAGTATTTTCAACTATTTCTGCCAAAAGATGATAACCTACATCTATATTTAGACATTTGGAATGCAATTTTGATCCATATTCATACACCTAATTAGCAAAGACATTCAGATCAACTATAAATATCTACATAAGCATGCACATGACGTTGACTTTCTTCAGTAGGACTCCGTATACTATAATGGGAAGTTAGACACCTATCTTGCATATGGACACCTTCCTTGGAGGCATGAAAGTATCAGAGTTTGGGGCTGTGTCCCTCTTGCATTCCTTGGTGAGCTGTAAATGTATGTACCTGTCTGTGTAAACAACACAGAGCAGTAGTGTACGTTGAGTGGAAGTGTCTTGAGTTATTTCAGTGTCAGAATCAACCTGATCATATTCATAAATGTTTTGATGAGGATAAGCTGCTTCTCAATAAGCAGTCATTTACACATATTTTACATTGCTTTGGTCAGAAAGCGATATTTGAAAAACTTAGCCAATAATTAGTTTATGGTAGCATTATTGATCTCCTAAGTGCCTCCCAGATATTCAACAGAAAAAGAACATGATGTAAGAAGATCAGTCTTTCAGCTAATCTTGAAAGTTATGGAAAGAAAAACTTGATTTTCCAGGTAAATTTTCAGGTTTTTTTTAGAAATAATTCCATGAAGTGTCTGCCTGTTTCCCTGATTACCCATAGCTTCTGAATCAGAATTTATCCAAGGATGCAGGACTCAAAAGTAAGTTTCCACAAATCTTATGGATATAGACAGCTCTAATAGACTATATGTGTTCAATACAAGTTAAAAACTGATGTCACAAATTATTAGACACTGAAGACTTGACTGAAGAGAGTCATTAACAATGCCTCAGTTACTTAGAAAGCTTCGAGTAGACTATGCCTTCCAAGACATTTTAGTCAATAATAACACAAAAAAATTCAGAAAATAAGCTCTAATTACTTCCATTGCTCATGCCACTATGTGTTATTGTAACCATGTTATCTTTTTAGGCAATGCAACAGAAACAACTCTAGTGAACAGAACTAAGCACAGGGAGACTAACAGCTCCTTTGAGTAGCTAAAGGAGGACAAAACTTTCATGAATAGCAATATTAGTGGAAAAAAAGATCACAGAATCAGGGAATCGTAACATAGCTTGAGTTGGAAGGGACCTTAAAGATCATGTATTTCCCACTCCCCTGACATGGCAAGGTACACCTTTCACTATATCAGGTTGTTTAGAGGTCCATCCAACCTGGGTTCCATCCTTCCTTAATGGAAGGCCGGTGAATGGGCAAAAATATTCAAAGTTTTGAAAAAGTTTAGTTTTCCTTTGGTGATAAGTGTAAAGTCAAAAAGTGTAATTGTCAGTGAAATGACACTCCAAAAATCAGGTACAAGAAAACTGACTTCTGAGGACCTTGGAAGGTTAGCAAGACATTTGATTTGAAAATACCAAAAGAATATACATGAATTTATTAAGGGGGCAGTTGTCTTTTTTATTTTCCCTTCTCATGAAAAGGGAAAAATTCTATTTAGAGGAATAAATTAGAAACAATTAATAGTGCCTCAGCTGCTCCTGATCTGCTCCCAGGTCCAGTTTACTAAGCAATTCTGCATACCTCTAGGAGGTCTCCATAAGACAAGGGACAATGCAAACAACACAGCATGTATTGAGAATGCTACAGATTTTTTGCTTTTTGTATAAGCTCTTGGTTCTCGGTATAATTATTAATTACTCACAATTATCACCAGTTTCATTCATGGGACAGGATATACTTCCATCATAGAACAAGATTATAACATATGTCCTTTCTGATGCCTTACAGTATCTTGTTAAATTATTTTCTATTTGTGATTCTTTATCTGCTTTTAGTCAAATACTTCTAAAGCTGCTTGGTAAGAGGAAAGCATTTTAACATATGTCCTTGCACTCTGGGATGAATGCATTATGGATATAGAATTGTATTCACACTTCTTACAATCACCTCTTTTCACCTCTTCATGCAGTGAACACCTCCAGCTTGTTGTCACTGCACTTGATTGCAGTGGTTTACAGGGGCAAAGCTAGTCTTGTATCTTTTGTTCTGCCATGCAAGTCTTGCAAGCTCTACTCTCATACTTTCCATTTTAACATGTTTTTTTCTACTTTTATAATTATTTTTATAATTTTTTTTATAATTGTTAATAGGATAATTAACCACTTGTCATACATTTGTTGACAAGCATATGACAATGTATTTTAAACATACCTAATATAGATTCAACAATATCCACGTGAATATTAATGTTTATGTACTTATATTAAAGTGTTCTCTTACAAAATGTCAGTGAAACACAATAAATCACCTTTGTCCTGTAATTTTGCCTGACTCACATACTCCCAATCCACTAGTCTGTTTTGCCAAGATCTGTTCTACAATTCCACATGAATAGGTACATCAAAGAGATATAATTAGAAAATAAAAATAAATTGTCAAATAATTATCTTGCAAAATTTTGGGAAAGGTTGAATTTTCACAGATGAAATTTCTGTCTAGGTTAATACTAGCTTTTCTATCACTATTGTATGTCCAAGTTCATGCAGATGATGCATTCATCTTTGATTTTAATCTCGTATGGTCTCACTGAAAATGAGGAAAGTCATATATGCTTTCTGAAAGCCTTTAAAAAGTGAAAGATTAGAATTTAGTTGAGCAACAAATGTGATAAAACTTACCCTAGTGAGCACCCGGCAGACCTGAAGACATTGAAAGAGGACACATAATAGATGTTTTAAAATATTTTTTTCTTTTTTCCTGTCCCAAACACTTAAAATTTCATTTTGGTGGGTAGAGAGAGCATTTAGATAGGCAAAAGAAATCTTAAATTCAGGTGCATTTTAACCACTGGGCTATTTCTACATTTTAAGATAATCACATGGAATGATTTAAGGATTTTATCTATATTAAAAATCTGTTCTCAGAAGGCTTTATATTCCCCATTGCAGCCTTTGATAATTCAATTAGTCTCTCAAAAATTTGGGAGTAGCTGATAAATTCACTTTAATGTTAAATCAAGTACCCCAGCAGGTTTCTCTAATATCATTGCTTCCCAAGGAGCTTAGCTCTAGAGGTGATACCTCCCCAACACAGCTTTCTGCAAGGAATATGTAGGCCTTTGGAACAGATTAAAAGAACTGTCTATACCAACATAGCTTCTCACTATAATAAAGTTACTTCAGACAGTGACAGCAATCTCATTCACTTGGATGCCTGTCCATCCAGTTTAATTTATTTTAATTGGCAGCCTTAGATCACTCCATGGAACATATTCCTTGAATATGATGAATTATCCCAGGAACAGAGAATGTCATTACACAAGATGACTTTAACCCTTCCCTTTAAATATTGCCTTTTGGGATTCCCAAATCCTATTGGCAGACACTGTTGAATAATAAGTAGGAGAGGATTAGCTAGATCTTCATTGAGTCTGTCTTTGGAGAATGCTAACAATAAAGCCAGTTTTGTTTTTCTACTTCTAGGAAATTAACAAAAAATACATTAGATGTGAAAGATGAACAACAGGATTCAGTGTGGTAAATAGATGCATGTCCCTGCAGAAATCAGATAGCAAAGCAGAGAGAAAAAGCCTAACAAGAAAAAACTGCTTACTACTCAAAAAGAGGTGGCTTTAAAAGGCAGATTGTCATTGACCTTCTGTGCTGGATTACAGTTTTGCTAGAAGAAAGACTTGAATTCTAGATGTATTCATCCATGTCATCAAAGATGCATGTTGTCATCATAGCTAGAGCAGGCTAAGTGGGACACTGAAAGCTTACAGAAAATGCTGCATTTTACTCTCCAAAGCTAGAAAATACAAAATGTGACTGAAATACACATATCTTTCTCTGTATGAAATATTTTTTTTGGCATTTTTATCCCGCTTTGATTTCCTCTTTGAAATTTAATAGGCAGTTATATTCCAGAACAACATTTGCTGATTGTTTTATAAAGCAGATTCTCACAGTAAGCAAAATAAATATATTACTTTAGATGTGATTTTTTCAAAGAAAGATTGCAAACAAATTAATTTCTACTGAATTAGTCATAGGAAACTTTAGGGAAAATGGTTTACATAAACATTTAGTTTTAATATATGATCTCTTTTGGTTTTTTGTCTTGAAAATCATACTTACATAAGAACTTCTTCTTATATAGAGTGGTTAACCTAATAAAGAACTGCTCTAATAAAGAATCACTAGTTTTGTATTTTATTCTTTTTAATATGATTATTTTCCTTTTATTAGCCCTTAGCTATCAAAAAAAGGATGGTCTAAACCTGAAAATATCTACCCTGATATGTATTGTATCCCACTATATGTTGTGAATATTAGCCTTACTACTCTGTCCAGTGATGGCTCTGAAATACCTCTTGAAGTTGGGCAGGTACAATGAACTGCAGATGAAAATGTTGGAGATAGTTTATAACATCAAGCTGGAACTGAATGTATTTGTTTATCATGTAGACCAGTAGGCTGCAGTGGCTAAATGTAGCTGTGATAAAATATCATGAGATCATTTGATAATGCATATGCACTCTACAGGATTTACTTTGGTTTTCCACTTGATTATGTTTAAAGAAAAAAACCTGCTAAATAAGTATGTCAGCTTCTCAGAGGACTGTGACTGATGTTTTATGAACAGAGTTGTTGACAGTTGTTAACAGTTGTTTATCATCATAGTCTGACTCTCTGAGAAATACCAGTTCAACATTGTTGAATCAAAAATCAGATGCCAAATTTTAACTGAGAATTTATTTAAAAAAGGAATATTTGTGTTGATTTTGAAAGCAACAGATTTAATGAATGGAAGAGCTCAGTCCTACTCAACCTTTTAAATAAGAATTTTGAGATCAGAATTGTCTCTGAGAATGGAATTGGTGACTGGTGGGAATTCCAAGTATGCCACTCCATATCAATAAATTTGCAATGTGTCCCGTACCCTGTTCTGTTTAAGGTTCACTAGATCTGTGAGCCAATAGAACCTGGGCTGCAAAAGCAACGTATGTTTGGACAGAAGTGTTGGCAAAAAGACTTTTGGCTGTCATCTGTCTCTGTCCCCAAATTCCTGCAGAAGACAGGATGGTTGGTCAAGCTGGCAATGTGCCAACTTGCTCTCTAGACAAAACGTAGTTCATCAGCTGATCTGGACTTCTCTTCCTAAATTTCTGGAATAAAAATAAAATAAAATGCCACTGCACACGATGTCACACATCCTGCTTTTGTAATGGTGGAAGCATGCATACATTAGCAAAGCCACTCTCTGCTATGGTTCTCACATGAAACTTAGATGGCATCAAAGCTGCAGCTGCAAGAAGGGTGTGGATCAGTTACAATTTTCCTCAATGAAGAACATTAGGTCCCAATCCTTCAGGTATTCAAAATGCAGCACTTTGTCACAAGTTTTAATTCTGTAAAAGAAAGTAGTAACTTGGTATAAACATGATAGTATAGTGTTAGGGAAAAAGAAAGTTGTTTGCTTTTGCCAGAAAATAGCTCAGTGGAAAAATACCATGAAACTTGATCTGACCAGATACTGAATGAATATTCTGTGGATATCCCAGAAGTTATATGTGCATGTAATCACTTAATTATTAGTTTGGAAAGGGAAAATATTCCTACCCCTGGAAGGACAATGTGCATTAGAGCAAATCGTGGAAAAGGGAACTTATGATTCTAAGTTATATACCTCAACCCCATCTACATTCATTGTTGAATGAAATTACTCTTTGTCTCATAGCTGCTACTAGGTATCTCATGAAACTAGTATTCAGCATATGAATCTACATCCTGTGGGCTTTTATTTAGTCCCTTGATTGACAAGAACTCTTCCTTAAACAGGAGATTATATGGAAGCTTTCTCTGGTTTGCTTCCCTGTTGCATGATAATAATAAATCTTTAATAGGAGGGGTGAAAATCCTATGACCTCTCTTCCTGCTCACCAGGTTTTAATGCGCATAGTAGGAGGAAGTCAGGCTCTTGAGAAGATCTCAGCTGTAGGAATAGCTTTACTCTGAATCCTAAGTAGACTTAGGGAGGGACAGTTGCCTTAGGAAAGATTGTGCTTGCTATAGTGTTGCTCAAAGAAATAAGTCAGTAAAAGAAGCACCTCGAGGATATTTTGTCTTTGCTATCATGAATAATGTCAGATATCAAACCAGCAACTTTTTTTCATCTGATTTTACAGGAAGAACTCATTTCTGTGTGTTTTCCCAATTAAAAGCATTGGTTTTATACTTTTTGGGGGGACTTTGAGATGAACATGAACATAAATGTTAAAACAACTTCAAAAGGCCTTCAATTTAGTATTAGTTCTATACAACTATCTCCATCTTTTAGAGTATTACTGTTCTGCATGGTCTGTGTAACCAAAGAACAAGATTTTCCATGTTCTTTGATCTTTTAAAAATATACTAAAATCTGAAATCAATTGCTTTTCCTGAGTCTTGACTTTGCTGGCAACAGTGAGCTGAATAATGTACTAACATGTAGAGTCCCCCTAATAACAACAACAAAAAAAAAGAAATGACAACTCTTCAGAATCAGACCAGCTATGTCTAGCAAATGATTAAATGCTCTGAAGTCTGATGTGGATAAAAGAGGAGACAACAACAATCAAGAAAGGAAAAAATAAAAGGAGAATAAACAGAAAAAAGAATTCCAGCTAAAACAATCCAATTTGATTAAAAAGCTGTACAAAGTGTCAAATGTCATGCTAAGAGAAAAGCATAATCTCTATCCAAAGTTACTCAGGAGGCAGAGCTAAAATATTTTGATCATAACCACAGTACAGAGCTCATTGCATATCTTGCCAAAAATGGCTAGGCTTCACGAACGAAGATTTAGGAAGGCTCTATCCACATTGGTTACAAGCACGCTGGTGGCTAATGAGGCCAATAGGAGATAGACATATCTGATTGCAAAAGGCACAGCAGAAAGACTCCTTAGGTGGTATATTCTGCAAGACACGGTTCTTTCTGCGTTGTCTTTTCTCCTCGAGAGTGATCCTGCATGCGTTCTCAAAAGCATCAGCAGCATTATAGATGGTGTGTCTCCAGACCTCCTGATTTGAGACCAGAGTAGACCAGTTATGATGATCAATATGGCCGAGGCTGAGATGTTGTTTCAGGGAGTCCTTGTATCTTTTCTTCAGGGCTCCTCTCTTGCGGCAGCCGGTGGCAAGTTCACCATAAACATATCTTGCCAATAATGCAAAAATAATGCTACCAAAAAAATCATATATATCCTTTCATTTATTTCATTTGCATTCACCATCTAGGTTAGAGGGATTTTACCTAGGTAATACTAGGGACAATTAAGTCTGTTTAACACAGAGACAGATGCCAGATGTAAGCATGTAACAGTTACAGAAGAAGCATATGCATAGTATCAGCTCTACAAATAGTCAGGCTCCCTAGGCACTCAACAGTTTTGAAGCTAAGGGAGGGAATGTTTTTATGTTGTAACATTTTCCCTTGGTGGTAGGAAATTAGCTGCCTTGTATCCATCATCAGCTGGAACTGCAGAGAGTCACTTGAGAGCTTATAAATAAGTTTAGAACTCTGCTAGACTGTTTCTTAGATACCTGAGATGCAGTGTGTATACTGTGCCTGTGCATAGGCACCTGTGTAATAGGTGGACACAAAACAAAACAAAAAGTTTAATTTTTTTTTCCCGTAAGACAATTTTTGCTTGCCTTAATTCCTTAGATAATATAATTCCTTAGATAATATAATTCCTAATATAATTCGAGGTCAGGCTGAGCCCTGCTTTCAGATAGGCTGCTTTATTTTTGTCTCTTTAGGAATTAAAGCCATTGTTTTTCTTAAAGAAAAACAAAGCAAAGCTACATTTTTATTTGGAAACTCAGAGGCTGTTTTTGAAGAACCATGCAGTAGATATTGGGGCTCAAATTTCTCTACTTTCCATATCTGTGATACTCAGAATTCAAGCCAATAATAACTGTACAGGTTTCTTGCCTTTTTTTTTCCAATAGAATAAAAAGCCTGGGAGGAGGGTGACACATTAAAATCAAGTCATGGTGGAAAGCATACATGAAATTCTAAATCAAGTAAATATTATAGTGATAAGTTCCAGTAAATGAAAAGGTTGTTTTAAATACCCTGAGAAAGTTAATAATGATGCATATCTAGAATAGTTTTCACTGCATTTTATAGCATGTCTTCACCATTTCTAGGGGTGTAGTATCTTCATCACCTCTACAGATTTAAGATTTTCTTAAAGAATGTCAATAGATTGATACTGACTGACATATTCTGAATCCTTCAGTGGCTTTAAAGGAAGCATCTGCATCTCTTCCTTGTTTTACCTGAACAGTGTTTAACTTATCTAATGCCTCAATGCTGATTTCCTCTGGAGGGTGTTCAGATAAATAAGATGAGGGCACAGCTAACAGAAATTACCCTGACTACATCTTACTTGGTGCTGTTCGTAATTGGCCTTTATGTCTATCTCCAAGACAAAAATACACTTTTTATAAGAACATGGCTCGGATTAGTGGTTGCTACACACCAGAAAAATAGCTTAACAGTTAGCAGGCTTAAAAAGCAAAGATATTAGTGAAAACAAAGAACACATAATGATGGCATCTTTGGAAATTGATAATTTTTCTTAAAGATATCTTTTGTCACATCAAAGCACTCTGACATCCACTCAAAAGTTGACGCTATAACAAATGAAAAGATGACAAGTAAAATAGTGTGTCTCAGTTGAGCAGCTCAACTGCTGCACATAAATGTAACTAGCAGGAGAGATTTTTCTGTATTACGGTTGTTGATATCTATAATCTCCTCAATCCTTGAAATATAAGAAAGTGATCTGGAACTTAGAGTTTTTAATGAAGGATCAAGGGAAAGGAAGATATGAATATTCTGAAGGTGTTTTCAGTAAGTGTCTTTCAAAAATTAGTTTACTATTCATGGAGAATCTGAAAATACGGTGTTGAATCTGTTTACATGTATAATTCTCTTTGCCAAACTAGTTGTATTTAGAAAGTCAGATTTGAAAAAGATGCCCTTAATTAGCCTTTCTGATTGATCTAATTGGAGCAATATCCAGGCAGAAATTTAAGTAGGATAGCATTATCAAAATCAAATTGCTAAGTGAATGGGGGTTCTTCACAAATTGGCATAAAGGTAATCCCATTCTGCAAATCTCTTTCAAAGGTGGCAATAGAACACAACACCAGCAATCTGTCAAACAATAGTCCAGGAGACCATCTAATCATACAATATTGAATATGTTACTTAGATTCTATATTAAACTCTTAAATAATTTCTTTTTTTCTAAGAATATTTTTCTGCATCCATATGTCCAAGTGAGAGTTCCTTGAGATGTCTGGGCAACTTCAGGGATTTTCTGAGAGCGGCATCATGAAAAGTGTTCTTCTCTCTGTTCTGTCAGATGCATTGTACCTCCCATGAAATCTAAAATATATGACCCACTGATGACATCAACCTTTTGAAGCAGAGAATGATACCCAGTAGGCTTTTGCATCTCTTTGTATAAAACAGACATGGTCTCATTATGGCTGTTAAAGGATATTTTGAATGTAAATCCAAGCATACTAAGAGGAACGTGGAGGAAAAGACTGTCTTTTACCAAAGTGGCCAGATTTTGAATGGTTCAATATCTATATAGCCTTTATAATTATTTTCATGAGACTTTGCAAAGGAAAACAGATAGCATTTGAAAAGCTTTACTGCATTGATTCTGCTTTGGTCAAAATGAGGCTCCTACACGGAAACCAACAGATTCTGTCCACTCAACAGAGCTTACTTATAGTCAGAATGTAAACACAGCCATCAAAAGTACATAGAAATAAATTTCTTCAGAAGCTTGCCATGTCTCTCTCCTCAGTGGCACCCTCCTCAGTCAATGTCTATAATCAAGTTGTCATATCCAAATCTGAGGTAGGTTTACAAAGCAAAAAGCTTAGTGCCTTCTGATTAAAGATTTGTATACTGCGATAATTGGCAACCGGTGAAGAAGGTTCAGTGGTGTAATATATAGATAATCATTGGTGGCTTGATGGTGTGACAGATGGGGATAGCATCTTAAAATTATGGAGCATTTATATTGGTATTTTCAGGAAATGTCAACAGTGTGATTATATTTTCATTAATGTTGTCTTTTCTTCCCATTCATTGCTTTTGTTTGTCATAATCACTTGTTACCTTTTGTCTCTAACTATACAATCTGTTAATATTTGTATAGGATGCCTCACAGTGGTCCTGGTTAATGACTATATTCCTAAACATTGACGCAGTACAATATGTAGTATTTACTAAATATTGCATATTAGATATGGAAATTATTGATACTATAATTATGCCTAGCTCACAATAAAGTTAGTAAAAAAATTTGAATATCATGCAAATTATGCAAATGGTTACACAAATTCAGTTAGATTTCAGATTTAAGAGTCATTGCATTTTTAGATTCTAGTGTTGAAGCAATCCCATTGAAAAATCTGTGGCACTGCCTTAATCAAGAGTATGAAAATGTGTTATACTAAAAATGTATAAAACCTTTTTTCTTCTGTTAATTACTGCAGTTTTGTTTTCCTTAATTCTCAGGAAAAAGCTTTGGAGCTCTACAACAAAGATTTACAGTTTAAAACTATGAATTTGTCATATTACTGAAGTTTCCCACTAGCTTCTCAGCTATGGGCAGGGCTGGCACAGCTAGCCTTTGTGTATTTGCTCACTGCAGCCTTAGGCCAGGAAGAGTTTTTTATGGTGGAATGGGGAAGAGACCAAAATATCTTTTCATGATCTCATATGGTCTTTTCACTGCAAATTACAGTCAGGGCCAGCCAACTTATAGGCAAACCATTGGAAACCAACTTCTGGGTGTCCATTCTCCTCTTTCTCACCTGATAGGAGTAAATGAGGCATCCTTTTTACTGGTCAGATATTTCCAGTTCACTGCCAACTATAAACTTAAGTGTTTGTACCTTTGAGAAGCACAGTGAAAAATTTCAAGGGCTGTGAGCTGTGTCTGGGCCACAGATAAAAGCTGTTTTTCTGCTGTGGAAGTTTTGTCATTGTTGTGAATTTTGGAAGCAGAGCCTATCCATGTCTGTGACTCACAGTTTTGATTTGCCTCCAGAACAGCAAGGCAGAGGCCAAAGACCCATTGTTGGGATCTGTGGACCAGCCCGCTGTGAGGATGGAAAATTTTCAGGTAACACATCTT
Organism: Neopelma chrysocephalum; assembly: GCF_003984885.1. Lineage (NCBI taxonomy): Eukaryota > Metazoa > Chordata > Aves > Passeriformes > Pipridae > Neopelma > Neopelma chrysocephalum. Next base: position 3,431,784 of record NW_020897694.1, on the reverse strand, counting down.
TCTCTTACATTGTCTTTAAATAAAAATACATGATTGCCATTGAATTATAAACATGAAATTAAAGCATACTTCTGTAAGAACTATATTAAATGTTCTATGTGCTCCATGTAATCCTGAAATATTCCTCCAATATTGTTCTCATTTTGGACAAATGAGAACAAGAATTAAATCCATAGGCCATAATATTTTTATGGCTTTTGAAGTGTTTTATGCCATGTCAATATAAAACATATATTGCCTTTATCCTACATTCGGAAAGCAAGCAAACAAAACCAAGCAAACAAAGCCCCAACAACCAAAACCAGGGAAACTGAGTAAGGATTATAGACCTCAGAAACTTTTATTTTTATTATTAGGAAGAGATCATGAGATCCAAGAGGTTTAAAAATGTGGCAGTTCACTCTTATTTTACTGCCAGTCATTTCGCTAACCTGAGCTACATAATTACATTACCTGACTGAAAGAAGCTTTTAAACAGACAAGTCAATATAAATACTCAGGTTGGAGACAATTCTGTTTAATAACAGCAAGAATGTGTATAAAACTATTTGTTTACCTCTACTCATTTCTGTCAAAATCAATTGTAATTAAACAGAAATCCAACCACAGAAGCAGTACTTTAGCTGATTCTTCTCAATAGAAGTGTCATATAGACCCAGTGTTTAGGACATGTCAAAGTAGCCATTATTTTTCTCCTGTAATAAATATCTCCTTATAGTAATTTCACTTCTTTAGTAAAGACAATTGCCCATATCAAATTAAAAAAAAAAAAAACAACAAAAAACCCCCCCAAAAAAGGTAAACCACCATTTCATATAAATTCTGGGAGGTTTTCTGGTCATATTTCAGGAATTACTGAAGTTCTGAAAAGCAGAGTTAATTGCATTCTCTGTTAGATATTATTTGGCATTTATTGTCCATCTGCTTACACATATGTACCGAAGATACAGATCTTTCATATCTATTCAGGGTATTAAAAATATCAAATATAATATTATTTTATTAGTCTAAAGCAAGTACTGGTGGTCCTTATTTTTTTTTTTCATAGAATGATGTGGGTCAGAAGGGACCTTAAAGATCATCTAGTTCCTACCCCTCTGCTGTGGACAGGGACACCTTCCACTAGACCAGGTTGTTCAAAGCCCCATCTGACCTGGTCTTGAACACTTCCAGGGATGGGGAATCACAGCTTCTCTGGGCAACTTGTTCCAGTGCCTCACCACCCTTACAGTCAAGAATAGTGTGTGGTTAGACCAGAGAAATAAAAGCTACAGAGAATTTTTCACCTTGTTTCATTACAGAATGAATTCTAAATGGAAATATTTTCAATAGTAAAATCAAGGGTGAAAGGAATTTATCTCTTAGACAAGTCAGTGTTAACTCTATGCATGCATTCATAGGCAGATCCTTTTCCTTGTAATGTGAAACAAGGGTCATCACAGATGTGCATTACTATTAACTCTGTAACGCGCTGAAGAATAGAGCATTTCAAGAGTGTGAAACAACACGCCTTCAAAAAAAAGGCAGCATATATTTTGAAATGGCTCCTCCAGTGGGTTTTTTATTTGGACCTTTTAGTTAATAGTTGTTCCAGTCAACTGAGTCAGCCAACAAACCATCCCTGACAATTAATGTTTATTTTTTAGTTTCCATAATTATAGAAAGAAAGAAAAAAAAAACTCAGAAAAAGGTGTTTATGCAATGGTAAAAGCTAGACGTCACATGTTGAAAGAGCAAAAAGGAGTGAGTAAGATATCTGAAAGATGAGCTTTCCCAGGACAATAAAAAATAACAAAAGCTACTGACATTTTTAAATAGTCAGTGTTATTCATGTAGTTATCTAGCCATATTCTTATTTAACCCTTATCAATGAACATATGGTAATAAAAAGCTACATTTTGTGAGTAAAAAGTTTAGAAAAGAAAGGACTTGAATGACCCTCTACCTGGTCAGATCTTATAAATGGTAATATTCCTAGCTCTGTCTGTCTTGTTTAATTTAAAATACAATTTGATAAAATAATTTACAGGTTTTGTGAGTAATGTGATGGTATAGGACTAGGTGTAGATCTAGATCTACGTCTAGGTATATATCCAGACTTGTGTATAAGGAAAATCAGACTTTAAATATAGGTAGATACATTTATTTACATAAATATATATAAAAATATATACTTATATGTGCATATATTTATAGTTTAATTTTCCTGTACTGGTTTAAAAGTTAACCAGCAGGGGAAATGAACTCAACTCAAAAGAGAGATTATAAGTCAGAATAACAATTTATTAAAATAATACAATAAGTACAATTATACAGACAGACAATTGGTTTGAACCCACAAAACCCAAATGTATAACCCAGCACCCTGGGGCATGAACAGAAGTGGTGTTCCTTGGCCCCCCCCGAGTCCAAAGTAAAGGGAGAGGGGAAAAACCTGCTGGTGGGAGAGCTGCTGCAGTCTGGTCAGAAAGTGGTGATTGCAGTCCAGTTGATGGTGGTGGTCTCAGTCTAGTTGAGAGCGGTGGTCTGCAGTCTTCCTCTGGATCCCACGAGTGGTGCCAAGGTTCCGAAACTCCCAGTTTGTATATTCTCCAGTTCAGGCGGGAGTGCTCAGTCCCTCCCTCAGAGTGGGCAATTCCATAAAAGGGCATGAGGAGTGCTCAGTCCTTTCCTCAGAGAGGGGAATTCCATAAAAGGGTATCAGAGCGGGGAATTCCATAAAAGGGTATGAGGACAGGAACATCTTCCCATCTCGCAGGCCTCTACTGACAACAGTTGTTGGGAAATGGCATGGAAGGCTATAGAATACACAGTTTTGGGTTACACTCATCCAGTGATGAATTGGTCCCAGCCGTTCTAACCAGGACATTTCCATATAAAGAAGTCTGGACATTTACTATTAAGCTCTATGGAGTACTTTGATTCAGAGTATAGTGTTCTTCATCTTATAAGCACAGGACATTAAATATTTCTTGAAAATGTTTGCATGGTGATGTTTACTTTTCATTTGTTTTTCTGCTTTGTGTGTATGTGTACTTTAAATGATTAGGGTATGTTTAAATTACAGCAAATATTTTGTTTATTGACCTGATTTGACCACACTGAGTCACTGTTTAAAAAAATTATAATTCTTGAGTTTCTTCTTTGTTATCATTATGCAAATTTCATAAAATTAATGAGTCAAAATAAGATATCTCCATTTTAGTCATTGAAAGAAACCGGCTATCTAAAGTATTAATCAATTAGTTTTATAGTGCAAATGAAATCAGTAGCCATAATTAATTCTGTTCAAAATATTTATAAGGAAATCATAGGAAATTATGGATATCACGCTTTAAGTATCTATTTCTTTTAGCTTGCTATGGAAGGCAGATGTTAAATACATCTCCTATAGAATAAAATATGTAAGATATGTTTTATCTTGCACCAAAAGTACATATCTTGCATTGCATTTTGTGTGTTGCTAGTATAACTTTCATTCTATACCATCTCTAAATTTCTATCCAGAATATATTTCCCATCTAAGCGACTGTTGTTTACAGATAACTTGTTTCCTTTTCTTTCTGTGGCTGATAATTTTGCAATTCTATTTTAGTGTATGCTCTCCCCTAAGTGCATAAAGCACTTCTGACTGTTTACCCTTAAAACTCTAGAGAGTTAGGAAAACCTCTAGACTGCTTCTGTTTATTGTACACACATGCACTGTTAAGGGTTTATTTTCAACAGGAGAGAGACAAGTACAGAAATAAAGACCAATGACACATATCACTCTACTGGCACATCCTGTTGTACAGCACAGCATATGACCTATTTTACATATATATATTTATATATTTACCTTTAAATTGATTCTGTTTTCTCATATGCACTAATTTGGCCCTTGGTGGTGATAGTTTTTGTGTTGTAGTCTCTGCTACTCGTAAAAAAGTCCCTGTTTGATTTTCTTCACTGTCTGCTAGCTGTAGCAGTCAAAATTACAGGCTAATGGTTAGACAAGCAGCTTGTAATATATAATAATCAATACTCAAAATCCATTTCCTATGATGTGACATAAAAGCATGAAGTGAAAAGACACAGATTTTCAGGACTAGAGCTCCAATGCTCATGCAATGCAAGTGGTTTTCAATTCAAGGTCATTCAGTATTTCTTTTTTCTTCTTTTTTGGCTTCATATTTAATTCAGTCACTTCTATGATGCCCAGGGAGCAGAAATGGAGAGTTAGTCGATACTGTGAGTAGAAATGCAAGTATAAAAACTGCTTTAACAAATGCAGGAAATGAGAAGAGGAAGGAAGATATGGCATGCGATATATATATATATAACATATATATGCTACATGATATACATCTCTTTTACTTAGAGATAGGCAGCAAACTTTGCATTTTTGTTGACAGTAATGAATAATGTAAACACTGTGTAAGGCTTCTCCTCATACCAGTGTATGTATATGTGAAAGAGCTAAAAACATAAATCTTCAAACATAACTTGATTGCAACAAATTAACCTAATGAGTCTTGAAAATCTCAAAGCATAGTTTTTGGCACAGTACTGAATACCTAGTATAATAAACTTATTTCCAGTGACTGACAACTTCTCTGATCCTTACCTTGTATCTGAAGTTTGTTCATTTCAATCTCAGTTTAAGGAAAAAAAATTAATTTTTTTGGAAGAAATACAGTTCAGTTGAGTTTTAGAAAAAAGTAATTTTCCAAATCGAATTTCCCAGTTCTATATTTCATGTACATATATATGTTGTAAATGTTGATAGAAGAGAATTGTATATAAATATATATGAACATTTCTTTGATGTATTGTAAGATAATATGACATAGAACTACTACCTGAAAGACAGTAAGTATTTCCCTTCACAATGGCCTTTTTTGGTGAAATAAAATAGACTGTAATGTATTGAAATCTTCCCAGCAGTGTTCAGTGGGGGTCTCCCAGTACAGTGTGAGGTCTTGACACATTCAACATGGTTAGAAAGTTTTACAGGAAGTACTACCGTTGGGTTTTGTTTTTTTCCTGAGAAAAAGGAAGGAGCAAAGAGGGAGCTTGCTTCGCTGGAATAATTGAAAAGAGAGGAGCAGAGAGAAGTACTGGTCCATTGATTGTGCAGTTCTGAACATTTTATGGCAGCTAACATGCAGCAAGGTTTATTTTCACCTCTTGTTAAGAAGCAACAAAATTGTTTACAAATATCCATACAGAGGATAGTTAAACTTACAAAATAATAGTTGGAAGTCTGATTAGTTGTTTAGGTTTGAAAGTGCCAGAAAATTTTTACTCAGCATTGTCATGAATTCCATATATAAGAAAAATATTTTGAGATATATCTAGGGAAAATCTTAAAGAAAATACCTATTATTTCTCCTTACTATATAAGTCCACTTTTAAAGCTAGAGACTGAGCTTGCCACAAATCTTCTCTGAAGGATTAGGAGGATGAGAAAAATAACAAAATTATTTAATAGCAAGCATCTGAAAAATCTAAAGTTCTAAATTAACATTGGAACAGTTTGGCTTGGAGCACTGTTTTTTTATTTCTACTGGATTTCTCTGATAAAGTGTTATCAAACTTGGCTAATATTAACTACTGCCACGCTACAACTCAGAACTTTCCCCTCCGATGCTCTTGCCCCATGTGTTTTTTAAAATATATTGATTTGGTTTGTTTCGTGAAGTTTTATGGGTTTGCTGCTTTTTTTTTTTTTTTTTTGAGGGGTTCATTTGTTTGTTTTGGATTTTTTTTGTTTGGTTTGCTCTTGGTTGTGTTTTGGTTTTGGTTTTATTTTTTCTTTTTTTTTCAGAGAGAATAGCAGTTTCACTCACCTGTTTTAAGCTGCAGCTTTTTGATGCTATAGAAGCTCCAGAAAACTAGATACAGAGAATTTTAGTGGAGGTGAACTAATGGGTAGAATGAGGTATATAGCTATGTCCTTTATTTGTATGGCTCCCATTTCATTAAGCAATTGCCAGACATATGTTGTGTGGCATATGTCCATGGTTATGCATACCAATGCCATCACAGGCAAGTGAAGTAAAATGAAACACAACAAACTTAAATTTCTTCCTTAAACTCTTTTTAGTTCTGTCACTGTGTTACTGTCCCAACGTCAGGGTGTCTTTTATTCTTGTTTTTCATCATGATAGTTCTATTTTTTAGTGTATACTAAAATCAGTGTGCAGATTACTTTTCCTTGGAGTTCAAAGAATCATAGAATGGTTTGGGGTCAGAAGGGATCTTGAAAGATCTGCCATGACAGGAATATCTGTCACTAGATCAGGTTGCTCACAGTCCCATCCAACATGACTTTGAAATCTTCCAGTAATGGGGCATCCACAATTTCTCTGGGAAATCTGTTTCAGTTTCTCACTACCCTTATGTCAAAGAGTTTCTACCTCACGTATCTACAATCTAAATCTGCTTTCTTTCAGTTTATGCAGCCCAGGACACAACTGGCTTTCTGAGCCACACTGCTGCCTCTTGTTTAATTTTTCATCCACCAGTACCCCCAAGTTCTTCTCCACAGGTCTGTTCTCAATCTGTCCAGCTCCCAGTCTGTATTGATACTGGTAAACTCTCCAACCTAGGTGTTGGACCTTGCACTTAGCCTTGTTGAACTTCATGAGGTTCACATGGTCCTCACCTTTCAAACCTGTCAAGGTCCCTTTGGAGGACATCCCTTCCCTCTAGCGAATCAGATGCACTACTCAGCTTGTTGTGATCTGTGGGCGCACTCAATCCCACTGTCTCAACAATGCAGATACTAAATAATGTTAGTCCCAGTGTAGACCCTGGAGGGACACCATTCATTTCTGGTTTCCACTTGAACATTTCAGCCATTGACAGGAACTCTTTGCATGTGACCACCCAGACAGTTCCTTATCGATCTGACAGTCCATCATCAAATCAATCTATCTTCAATTTAACAGCAAGAATATTATGCAGGACCACATCAAAGACCTTGTCCACTGATGCAATGACTCCATCATAGAAGACCCCTGGATTAGTCAGGCAAAATGGTGAAGCCATGTTGTCTGTCTCTAATGACTCCCTATCTCCCATGTGTTTTGATATATCTTCTAGGAAGATCTGTTCCATTATCTTACCAGGTACACAGGTGAGGTTGACTCACCTCTGTGAATTTTATATTTAAAGCCTTTATGTCACATTCTTTTCCTCAACAATCACTCTGTTCTGCTGTCCCTGTACCTCATTCTCTCTTGCTTTTGATATTTTTTAGGACCTGCACCATACTTAGATTTCAAAGTCTTCTAGGAAGGGAGCACATATACAGTTTGACACTTTTTCACAGAACTGTGTCATTAACAAGTATCAGTTCTGAGTAAATTATCTCATTCCAATTTAACTGATCATTGTGACATAACACAATTTTACTTAAATTTAAATCATATTTGCTCATATATTTTTAGAAAGGTGAAGAGTCAAAACTGTTTACACTATTGGATTCTCGTAGATCAGCTTTGGTATTTCTTTTGTGTCATGTTTTCACAGTGCAATCATCCATTAATCTGGTGGTGATATAAGATTAGTAGGAATTCATTTTCTAATTTAGAAAGATGATGATTGCTTAAATTTTTCCTATGTTTGGGTCAACATGTTTGTTCTGCTTTTCTGAAGACTTGTTGTGCATGTATCTGTATGTTTGCTTCATCTATGCATTTAAAGGTGTACTAACAGCTTTTTGTCTAACTGGAATTCCAGTCATTTTTTAAATACTAAATTCCTCAAATAAAATTAATATTGAACCCATCAGCCCATTTTGTGAAAGAAAAATACTTCATAGCTAAAGATTAATGTGTAGTACACTGAAACCTAGAGATGATAAAAGGATTTATTCTATTTATTGTTTTTCTTATCCCTGATATTTGGTTAGAGTCAGGAGTACAATTGTAAAATAGTAAATGTTGGCCCAAACATAATCTATTAATGTAAACGACAGACGAGCTAAGGTTTTTAAAGCAGAAAGTTTTCTTTGAATTGTAAAACAGGCAGTATCAAAATTTATGTTCTAAAAATGAAGCAAAGAAATCTCATTTAGCTATATACTTTGAAAGAAATAGAATATAGAAATCCTATCTGAAAACATTATCAGTTCAAATAGTGTGTCACAGTTTGTCATTCTTCCAAATTGTATGTATTGAGCAAATCCGTTTTCACTTACTTGCACCAAAACAAAAAAGGGAAAAACTGATTACATGATCCATACTCATGTCTAATAAAATTGCAATATGCACTTTCTGACAGGCTTATATTTAATGCATACTGATGGGAAATTCTAGTTCTCTGTTCTCAGCAGGAAAAGTAGGATTTTAAGAAAACCTTTTTATTTTTTGACTGTCACACAACATAACAATTATAAATGAAATGGAAGTGACAAGAATGAAAAACCAGCTTGCTGATTTTTATGAAGTGTTTGTATTTCCAGAAAGGCACTCATTGCAGTTATTTGATTTGAAAAATTAATCCTTATAATTCCTTTTGAGTTCCTTAAGTACTGTTCACTCTTTTCCAGGATGAGTTTTACAGAACAAAGCCTAACAGATTTCTACAGCAGATTAGTTTACACATGAAGCTCAATTCCACTGAGAATGATTCTGTAATGACCCCTTTATATTTCCATTGGGCTGTGTGAATGCTTTAATATGTAGAGAACAGAGCTAAATAAATCTATTGTCTCAACTAACACGTTTATGCAAAACTTCTGAAATATTTAATTATATCTTCTTCTTTTTCTCCATAATTAAGAAACCAGATATCAAGGCCATCATGTGTTTATTATCGCCTATCCATTAGACTAAATAAATTCACTTATAATTAGGGTTTTTTCTCTTTCTCCTTTGTTTTGCAGAGCAAGAAGAATGTGTTAACTGCACAGATGAATGCAGAGTGCTTGGTCATTCTGACAGGTGTTGGATGCCACAGTTTCCTGCAGCCAGTCAGGCTGAGAATGCAGATTATCGCACAAATCTCTTTGTACCCACAGTTGAAGCTAATGTTGAGACTGAGACATACGAAACTGTGAATCCCACTGGGAAAAAGACTTTTTGTACATTTGGGAAAGACAAGAGAGAGCACACTATTCTCATTGCCAATGTTAAACCTTACTTAAAAGCCAAACGTGCCCTGAGTCCTCTGCTTCAGGAGGTTCCCTCAGCATCGAGCAGCCCAACCAAGACATGCATTGAGCCTTGCACCTCGACAAAAGGACCACTGGATGGTTGTGAAGTGAAATCAGGAGCCTTGGCTGAACCCAGCAGCCAGTACTTGTCAACTGACAGTCAGTATCTATCACCCAGTAAACAGTCAAAAGACACTTCCTTCATTGCATCAGATCAGATGGCTAGGGCCTTTGCAGATGTACATTCCCGAGTGAGCCGAGACTCGAGTGAGATGGACTCTGTTCTGGAGCAGTTAGACCGTTCAGCCCGGGATCTAGGCAGGGAGTCGGTGGATGCCGAGGAAGTTGTGAGAGAAATAGACAAGCTCTTGCAGGACTGTCGGGGAAGTGACCCTGTGGCCATCAGAAAGTGAGGGGGAAAATGGACAGGCTGACAGTTTGGTTCTTCTTCAGCTGGTTAAAAGTAAATAAATAAATAAATCCCCTGCTTGTAACAGAATTAACAGGAATGAAGGAAGACCAATGCTGCTTTAAGGCTTTTAGTGAACATCTGAAGTGCCCACAAGTATGTTCTTTTCACTGCTCTTTCTTTTTGACAGATAACACTGGTTTCATTTTGACCAAACTTTCATTAGGACAGAGTCAAGTACACAAAGAACAAAATGAAAGAAGAAAAGACAGTGCCATTTTGACAATCTGATAGGAAGGTGTGGAAAGATGGAGTGGAAATACGTGTGATACTTTAAGACTGTCCTCAAATAGCTGATGCTGACTTTACTGTTTACGTATAAACCCCAAGAAAAAAAGGGTTGTATAATGCTGATCTGTGGTGGATTTCCAGCAGTCGCCACAGGCTTCTATTGAAAGTCCCATAAAGAGTTATTGTAGTAGTCCAAGTGACATCAAACATTAACATTCATTTGTGGTAAATATTTATGTACAAAGTTATCTGCCACAAATATGGGAAAGAAAAAAAGAACAATAAAACAGAAAGAACCATTCCAGAACATTATTCAAGGAAACATATCCTAATCATTAATGAAACACTTCATATCATATTAAGGTTAAGTGTAAAATGATATAGTCCATCTTGTCCTGCACACACATAAGCTAACTCACTTGATAAAAAAGAAAAAAAATTAATATCTATTTAGCTTTTTAGTGTCCAACAAAGCTATAAATAGTTAGTGATAAGTTTTAAAAAAAAAGGAAGTAAAAAGAAGTTTGAAAAAAAATAGAGTTACCTTAAGGGTAATACAGAAAAGAAATTAACATTATTAACACTTTTTTATTCATTTGTGGACACTAAAATAGCTCAGGAGGGTGAAAATGTCTTAGGCATCCACAAAAATCACATGGTCATTTAAATGTGCAAATGTAAGAAAATTCAGTGTGTTTACATCAAATGACATATTTTTATTGATTTATTGCAGATTCAGTGCATATGAGCCAAATTGTTGAGTGTATAAGAGCTATATTGTGTATTTTATTAAATTAATATATAGTTGTGTTGCAAAAATATTTGGGCTTATATTGTAAATGGCAAGTGTTGCCTCGGTAGCTGTCGAACTCTATGAGTTTTGTTTTTTCCTGCTTCCTTTTCCCCATGGAATATGGGAAGCAGCGCCTCAGAGCAAAGTCTCTTGTTTAATGTATGGTCTACGAAGTACTGCAGTACATAATCTGTTCAAAATGTGTTTGAGTGAGCTGATGGAGCTAACTGAACAGCCTACAAATACATCCATCAGTTATGGTTATGTGCAAGTCCTTGTAGAAGCTTCTATTGCAAACCCATGTGTAATAACAAAAATTACACTTGAACCAACAGCTGGAACCTCCTTGGTTTGTTTTTTTTTTTTTTTTTTTCAAACACATGCAGCCAGCCTGTTTAATGTAGGATATTTGATTGACTTCTTCAGAGATGACACCATTTCCGAAGTTTTGGTATAAAATTCATAGAGCTGAAAAATGTTTCAGTGCCAATATGGCATAAGGAGTATTTCATCTGATTCTTCAGAATATGCAATTGCTTACTGCAGTTCTAGATAAACACTGGTTATTTTGGAGGGTGGTTTTAGTTTGATTTTCACTTGAATAGTATTTTCAGATAACTTGGTATATAGTTTCTAGGTTTGTTTTTTTTTTTCTAAGAGTGTTTTTATTGCATTTGAAAAATTCAAAATTACTTTCAGGTATAACTTAAAAAACAACACACATTCAAAATGAACTTGCACAGAACAAGAAGAAGCAGAACAATAAAATTACTAGCTCAGGATTTGTCCCTTATATACTTCAGATAGTCCGTTGAAAATATCACTATGGCACATTTTTAAAAAATTAGGTATTGGGTTTATTAAATTTAATCTGTACTATAAAAACACTTATAAACCAGATTGTCACTCTGAAAAACCATAAGCCATAGTCTGTATCTGTTCAAGAAAGAAGGTTGACCCAACAACCTATTTTGGTTTTGGGATTGCATTTAAATGGTGATTCTTAGCTAGTCAGTCCTACAATGAATTGTCTTTGGGAGACAACCGTTCTGACGGTTTGCTTTTAGCTCCTCCTATTAAAGAAATCCACTATTAAATGCAAGAAAAGGATCTTGTACATGTCTTATCAAGCTACTCTCCATGTTTTGGACAATTTATGTATCTAAAATGTGGTGTTGTCTGTGTTATATAATTTTATTTTTTTGGCCAGGAGACCTGAGATTGGTTTTGCTTGATAGCTTGATAGCTTGAAATTCCATTGTGGAGAGGATTTCTTATTGTTTGATTGATCTTTTATATGTATTTTCGTGGTGCCCATCACTTCAGTGTCTGTGCACCAAATCTTTAGCTCTGCCAGTGAGATCCATTATTCAGCAAAATCTAAGCCAATATGTAAATGCAGTCAAGTGATGGAGATTTGTGTATTTTATAAATGATTTTAACACTGAATAACCAATTGTACAATTCATATATGTTTCTGAAGACATAAAACCACAACATTCTGAGAAAGGGCTGTGCCAATGTAAGAGGAATTTACCTTAAGGCTCTCTGTCACTAGTGATTTACTAACTTTAGCTGTTTAACACATTATCTGTATTTAGTAGTGATTATTTATTTACCAGTCTGAGGTAATTCAGAATTCATGACTCACAGCTTTATAGAAGAGTTTAGGAAACCTTGCTTTTATTTAATTTGGCTTATGACTGCCTTGTGTTGTAGAACTCTGGCATACTGCTTCCAATAAGGATATCCCAGGTTAAAACCTCTGTGTCACAATTTGGAATAGATGCATAATGAACCAATAAACCAGTAAAGCTTATACAATGTGAGTTTTGCTGGTTCAGTCAAAATTAACATGATTGTGTGTGAAGGACATACTGCACACAAAAGAATTTAAAAAGTGTTTTTTCTCCATGGTGTCTCTAATATCACCATTGGAGAAAGAGGCAGCATTGAAAGATAAAGTTTAGGAGTTATTTCGCTCATTTCTCACATATATGCTTTATAAGATTGGGAGAAAATATCCGCCACATGATTATAAAGAGAATGTTGGAGTTAAGGGAGGCAAGTTAAGCAACTAATAAATTTGTACTGTACACTGAACAGCGAATAAGGCATTCTATATCTTTTTCTAATTAACAAAAGCCAGAAACTGAGAGTTCCTTATACAATTGGCCAATCGAATCAGAACTCAAAATCAGACCTTTTTTTTTTTTTTTTAATTGACATATTTATCAGGAGGTTCTCCTGAACTGTGATTTGCCACTTAAGAATAGACATTTCCCAGTCCAAGTTACTCTAGAAGTCAAACGTTGCTCATAGTGGAGCAAGATGCATCATTCAAACAAGCTTTCATGCTGCTTGCTGTCAAATGAAAGGGCAATTGCTGAGGTCAAGTAGGAGTCTGAAGCCTAGCATAACACGCACACACTCATTATTGTTTAATTACTTTCTTTTTACATCAGGTAGTGATTATTATTGCATTAATTTAAATGGGAGTTTTGGCTATCAAGACTCGTTGCTTTGAAGTGTAATTGAATGAAATCTGATCAAGGTTTTGACTTCTCTGGCCCAATTGTGATACAGGTTGGCATTCTCATTTATCAGCCCCTGTCTCCCCATATGGCTCAAAGTTGCACCAGTGACTGGTGAATGACACAAAAAACCCCAAACAAAAGCAGCATACATTGTATGGATTTTCTCAACCACTATTGTTTAATGACTGTGTTTAATGTGACCTATCTGGAAAATGAGGACTACGAATAAAAAGCAATTACTAATAGTGGTGTTGCCTGCTTTTGCATTCATTAACACAGAAGAAATGTGTTAAACACTGCATACTACAGGGAGCCTGATGGTAATTACTTTGGAAAAGCAACTTGTGGCAATGCGGCTGTTACAGTTAGTTATCAGTTTGCCAAAAAAATGACAGTTCCTGCTTCATTTATTAGAAATGTGTAGCTGTTTTCTCTCAACAGGAAAGTGGTGAAGAGTTTTCATCAAGCTGGGTAGGTTTATCTTTTAAGCAGCTGATGCACTGAATCCCTACAGGCTGTTATTTGCTCATAGAAACATGGAGCTGAATAAAGGATATTTTGGTCTAGTGCACTGGTGTTAGTTCACCAAAAACATTATAAATCAGGGCATAAGTTCTCAAAGACTGTCAGAACAGCAGAGGAGATCAAAACACCGCTTAAGTATACTAATGGAGAAAAAAACCTGAAGAATGCAAAGGATTGGGGTTTGGTTGTGGGGTTTTTTTTCAAATGTCTTTTTTAAGAGTCTGAGCAATTTTGTTCATGTTGCTGTAAATAACGTGACAAGTTGCTGGGAAAAATATTTTTTCCCAGTTTTTTGTTATAATTTAACACTTTCATTAACCTCTTTTGTTTGATTGGTTTTTGTTATATTTGAGCATTATGATTAATCCTTAGAATGTATGGTCTTCTCTGTCTCTGTTCCTATGTGATTGTAGCAATGACATACCAAATTGTGTAAAGCCTGTACACCAGATTTTTTAGGGTTTTTTTTAGGAAGAGTTGGTTTGGCTTTTGTTTGTTTATTTTTGTTTCATTGTTTTGTTGTTTTTGGTTTTTGTTTTTATTTTGGTTTGTTTGTTTGTTTTTTACTAATAATTAAGTATACAGGCATTGCTTTTGACAGCTAAATAGAATTTTATCTTGTTCAGAATACTACAGATATTATAAAGATATGTTCTAGTCCTGTGGACAGAATTATCTTTTTTCTACATTGCATTTTTTCTACACGTAAGAAACAAAACCAGCCTGCATCTTGTTAGCTGGCCATCCTAAGGCACAGAAACCCACCATGGTTTTCTTCCCTTTTTCCTGTTACATATATTTGTCTTTCTACAGACTGAATTCCAAAATCTAGGAAGTCACTCTCTGTGCAGACTCCTGACAGGATGTACCTTATGCTGCTGATGGGCTCACTGGACATGGGATGTTACTCTTACTGTCTTCAGCTTTGTGCAATTCAAAGCTTTGCTGGATCCACAGTATATGTAGAACAAGTCATAAACCATCCTGGCTTTTCTTTACCCAGAATACAGTGTCATTGATTTCCCATTTGGAAAGTAGCCAGTCTGTCAAACAGAGATTCTTAGATCTCCTTTAAGCCAACCACGTATAACTGCTTCAGGGTGTTCACTCATGGGATAAATATCCATCTTTATCCTTTATTGAGTCTAAGACATGAAAGCAGCTGAAAGCTTATTTCTTCAGTTAGTAATGTTTCCCTAAAAATGAAATTTCTCCAGTAGAAAGGACAACTGTCTGTTGTATGCATAGCTTGATTTGTGAAAGGTCACCTTAGTTTCAGTAGTGCAAGAAGAAATGGATCAGGGAATTAATGAGTCATCTAAGAATTTTCTGAGATGTATATTCCGTAATGGATATGTTATGATAGTACAGTATCTTGATTTATTTATTGCCAATGGTTCCTGGTAATGCCTGGCTCACAAAAACATTTAGTTTGAATTTTGGGGAAACATTTTTCTCTCTTTTTTTAAAGATTTTGGTTGGTTGGTTGATTGGTTTCCTAAATATATACTATTTGGGCCCCTTTGTTATTTTTAAAATAAAAATATTGTTCTGGTATGGTTCCCCCCTTTCAGTTCTTTAGGCTGGAGATAATACCTTTTCCTTGGACAAGACTCCAAAATGTCTGCAAACATTATGAAATTTATCTTGGTGAGAGTTAATAGTGTAGGTGCAGCTTGAAACATATATTACTGGACAAGAGATTCATATTTTTACCTACTGAGGAATGGAATAATTAAAATTCCATTTCTTAAAATACATTTTATTTAATACTTTGAACACTAACTCTATGGAAATTTTATTATAGCGCATCTACTGAACTGCTGTCAGAGAACTAGGGGAACAGTCAGCCAGTTATCCTCAACTTTTTCCAAGTTAAAAGCAACATTGAAGTTGCCTCTGGAAATCAATTGATTGCTAGTGTAGTATAGAAAACATATTTTCATTATGTTTGAAGAAGAAATACTCCTTAACAAATTTGCAATTACATTTTGTAATAACTGCACATTTCCATCTTTTTAAGTGCAATCACATACAGAACTCTTTTGAGTGGTTTGATTTGAGAGTGATAAAAAATGGATCACTAGGCTGACGTCAACACTGAAATGGAAACACCATATCTGTCTGACCATCAGAAAATGACATTTATCTATTTCTGTTATTACTTTCTATAGGAAAATGTTCCATGCATATATTTTTTAAGCCTTTTACATCAGGTATTGATTATTATGATGGATGATATAATGATTTCTGCAAGTGTCCCTTTTATTAGTCATCACTCCTTCCTTTTCATATGTCCATTTGAAATTGTTTAATTGAAAATTTATCTCATTAAATTTAGAGCAGATTACCTCTCCATCTTCAAAGATATTTCACAGTTTATACCATATAATAAAAATATTAATAATAATATTTGTAGATGAGACCTCCATTTATTTCTTACAATTCTTTGGTTTAAAATTTGATTTGAGCTGCTAAAATAATATTTTATTTTAGCAATATTTTTATTTTTCAATTAAAATCTTTATCTTTTTATGAATAAATTCTTCGTTCACTATTGTGAGTTCAGTGGAAGATCCTGTTAAGAAGAGTGCCATACTTAATAAGCTGGACAGCTTTAAATAAGTATGTTTTCTTGGTAACTAAACATATAGCTATTTTGTCTTTAGTGAATATTATTTCTTTTTTGATTTTTTTGTCCAGAAATTATAAGAAAAAATAATCTGATATGTGTATTCTGGATAACTAATACATTTAATATCCTCTAACAATAATAGGGTTCATAGTAATGATACTTCATTATGAGTACATGTTTAGGTACTGTCTTAGACCAGATGAGAAATTGTACTTACTCTGAACACCCTTTGAGTTTCCATGATTGAAGCCATATTGCCTATGGGAATGATCTTCTATTCCCTTGTGCTTCATTCTAAATTGAGGACAAAATTAATATAAGCACTGCTATATCATTTCATAAGAAGTTGTGTAACGCCAAGTGAATACAATAAATACAGCAGAAAAGAATACATGTGAAACTATTTTAACATTACAGTATCATTGTATTATAAGAGATTTAGAACAGAGATTAGCAGCTGTTAATAAGCCTTTATCTTTTACGACAAGATAAACCTCTTAAAAGCACTGAGGTTTGCCTCAGTTTAAGGTCTGTATTAGTAGTGGAAAGCTGCAGAATAAGGGTACTGTTCAGACTCTGTGTTTATTTCATGGTATTTTCTAGAAGAGACTCCAGAGGTTGGTAATTATGTGTCCATAGTAACTCTTGCACTTCCGTGACCCAGTGTAAGTAAGTGAGCCAAGCTGGTATGTACCAACTCACTGCCACTCACTGCTTCAAGACTACCTTAGCAGAGTCTGTTTAGGTGACTTTTTTAGAGATCCAGTATGGATAGAAAGTGGATTTTTGTAGTACATCTTTTTGTACGTGTCAAAGTAAGAACACCTTTCAAAGGAAAAGAATACCTACCTTTTGAAAAAGCAACAGTTTTTGAAAAGTAGTCTCCAGAATCCACCCAGAAAAAAAGAAAAAAACCCCACGAAAAATAGCAAATATAGTCTTGCTTGTGGATATTTTTCCCTCCAAAACTCAGATGAGTTGATAACTATAAATCCACCACCATACTTTTCTAAATACACCTGTTCCAGTGGACTAAAATAAGAGAGAGGAATGGAAGTTTAGAAAACCAGGTAAAACCTGTATACTGATAGCAAGCACATTCAATCCTTTAATTCCAAATGAATCACGTTTTTTAGAAGATTCATACTTCTGCTCTTAGTAATAACCTTCTATGGACTGCTAAATCATAAAACCACTGCTGTTGCAAAAGTTAATGTGGTGGAGGTAAGTATCAAGGTACCGAAAGAAAAGGAAGACTATGCTTCAGGCAGACTTCCAGTTCCTATTAATTCTTATCCCTTTATCTGAGGTGAAATGTCAGGGACCCATCATATTACTGCAACAGTAGGAGAAGTAGAAACAATTGAAGGACATCGGAATCAAACACTCTTGTTCAAAAAGCTTTCATGGAGATTTGCCAAGCTTATTCTGGGATCAAGCCTGTAAACCTGAGACAGCTCTGCCGATAACCAGTAATTCCTGTAGTATAAGGTGATGTTCACATCACCTACTGCCTGGAACAATTTCAAGCTTCTATGGGCAATGACATCAACTGCAAGGAGCCACCAGGTGCAGCTGCCAAATCTTGAATCCCGTAGCTTCTTGTAAGTGGATGGCAACTCTCCTCATTCACTTTATTTCCTTCATCCTAAGTGTTTATAAGGCATACTACTAAATGCTAGTTGACATTTCCAAACCTTGAAGGGTGGTCTGGAGGAAGACCAATCCTTGTTCAATGCATGAGTTTGTTAGCACAGAATGCTTTTTTGCAGCCAGATAAAAATCAGAACTATATTCGAAGAACCACCTGTTTGCTCAGTTTGGGAATTTCTTTATTATTTTGTTTCATTGTATAAATAATCCAGAAAATCTTCAGCATCAGTGAAGCTAAACACATGTTCATTTTTAATATGAGCAGCATAAATATTAATCACAATCACCAGTCCAGACTGAGGATTTTATTTGGCATAACATGTACAACTATGCAAAAATATGTAAAAATGGAAGTTATTATGAGCTGTAATTAATATACTGTGTTACCAGCTGACTCAAAGCACTTTGCTCAGCATCCTTAGTTTTAAAGACTGCATCTGAGTGGTGGTAAAATATATACTAAATTCAGTAAAGCACATCAGCAGCCCTAGGCTTTCTCTTCTAGTGGTGTCTAACATTGGATTTTATTTCTACTAGAATCTTGCTATTAAAAAAAAAGACAGTATAATTGTTGATTTACCACCACTGCTTAAACTAATTCATTTCTTAGTGGTCCATTTGCATAGTGGAATTCGATTTTATTTCAGAGAAAATGTTGTGACTCCACCTGCCTTAGTTCAGAAAATGTATCAGAAAGGGGAAACAGTGGTACAAGAAAAAAGTGACAAATCACCTTTACTAAAACAATATAAATATTGAAGGGAAGGGTACCTGTACAGTATAGCATCTTTGCAGGTGAACTAAAAGTGCATCAACTCCCCTCATCTTCCTCAGTTTTATCACTCGGTTTCTGTTTTACTGGGTTTCCACAACTGAGAAGTAATTCTCAAATATGCTGCTATCACATGCCATTATCCGTGTAAAATTTTATTCATTGTGAATACTCTGACAGAGAATGTGCAAAGGCCTATGCAGGCATATAGTGCTTTATCAAGCTCTAACATCACTAAACATAACTGTCTTCCTATTGAGTTGTACCTAATCCAGACACTAGAGATCACAGAAAAGGTGTCACACGCTGCCCAGCATGAGGTGATCAAAATAATAACAAATTTAGGGTATTTTTGATTGACATTTTATATATATTTCATTATATTTTTGCACTTCCTTCGAGGCTCAAATCCTATGGGTGACAGCTGTCATTGTAAAGGTGACTCATTACATTCATTTACAGAGTCCCTTAACAGATGGAAAGGTCTTTGTTTCCCAGGGAACACTGACAGGTTATGATTTCCAGAGCTTTTAATCATTTTAACAAAACTTATACACATCTGTCAATTACTCTATTCAGTGATGTTAATAATACAGCAATCTGAGAATGACAAAATATGCTTTCCTTTTCTTGAAACCACAACTTTTCCATCAAGACTGGAAGCAAAGAACAAAAACACTTTTGAAGAGCTGTTTTTTCCAGACAATTCAGTATAAGTAGCAGCATACTTGATCTGGCTGAGATGGAGTTAGTTTTCCTCACAGCAGCTCTCACAGTGATATGATTTGCATTGGGAGCTAGAAAGGTGTTGGTAACACACCAGTGTTTTGATCCTGCTGAGCAGTGCTGGCATAGTGCCAGTACTCTCCAACATTCTGCCCTCTCTCCCTACCCCCACTGTAGGCTGGGGGTAGACAAGACCTTGGGAGGGGACATAGCCAGGACAGCTGATCAAAGGAGTAGTCCATACTATATGACATCTCAGATATAAAAGCTGGGAGAAAGGAGGCAGGAGGGGAAGTATTCATTATTTATGACATTTGTCTTGTGGAGCAACTGCTACATGAAGTCGTGCTTCCCAGGAAGGCACTACTGGACGTCACCTGCTGATGGAAAGTAGAAAATAAATCTTTTGTTTTCCTTTGCTTCTGCACATGATCTTTGCTTTTGCTTTATTAAACTGCCCTTATCTTGACCCATGGGGTTTTTTTCATCTAATTTTCTCCCTTTCCTGTCCTGCTGAGAAGGGGATGGACAGAGCAGCTTGATGGCCACCTGGAGTCCAGCCAAGGTCAACCCACCACAAGCAGCATTTATAACAACAGTAAAATTTTATTTTCATGGTACCTGTCTACAGAGCTTTTTTCTTTTTCCAAGCTACAGTGAAACTATAAATCATTAAAACATACAACTGATAAAACATGACAAGCTGGCATCACACAAATAATTAAAACCAAAATCACTGTGCAGAACTGATAATTTTGGTCAGGTACAGAATAAGGGCCTTCACTGTGGTGCTTTTTCTGGTTCGGATCGCAAGCACTTCAAGCTCCCAAGGCTTCAAAATAGAGGCACCAAATGTATGTGTACTAGTAGATGTGGTAGCTCTACCTCATGACTAATGTGCAGCTCATTCATTCGTTATAGAACCAAGGCTGCAGTCCCCCTGTGTAAACCAGGTATGTTTTTGCAGCGATATTACAGGACATCCACATAGAAGATCTATAGCCTTTCCAGAGCAATGACAATGGGATGTTTTGGTTTTGGTTTTGTTTATTTTTTTAAATCTATAATGTTCAATATGAGTAGAAACCTGAGCATCTAAATTAAATTTTACTTTTTAGTAAAAGGTAGTAAACTTTCTAGGAAAAATATTTTTACAACATCCTATGCCTCTATTTCTTTTAAAATCTGAGGATTTTTTATCCTGATACCTACTACAAAAGTAAAAATATCCATAATCTTTTGCAATGTTACACCTTATCTGTACCTTAGTAACAGAACCCTTTCAGCTTTCAAACTATATTTTTAAGATCTCTCAATGGAAGACTTTTGTGTCATCAGGTAGTTCTTAGCACTATGTAATATCATTACAATTTTATTTGAAGACCCCAGAGAAGGAGTCACAGCTTCTTTTTAAGCACCACTGATAAGCAGTGAAATATTTCATATTGGAAAGGTATTACAGAAGCAAAGCAAAGCAAAACATAACAAAACAAAAACAATATTTTGGACAGAGAAAATTTTATTGACTCCAAACAGTCACAACAAGAGTCATATGACTAAGAATTTATAGGTTATAGTCTGCACAGGCAATGTGTACTGGAGCCAGGAATTGAACTTGAATTTCCCTTTAAGTCTAATACAGACCTTGAACAATTACAACCACTTTTTCATCTTCTTCAGGAAGACTAGATAGGTTATGGATCAGAAAGGCAGTTCCTAGAATTTAATCATGTTCCAAAAGAGTTTAACCTCTTTTCTGTAAATGCTGTATAAACTTTACCATTCTTTCAGTAACAAAATAATCAGGAAGGGTGTTTCCCACCATTTTCTTAGGGGCCTTACACTTTTAGGGTTCTTGACACCTCTGTATATATTCTGTCGAAAAAAATATGGACTACATTCAAATGCTATTCTGTAAAGTAAAATAAGTGGCAGCTGGCACCACACAGTTTTGTTATAATGAAAACATGAGGTGGTTGCCATTACACAGTCCTGCACTAATGAGAACAGTAGGAGTCTAGCATTACAATGGTCTAATGAAAACAGGAAATGGCTGGTATTAGATTGGTATAATGAAAACAGGAGGTGGCTGGCACTACACTTATACAATAAATAAATTAAGGTTTCTGGCCCTACTAATCTCATCTACATTATATATTATTCCAGTATGTAAGAGAGAGGTTTCTGTAAAGTCAGGGACAGTGATAGTAAAGAGCATTCTTTGTTACATCACCTCAGAAGCAGAGTGATGTTGTTTTTCTTTCAATTTTTTTTCTTTTTTTGGTGGTTATACATCAGTGAAACAGGGACATGATTTTAAAATATGATACGTAACCTATATAGATTCTTTCTTTTATTTAAAAAATAACCAAAAGCAGCTTGTTTTCTGGTGCCTGTCATGCCATTATGTGAAAGGTTAAAAATAGCTTATTCAAAAGTAAAATTTAATATGACAGGACTTTTTTTAATGAGCCTCACACTTAACCCTCCCCAATTTGGGCTAAGTATCCAATTGATGAAAATACTTTGGGATGTTTCATGTAATATAGAGAATGAGATCAAAAGGAAAAATACGTGCTGAAGAAAAAAAGAAAAAAAACAAACAAAAAATTGAGCACAAAATCAATCATTTAGCTAATGGGTTCTCTTCTAAGAACAGAAGGGTCAGGTGGTTTTCTTCCTTGTTTTTCAAGCTAATCACTCTAGTTGAGTCTTTTTAATTATTAGTACACAAGAGGGTCTTCTGTGTGGGTCTTAAACAATGAATAGACAACCATCTTCCCTTTTATTGCACCTTTCAGAGCCATCTGAAACTGATTGATTCTCACTCTCCTTAATCTGGCTGAACTCACCATCAGGTTCCTACAGTTCAAGGCCAGTACGTTAAGGCACTGCATCAATCCACTCATACGATACCTTTCAGCCACTCAGTCTCCCATTTCTCATCTTCAAGCTCAACTGCATTGTTTCTGGACATTTTCCATTGAAACCAAGAAATGAAATGAAGCGAGAAAATGTTTGGAGTATGATTTTCAAAGCAGCAATTAGTGTGCTGGAATGTTCCAGCATAAAATGCTGTGCTTCCTGCAGCCTATTATTCTGCCGATAGCTTTGGTTTCCGCATTCAGATTGAAGTGAAAATATTCCAGTCAGGTAGCTCAGAGTAAAACAGCAGTGTGATGCAAATAAGGAACAGATAATCAAATCAAACTTTCTAATCGAGTTTTGCTATGCTGACTCTCTTATTTCTCTCTAGCCTGCAGTTTGCATGTTTTACAACGCTGCAGAATTAACTTAAAGAGTAAATACTTGAGAGTTTATCAAATCCTGTCATGTCTCACATATACTGAAGAAAAAATGAAGTAAAATCATCTTCCTGTGCTGCTTCTATTATTACTTTAATTTCTTTGCATCTTTGGTGTGGTGCTAATTTAATCCTTTTGAAGGAGGGGAATAGAAGACGAAGAAAAAGCCAGAGGGGTAAAACAGGGTGAGTCCTATTAACAAATTTTTGTTTTGTTTTTCATTTGTTTTTATTTCTTCATCAAACAACTGAAGGGAAAGAAAAGAAATACTCATACCTTATGGACCAGATTTTTAAACTAAAACGTATGGCACTGGAAGCGGCATATGCCTTAGAAAATCTGCTGTTATGTGTTTTGTGTGGAAGCCACAGACATGGCTTAATTGAGATAGGAGGCGACACGTGCCATGCATCTGAGATTAGTGGCTGGCCCTCAGCCATTAATGCTGGCATCCCAGGGACTGACTCAATCCTCTGCCAAACTTCTGCTGGGATTTGGGTTCAGTGAATCTGATTCACAATCTTTAATCCCCCCAAGCAGTATCTCTGAATTGTGGAGCTTGCAAAACATCCAGGTGGTGGTCCAGCCATGACAGTGACTGCATAAGCTCAAAAAACAGACTGCTTTGTTTAAGAGTTTTACTATTCAAAAAGTTTCTAACCGTCTACCGTGTGTCTCTGAATGTCAGAGCTCACCCCTCTCCTTTTTCTTTGGTTCATTATACTGCATAGACAATAGTCATATTGCCCCTTGCATAAGCCTTCGAACCTCATTGAAATATTTGGGATCTTAAAAATGTCATATGCTATAAATCTACTTGATGGGTCTCATCATTCTGTAAGCAATATTTTTCATTAGCTTTGCAATAAAATGGTATTTTACCCTATTTTTAAACTAACAAATTTTGTCAGGGTTGGCATCTTTATTACATTACCAAATATATCAGTCAATACCACCTGGTATAATTGAATCTTGTTGTATGATTCAGATAGTTGCTTAAACTATGGATTTTTTGAAGTCAAATTTTCAAGAAAGAAGAATATTGTTTTAATAAAATTTTAGATAAATATGTAGTGTATCACTGTAACTACTACTCTTGATTTAAGATTGACCTCTCTGTGTATAATATTCAGGATCATTTATAATTGTGTTGCACCCAAAAAGCTGTATAAAAGCCATTTGATTATGCTTGATTTCTATTTCATGTTGCATACCAAAACTAGCACGTAACATTCACAGTAGAACATGAATGAGTGTGATAGTAAAGTCCCTATAGGAACCAAGGTTTTTGAGTTGTTTTAAATAATATTAGGGAATATGCTCTCTTCTGGCTTGCTAAGTAAGGAAACTGGCAAATAAGAAATTTATGAAAAAGTTGCCTATCTTTTAATGGAATATGGAAATTAAAATTTAGAATCTAGGAACACACACACATACACACAAGGAGAAGAGGCCTGTGAAAGTAAAAGATTTAAAATTGAGCTGAACAGATTCAGCTAAACTACGTTCTGACCCAAACCTTTCCATAGATGCATTCCCTTATAACAAAGGACAAATTCTATACTACTATAAGGTTAGCTAATTAAAAGTTTTTCATTCTCATGTGCATCTGTAATCACATTTTGGACAGTTCATTAAATTATAAATATGGAAACAGCATCTAGATATTATTTATTTCCCTGTAAATGCTTTCTGCTTATATTTGAGTATTGAAGAAATACTTGTAAAATCTAGATAAATATTTAAAATGCCCTTATCTTAAGCAAATAGAAAGGCTGGATTACAATCAACACTTCCATATAATGAAACAATTTGGTTTTGTCCACATTACTAATCCAAATGAATTTTTCTCACAAGTTACATTCTTATAACTTTCCTGCCATTCCTAAGGCAAATAAAATAGAAGATTGCTTACTTTAAGGCACTATAATTTCTTTCATGACAAACATTGAGAATTTTTAAACTTTATATGAACATGAGAGATTTGCAGATTAGCTGCAGCTTTAATTTTCACTGTACATAAGAACTAATTTACTGCACTATGTAGTTGTGCCAGATCCAATCAACTAAGTGGAGCTCACTCTATCCAATTCTTGGGACATCTCCAAGGAAAACAGAAATATCTACTAAGTAAACTAGGCTGTTTACCAGGTGTTACTGTCGTTTTCTTCTATGTCAACTTTAAACTAGTCAATATTAGTCAAAATTATTTGACCTGATAAGGTCTCTGCCTTTTCATATCTTATGGCAGAAGCCCTCATTCTCTCCCTTCCTATACTAAGATAAATTGAAAATTTTGTTCTAAGTTTATGTGGACTCCTTCCAAATGTTCTGTCAGCTGTGGTATTCCACACTCTGAACATCTATTACCTGTCTGCCAGAGGCAGAAGAAACTGTAATTGCTCCTTCAAGTGGGGTCGTTCAAAGTTACATTTCTACTTTCATACTGGTTTGGGGAAGAATGGAGAACTTGTCTTGCCTTGAGCTGCTTCTTTTGGGATTGGAAGTAAAAAAAAACCATGACATTGATTATTAATGGCTCAATGGTAGTTCTCGGAGATAACTATATTTATTTATGTGGGTTTTTGGACCAGATTTTAATTTGAATTATTATATTAGCCAAAAAAAGATTTCATATCTTCAGGAAAAAGTTGAAGCTCTTCAGGAAAATTACTGATTCTGCTCATGCAGGTGGTTTCATTATAATTAATATTTGTACTGGTACTACATGAATGAAAATTATTTACACAATATTACAAAGCACACACACACACAATAGAAAAAAAAACCTGTAATGCACATACTGACCTGTGTGAGATGTAATTGGTAGGTAAAAAATTTCCTTGTATTTGGACATGAAACATTTCTCTTGAAACTCTGGTAATAGATAGAGGATAACAGTAGTTTATAACCATGTAAAATTTTGTCTTCCATTAACCATGCATTTTTATTACATGCAATGTAATTATATTAGCCAGGGAAAGATTTCATATCCTTGGGGAAAAGTTAAAGGTCTCCAAGAATGGTGTAACTGTACTTCTACCATATCTCCTAATGCAAGTGTTGGCGGGAACGACCAGGGGTAGTGCTCTACTCATAAACAGGGAACACCTGCTGGGAGTCTTCGAGTGTAGCTTGAGTTGCAGTGTTTTCAAGATGATTAAGTTAAGGGCCTGGGTCTGAAATGGAAAGACAAGTAGCAAATTTTGGATTCTGGACTCTACAACTGCATATTTCTTCTAATTCAGTATGTTGCTTGGGAACTCTCTGGGTAGCTGCCATGAAGAAGGATGTCAAGGAGAGCAAGGTGATTTTTTAAGAAAGCTTAAAGATAGCTCGGAAGTTAATCATAGACTCAAGGAAACTGTTGGCTGGTCTCAGTCCCTGGGAAGATCAAGAAATACATGCTTTTGGAATCCACATCCAAGTAAGTGAAAGACGAGAGGAGTAATCAGGAACACTCAACGTGGACTTTTCAACAGTACAGTGTGCATGAAAAAATCTATATTGGTGATAACCCTGCAGCAAGGAGTGGGTTAGACTAGATGGTCACCTGAGGTCCCCTTCAACCAATATTTCTGTGGTTCTGTGACATTCCCTGTGCATTATAAGGGTGAGCTGGCTGAAACGTGTGTGTTAAAGTGAGTCAAGCAAAACTGAGTAAGAGCTAGGACTTGAGGCTAGAGATGTATTATAAGGTTATAGTTATGGCTTGGGGATCACCATAAGTTTTGCATTCAGTGCGGGCAGTGAGATGTTTGGTCATGTGTTGCCCTGTCAGCCCCCATGGAACCTGATGCTTCACTGGGAGAGATTACTCTTAGGATCCATTTCAGGTGCATCCAAAGCCTCAAAGGGGTAATATACTTTCTACTTTGCTGTCAGCAAAATCACTATCTGGAAGCATCCTATTTGACACAATTGTTGACAGCCTTTGGTTCTGTCTTCCCTCTTCTATGCATCTATGGGAAATGTTAGTACAAATTTATAGCAGTTTGTCTCCCATCATAACAAATAAACAGTTACTGGATTTATTTCTGCTGTTCTGCATCTTTATAACAATCTTTGTTACAGATTTAATTTTCAAAA
The DNA here is from genome assembly GCF_003984885.1 of Neopelma chrysocephalum. Taxonomy (NCBI): domain Eukaryota; kingdom Metazoa; phylum Chordata; class Aves; order Passeriformes; family Pipridae; genus Neopelma; species Neopelma chrysocephalum. The sequence continues at coordinate 3,404,904 of NW_020897694.1, read as the reverse complement.
ACCTAGAGATGTAAACTGGTGTATTGGGTGTGTGTGGCAAGGTTTTGGTAGTGAGGGGGCAACAGGGATGGCTTCTATGAGAAGCTGCCAGAGGCTTCCCCCATGTCCAAAAGAGCCAATGCCAGCGAGCTCAGGGATGGACCCACAGCTGGCCAAGGCTGAACCTATCAGAAATGGTAGTAATGCCTCTCTGACAACATATTTAAGAAGGAAAAAAAAAAAAGGAGGAGAAAAGTTACTGTGCAGAAGTAATTGCAGCCACAGAGGAGAGGAGTGAGAATATGTGAGTGAGACAAGGTCAGTGAAGAAGGAGGGGGAGGAGGTGTTCCAGGTACCAGAGCTGAGATTCCCCTGCAGCCCATGGAGATCTATGGGAGAGCAGAGATCCACCTTCAGCTCATGGAGGACCCATACTGGAGCATGTGGATGCCTGAAAGAAGGCTATGACCCCATGGGGACAACGTGATGGAGTAGCCTGTTCCTGAAGGACTGCACCCAGTGGAAAGTTTGGGAAGAACTGTAGCCTATGGGAAGGATTTCCACTGAAGAAGTTTGTGGAGGACTGTTTCCCATGGGAGGGACCTCACATGGGAGCAGGGGAGTTCCTCCTCTGCCTTAGGAGGAACCAGAGGCGGAAACAGCACGTGATGGAACTGAATGTAATCTCCATTCCCCATCTCCCTGTGCCACCTGGGAGAAGAAGGCAGAGAATCAGGAATATGGTTAAGCCTGGGAGGGTGCTTTTAAGCCCTCTTTTACTTCTCATTATCTTACTCTGATTCTGATTGGTAAAAAATTTGATTAATTTCTTGAAGTTGGATCTGTTTTGCCCATGATGATAATCAGTGATTGATCCCTCCCTGTCCTTATCTTGATCCAAGAGCCTTTCATTGTTTTCTTTCCCCTGTCCAGTTAAGGAGAGGAGTGACAGAGTGGCTTTGTTGAGTATCTGGCATCCAGCCATGGTCAAACCACCACAAGTGGGCACAACAGCATTTAAGTCTCATTGTCAACAAAGAAAGAGAGAGAATAACTGACAGAAGAAACTTCCTGATCTTTGCAATTCCTCACCAAAATCAAACTCAGACAAAAATTAGACAAAGATTTATTCTAAACATGAAATGACTTAACAAACCTGGTTCTGTTTTACATTCAGTCATCACTTTCAAAGATTTATTCAGTAGACCAAGTACACGTTTAGTATGTCTGAATTTATTTTTTTTTTCTCAACTGGATTTTTCAGAACACCAAAAGTGTCTTTGCTAAGTCAGAACTCTGAGCATACACTCTGGTTTCTACTAAGAGGTCTTGCTGAATGCAGTTACTATCTAGAAACCTGTATATTTAGTTAAATATGCATGAGCATCCAAAACTATTTCAGACATCTTGTAGCATTGTCTCATGGTTACCTTCTTCTCTGTCAGTTTTTTCTCACAGCATGAAATCCATCAGTTTTTTTAGACAATAGGAAGAATGATGGGAGATTCCAGGAAGAGACAATACCAGATTTCTTTTCCCAAAAACATATTGTAGTAACATTTCTGCCTGACTATTTTCAATAGTTTCAGAATTCAGCCAACTTAAAAATTTACCAGACTATGTCAACTGCAAAGAGAAGAAACAAGATATGTGGGAGGCCTTGGATTTTTATCTTTATAGGACAAAACCTTTCAGAAATTTTTCTACAGCCATTTATCTTCTTTACTGAGAGAATAAAAAGGGAAGCAATTTCCACTCAGAATATCTCAAAGTGGATCTCAGTGTCTATTATGCTTTCCCAAGGTTTATCTAAGGCACCTGAAAATATATGACCACACTCAACAAGGATCTGTGAATCTTAGAAGTGCAATTTGCATTCAGAGTAATACAGAGCTCCATAAACATTTTTTACAAATCATTTTATTCCAATGCATATGCTTTCTCTGGATGCTTCCTATATAATGTCTTTCAGTAATCATTACTATCTGCTTCTTAGCCCACTTAGCTGTACTACTTTGGAGCCACCTACAGCAGAATATACAGAGAGATGAGCCATCAGAAGACAAAAAAAAAAAAAAAAGATACTTTCTATAAGAACAAGAGGTTTTAGAAACAGTATATCATCTTCCTTTCACTCTTAATGTTCAGTGGACATTAAAGAAGGAACTGGAGGCTGTTCATGGCCTCTAGGGGCTTCAAAAAAGATGAAGGGCAGTGGCAGTTGGGTCCTCTCACTCCCAGGAGACTGATCTGAACCCCCAAATGCTCAGGGGGCCTGTGGGGAAGACAAGCTGCTGTGGCCTGAGGTACTGGATTCTGGCCCGACCTGTGGGAAGTGGATGAAGGGGTGAACATGGGAAAGCAAAGCTGAGGCCCCATCCTGTCTTAGGTCTCCTGTCATTTCCTGGAGTGAGTGATCAGGTATGAGTGATTAAATCATTCCTATCTTGGTTGTTATAGAAATAGACAGGTAAGATGCACCTTTGATCTCTTGGGACTTTACTAGCCAAAATTATCTGGTTCCAGGCATAGTGGAATACTAGCAAAGCTAACACACAAAGGAGCAACAGGCAATTAATTTTGCTGTATGATGAAGTTGATATCTTTATTATGACAAGAGGAGATCAAGTAGATTTTATAAATGGGATGGTAACTAAATTTTTTAAGACCAAGGGATGCCATTCCAGCTAAAGGATACTCCAAAAATTATATCTTGCCAGTGTGTCCTGTTACAGTCAAAGGCAAACTTTTTCAGCTCCTTGAAATGTATTGCGTAAGGGCAGAAATGGGAAGAAAGTAAAATTTCTAAAGCGGACAGTTGTTCTACAATGTTGTTTTTACTAACTCTATAGCATAGGAGTATGTTGACAAATTAAACAACAGCTGCTGTATTTCCAATATTCAATGTTAAGACATTGGTGCTGTGCCTCACAGAGGGAATTTTCTTGTAGGAAACTGCAAGTAAATGTAACATTTCAACCTGTCTAATCCCTAAAGAAAATGTAGCAAGTATCCGCACTACCATTTAAATTATCAGATTGAAATACAGGAGCAGTATATATTAGAGGTTTTAGCACAAATCTCCATACAAGGCGGACTACTTTTGCTTTCCTTTTTTTTTTTTTTTAAATCAGTGAGGTATTTCTGAAAAAAATCACTGGGTTTGTATAGCACAAATGCATTCATAGGAAGGTTAGAGCAAGCAACTTCTATATGAACCTGTGCATTTTTCTAGCTTGGCAATATTCCTAACAAGGATGTACGAAGAGTCATGAAGTGCCTTGTTCTCACCTTGATGATCACTTAAAATGTAATTTATTGTTGCTCTCAATTACTGTAGATTCCACAAGTGTTTACTATTTTTGGCATCCTGGAACCTCAAAGCCAAATGATGATGAATGAATGTAATGATTTGATCAATTTTAACAGGAATATGGTGGCAAAGAAAAATAAGACATTTAAGCTAATCTGCATGACTACTTCTTGAAACTTTAATAAACTGTCAAAATAATATGCTAACATTGTGAGAAAAAGATGCTCCAAAATGACACTTTTTTTTTTTTCAGGGAATAATCTCCTTCTTTTTTTTTTTTTTTTAAAGGAAAGGGTGACATATTTTGCAAATGTGTTATTTCTATTAATTATGTAGAAGGTCCTCTTTAGTCTTGCAATTACATTCCCATCTAGAACCCGAAGAAGGGGTTCAAGTGCTTAGGAATTTGACAACTGCTGTCTGCCTCATTCACTAGCAGCAAATTTCTCTCTTCTTCTGACAAAAGCTATGACAAACCTTCAGAAACTTTTTATCAAACTTTCAGATGCTTTATCTATTTTTTCTTCCTTTTCTTTCATCCTCTCGTGTATTTCTCTTTGGTCATAAAAGGAAGAAGCTACTATGAAATAAAGTGTCCACTCCTTCCTTTCTTCAGTCCCTTTCTTGCATATTAAATCATTTCCAGGCTATTACTAGATCTAGAATGTGACTAAATATGCATATCGGAAGTTCATACAGGATAATATTTGGTCCTGATGCAAATCCATTCTTTGTAAGGAACTATATGGAGCCCAATATGCCACATGGGACGAACTGAAAGCTTATTTTTTTAGCAGTTTACTACAGAAAGAAATGGACTGTGAACAAAATAAATTTATTACCCAACAACACAAGGTGCTCTTTCATTTTGTGTAACACTTTCAGAGCATATCCTGTCAGCAAATGAAGAGCAATTTTTCAATATTTGTTTTGTCAGAAACAGAGTGGCTTTTGGCTTTTCTTTTCAGACTTCTGACACAAGTCTTAGATCCATATAGGATGTTTTCACCTTCTTTCAGGAAGGAATCCTAATTTCTGACAGATGGTATTACAGACTGCAGGAATATGGCCTTTTAAATATAATTTTGGGAAGATGGATTAGCTTCTGGAAATTTTCTGTGCAGAAATGTAAATGACATGGATTTCCATAAATAAATACCTTCTAGGCTTGCAAAACAATCAGTCGCTTTTGAAAATTTTTGTTCATAATGTTCAGTCAGTGGGAACATTGCATGAACATTAAGCAGACAATATTAAAATATTAAATTTATAATTTAAAATAATAGTGACAGGATTATTCAACCATAGCAATCAGTGTTCATTAAAAATAAAAATAGTAAAAAGAAACTATAGTCAAATCCAACAATTCAACTCATTTATGTAGATGAAGGAATGTTTCCTTTCTACTAAATAGGATCAAAAACACAAAAACCTGGCCATTTGGTTATGCTATTTATTGACTTGATAGAGGAATTAGAGAAAAATTTTCTGCAATAGGCAGAAGGTCACACCAAATGCTTTAAAATAATGTTTTCCAGCCTCAGCATTGATGAATCTATGATATCCTCATACCTTGGAACATGCTGCTATTTCCAAATTATGACAGGCAAGAGGAAACCGATTTAATAAGCAGCATAGTCCATAACTCTAGGGAACTATTGCAACTTCTAGTGAAAATTTGGCACTAGACATGTCAGAATAGAATGCCATGCTCTGATTCATAATGTCAGGAAGTTCAGAGATTATATCATATAACCAGAGTGCTACATGGAAGGCTTCTTAATCCAAAACTTTGTTTGGTTTTAAGCAAAGATTCTGGATGGACTCATTTACTCAGTTCATAAATATTTGGCTACTATATTTGCTTATGCAACAGAAATGCTTCATTATTTAAACCAATCCTTAGGGATTTTTTTTTTTTGCAGTTGCTATGCTTTTTACACTACTGTGCTCTTAGTATAATTTTGGTTTTGAACACCTGTTACCACCAACAGTTTAAAGCTGTTCAAAGAGTATATAAACACAAAGATCCCAAAGAGAATGTTTAGGAATTTTGTGGTTTGTTTTTGTTTGTTTGTTTGTTTGTTTGTTTGTTTTTCCCATTCTGTGGCCTTAAAAATTAAAAAGCAATAATCTTTCATGATATGGTAGGGCACAGCATCACACAGTGGCTAGAGGATTCCATTTGAAGATATTGCCATCTTATAATATTACAGAAAACTTGTTCCTCTCTAAATGCACTTGTGTGTATTTCCCAAACCCAGATGATACAGCCTATGCCTATACTGTTAAATAGGATTGAGGCCAGTCCTGCACCTTAAGCACAGATTGGCTCACATTCATATTTTTCATAGCTAGCTATCTCTTTGCAAAGTAGACTTGTCACATGGAACACAAATCACTCAGCCTCAGGTCTCCTCTAGAACCTGTGTGATGTCCTTTGGATCCCACAACAATTCTAATTAGTCTGTGTCTATGAATGGGGGCAGGTACTAATTCAAAATGCTTGAAGTAATATGTTAGGGGATACTCTATGCTGGAATTCCAAGAACATAGCATTTTTGAATCCAGGTTGATTAGGAGTAAGAGGATCACGAGGACAAGATGCCTCGCAGAAACCTGAAGGCACACGATTTAGAGAATAAACAGCTTTAGAGTTTAAAAGGCATGTTTGTTACAGATTGTACTATATTCTTTCGAGATACTATTCTCTATTTCAACTTGTCAATAGCCTTATGTCTAATGCCACTTGCAGTAATCATGCTGTCAGTCAGGTAATTCTTAAGCAATTTTACAGAATCACATAATCACAGAATATGGTGAGGTGGAAGGGACCCACAAAGATCACTGAAGTCCAACCCCTGGCCCTTCACAGGACTGTCCCCAAGAGTCACACCATGTGCCCAAGAGTATCATCCAAACACTTGAACTCTGTCAGGCTTGGTGCTATGACCACTTCCCTGGGGCGGCTGTTCCAGTGCCCAACCACCCTCTAGGTGAAGAACGTTTTTCTAATATCCAACATAAACCTCCCCTGACACAACTTCAGGCCATTCCCTCAGGTCCTGTCACTGGTCACCACAGAAAAGAGATCAGTGTCAACCCTTCTTCCCCTCACGAGGAAGTTGTAGACTGCATATTGACAGCACATGTTTCTCCTTGCCTTGACCAACCATGACAAAACTCATTAAAGGGGTTCTATTCTGGAGATTTGAGGGAATGCATTCTCCACCTCTAAGTCATGGAAGTCTTTGATCTGTTTGCTAAAATTATTTTTCATTAGTGTGTGTGTAATGAGAGCCTGTTCATTAGTGATGATGGATATGGGTTCACAAGAAACCTGACCATCATTTCTTTTAGAGGAAATACAGGTGACTTTTTTATTTTAAAATTTTTATCTCTATAGGACATTTATTTTTCCTAAACAGCCACAAGTCTTGAAGAGGTAAACTATATTTCAGGTTACCCACAAGACCCTGGGAAAAACTCTGAAACTGAAAAATCTCTGGGAGTTGCAAGCTGCATTATTGAGTCTTGGAAGAAATTCATTGAAAGAGAATAGCAACCTGGAGAGTATGTATGGCAATTTGAAAATAGAACCAGTGCCCAAACTCCATGGGGCCAGAAAAGGAATGGGAAATTCATCCTCTGAGTTTCTCTGAATGTTATAGATTGATATGTTATGCTATCTCAAGATAGCAAGCAGCTGTCTTGAGAGAGGTAGTTCAGATCAGAGTAAAGCTCAGCACCTGGAGATACGTGTTGTAGGATATCTCCCTCAGATTTGGAAATTTAGGTTTTATAGTTGCCCTTCTAAATGATAGTGGGGAAAATCTACATCAATTGTAAATTGATGGGTATCCGGAAGAGCTGATTTAGGAAATAAAGACAAACAATAAAACATACATATATGCATACACACATAGACAAAAAAAAATATGTTAAAATAATTAAAATATAGAATAAATGAATAAGAAAATTTATTTCCAATTTTTCATAACTTAAGATCTAAGGAGCATCTCAGCAGATGAGAGACAGTAGCTTTATAAAGATCAAAATAAGTATTTTTTTCACACAGTGTATAATTGAAAAGTGAATTTTATTTTCATAGGAAGTGGATAAATCTCAGAAAGTGCCAAAAATATTCAGAAAGTGAAGTTCGTTCTGTAGTTACTAACAACAGTGGTCTGAATGAAACTTCAGGAAACCCCAGTCAGCTGATGTCTGGTACAGGAACACAAGACCAGAGAAAATGTCACTTGTCCTGTTTGTCATCTTCCCCTTATCATTCACTGCAGCCTCTAGGATGCTGGTCTTAATGAGTCCAAGGTTGTTTTCTGCTCTGGACACTCTAATGCTCTTGGGAGACCTGAAAGATTTTCACAAATGCCACCTTATAGACAGAATTCAGTACTGCACTTAATCATCTCCCACTTGAGGTGGATTTATTCTGAACATTTGAATTTCTTTAAAGAAAAATAATCTAATAAGCCATGTACTCTCACACAGTGTCCATGTAAATTGCTTGAATGAAAACTACCTAAACTTTTGTGATGGTTTGTGTGAGATACTGACTTTATTTAATAAATATATAGAGATTTATTTTTATAATGCATACTTCAGTCTATATAAAACTCAAGCATTGTTCTGTCTTAAGTCAAGCACAATGAATGTTTCAGTCTTTTTTAACTTAGCATAATGAATTAAATCTTAGGGTGATTTCTATCAGCTTGTTGAGATGATTTTAAGTCAGCAGTAGCTACACACCTACACACTTCCAAGGGAGTGATCCCTGGCTTTCAGCACCAAGTACAGTGACTTGTGTCCAAACTGTTAAGGACTAGTGCCTTCTACATATGATTTGCCATATCCTTAAAACATAGCATTTGACTCACTGTTAAGCTCCATGTTAAAATACAGGCATCGATTCACTTTTGCATATATATAAATATAAATACAATATATATAAATATATATAAATATATATATAATTTTTTTTAACTTGAAAGTGTCTGAAATAATATGAAAGATGTGTTTCAGCCTACTAGACTGGTGATCCTGCAGTCTGAATCTAAGGATATCCCTCTGGTGAGTAGGTTAATTTTGAGATGTTGGGTTTGGTGTGATTTTAGATGACTGGGAGAGGAAATCTGACTTATTCAGTATTATTTACACTGCATTTTGAGACAGGTTTTTGCCCAAACCACATTGAGTTTTTGCTTAAGGTAAACTAATTCACACACTCAGAAAGAATTGAATATAACCAAGAGATTTTTGAAGGAATAAAAACGAAAATGCTTTGGCTTTCTCTATAAATTAAAACATAAATCTTGTTGTTCATAATGCCTTGTTGCTGTTTTTCCCAACTAATTTCAGTCAAAAAGTGAATGTACTGTAGTCAGCACAGCAAAGCTGAGTATTTGAATCCTGCCAGTCTGATGATGACTAGAGTGATACCCAAATACGTTCATTGCCCACTCTGCATGTAATGAGCATTCAAAGATGCAGCTTTTAAAAGATGGAACTTAACCTTAAAATCTGCAATTAAGATTTCCACAGAGACAGCTGGGAAAGATGCAATGAGGTTGCAAAATAAGCAAGTTGTAGAGTGTCAGACACATAAACCAGCCTGAAAGTAAAAGAAAAAGCCAGGAGGAAACAAGATTTGAATTGTTTTCTGCACTGTGACTCCTCACAGCACCTTAACGTTTTGCTATAAATGTAAGCAATGCAGAAAAAACAACCATTAGGATCATATTTACAAAAGTGTTACATTTTATCAAGAGATAAGTCCATGAAGCTGGAAAAGGAAAGATTATATAATGAGTTATGTGATGGAAATTAGCAATGGCTGGGATTCTTCCTTACTGTACAATAATAGTAAGAAAAAATCCATTTCACTTTTTAGAATAGAAATTAGCATGTTAGCAGATAATGGTTTGTCTTCATATGTTTTAGAAAAAAAATGTATCTGAAAGATAATCATAAAGGATGAAAAAATCAAACAATACAAAGTTAAAAATGTTAGTAATGAGGTTGCTTTAATTGAGTTTCATATTTAGATGTCTAAACATAAATGGAAAAGAGTCTTTCCCTGGATGTTCTCAGGGTCACTCAATTTATTCTTTTATAAAACACTCATTTCAGGAGAACTGAATCACTAAACACCCAAAGCTAAGGCACAAACTGTATCTATCATTTACAGCAACTGCAACTTATCCTGTGACACTATCTTCATTGGCATAATCAAATGTGTCATTCACTTAATACAAAGCTGGGGAGGATGCTCATTTACTATTCTCATTATTCAAAATGCGTGATGAAAAGCCTTGTTTAGCGCACACTTTTCAGACTGCTCTGAACACTGTTATTCACTTTACCAGGGACTCTTTCTTCTCTAGGGTCTCAAATACTAACCAACCAACAAGTCTTCACCTCTGCTAGGCTGTGTTACTAGGGTGTTATTTTACAGGTAGAGCCCAGCAGAACAAATGGGTTTAGGTGAACAATACCTAGATTCTCCAGTCAACCAAGACAGCGGCAGTTCCAGATGTTTTCCATAGCAGGACTAAGGTGAATAAGGGTATTTCGTAGAAAAAAAAGCAAGGGCTCAGGCTAATTTTGCAGTTTTAAAGATAGGCATCTAAAAATGCACTTTCCAGCTGAACAAGGATTGGCAGCAGCAGGCTGCTTCCTCAAGTCACAACAGCAGTGAGCCAGAGGTGACCCAAGAGGAGGTAGTGCTCTCACTACCTCCTACAGGGTCTGAGCACAGTGGGCACAGCTGGAAGCTGATAGCAAGGTCCATCATCAGCTCCCAGTGTGGCAAACAATACATCAGGTCCAGAATACATCCACAGGGCCCCATCAGGGGCAGCAAGACACAACAACAGAGGCAGGGTCTGAGACAAAATGCAGAGTATGTCCAAGGGATCCGTCCATGAGACAAGCTACCCACAGGTAGCTGGGTGAGGTCCATCCAGGCAGCAGGGCTGGAGAAGGGAACACCTATCATGCAGCCCAGGCAGTGTCTGGAGGCCCAAGTCTGTGCTGGAATTTGGCTCCTGGGCCTGTGGGCAAAGTGCCCTTGGAGCAGCCAGATGAGATTGCTCCAGGCCATTAAAAGTTATGAGTGCACCCATGACACAAATTTAATATGCAAGATAATTCTCTGCTAGTTTTGGGGTTTGTCCTCCCTCTGCCAAACTTACTTTTTTTTTGAGTTTTTTTTCTGATTTCTAGTTATTTCTGCCTTTCTTCTACATGTTTTAATTCCAAAATAATCTTTTTGATAGGTGCTAATTTGCACAGCACTCTTGAGTTAAGACCACACTACTGATTTATGGAAATACTTCATAGCTTTTACCATATTTACAATTATCACATTATTCCTCCAAGTACTGATCCAAGTATTTCATTGACTTATTTACAGCAGTGCCCAGGTCTCAAGAGTTCCTGAGTTCCAGCTGGGACACAAATAGATCTCAAGCCATAGAGAATGTGGTGCAGCACATTCTTCCTATTTCCACCAGTGTAACCACTGTCTCCCCAACCCTTTCCATGATGTTTTCTTATCCTTTAGGAGGGAATCAACTTCAAACGACTATTGATTTACATAGTTTTGAAACAATTATCTTCTGTGACTCCAGAAAGCATAAAACTGGATAGCAAGTGGTTTTCCTTTGCTAATGTTTTTCTCAGTACCTTCTGGTCTTGATTGACAACTTTGTGTCATCTTTCTACCTCACTGCACAATCTTCTCTTTCAGATCATTAATAAAATGTATTAAAAAGCATGGAGTTTAATGTAAAACCTTGGAGCACCTCTCTGTTAATGTGCTGGCATTTTTTTAATCCTCACATTTTCTATTTCTTAAGCAGTTCTGTCAGTTTTATCTCCCTTAGTCTATCTTTAATATTAAAAATAATTTGTGCTACACCTACTATCTATAATTTTCCAAGTTGTTCTTTTTTTCTCTTTAAAACATTTTTCACCTGGTTTAACAGAGACAGCTACAATAGTCTAGATGTTGATATTGATCTAATCAATGAAAAGATGCTAAGCAGCCTCATATTACTGGTGACTCACACTGGCAAAATATCATATGAAAAGAGGTGGTGTAAGTGTAAGTGACATATAATAAATACTGTCGGTGTCAATGAATCTTCAATTTCTTCCTGATCACTACCAACAGTAAGAATGTCTGTACCAATATTTCAGATAGACTATATCCCATTAGTTAAGGACTTGGGGTGGATCAAAACAGAGTTGTGATAGAAAGCTACCAACCCAGAAAGAATTTTAGCTCACATGTCTTGCTTTTTAGGGAAAGGAGGTATATTACTATCTAGCCCATTATAAACTAAGAGTGAAGTTCTGACTCTACCTTTTGAGATGAACCCAGTCCTAATGGGATGTGCTACACATGCTCTGTAGTAATCTTCTGAATTGAACCACTTTTGGAACATAATAGGACAGATATCTAACATCTGAATACCAGGTATAAGGTGTGATGAATTTTCCAGCAACTATAAAACTGATCTGTTTTAACACAGAGAATCTAAAACTTAGGAGTCTCTTTTGTTTTCTGTGGGCATCTATGTAGGGTACCTAAGGTGATTAGGTGCCTAATATTCATGTTGAGATAGACAGGTTGAACCTGTCCCTAGACGAATAGGAGAGTTTATCATCTAACAGTGGAGAATCTACAGATATTGGGTCAACTCTGAAATCAGATATAAGCTGAACTGTGATTGCATTTTTAGTATCTAAACTTTTTTGACATCCCGCTTTAAGCACTTTGGTTCCCATTCGTATATGGTCAGTTGAGAGCACAGGACAACTGTAGTAGATAAGGAAAGGAGTCCTAGTTCTTTTAAAAAATAAAAGCTCAGGCTATCCTCTTCACAAACAGCAGTGCACTGAAACATCCTGGATATAGATAGGCAAATCTAGTTTTCATGTTGACCTCAGTGTAGTGAGGGACACTGACAGAGGCTTCCACTGTTCTTCATCCTCCTTTCCCTTCAGCTTCTTCAATTTACCCTGCAAGGTCTCCCTCCAATATTAGTTTGCATTACACGGAAATTATGTATTTCAAGACATAACTGAATAAATTTCTTACAAGTCATAACTGAATACATTTCTTACAAGTCTTAAAAGGCATTTTTAGAAAGATTCTAAAGCCTAGGAATCCTTCTTCCCTGTCTGTGGTATGCCCCATTTGTTGTGACCTATGAGGTACTCCCAAACTGCTTGGTGCCTTCAAGACCATGAATTTGTTTTCTCTGTTTATATCATTTCTAATGAGCAAAGGCTCAGAAGTTCACCAGCACATCAATTCTTTTGATATTTTGCAAAAGACCCCAAGCAACTTATTAAAAAACAGTAATAGTATGGATTAACTATTATGAGGGTGTCTATATTACAAAGTTCTAGAATTAATTAAATGCTATTTTATGTGTAAATTCAAACCTGCAGTCTTTATTCATTAACAGTTTTGAATGACTGTAATGTATGTCGCTATCACTATTTGTCTTTCTCATCCCTGACTTATCCATAGCCTTAAACACTTGGCTTTATTTCAGTGTGAGTCCTTAGCAACCCAGCCTCAGGCTCCGAAGATTGGTTGTGTTCTCTCCTCCAGCACTTGCCATCTGCAGATCTGGCCAAAAAACCAACAAAAAACCAAGATATTATGATCTAATCTTATTTATTTAGTGTCAACGGAAAAAGCTAACTGCAACCAAAGATTAAATTAATTTTATTGTTCTCTCCGATCATTATCTTTTTTAACTTGATTGCACAGATTATATTGTAGCATCTACAATGGTCCTCAGAATCTCTTTTACATTAGATTAAGAAGCCCATATGCTTTTGACACTTGAGCCATAATCTCTTCTAAACAATTCTCTTTGCTTTGGTCTGACAAAAACAATAAAAGTAATGAATAATATTTTTTTATGTCCTTAGATTTTTACACATAACTTTTTTTGCCACGTAAGTGCTGCTTTCTCTTCCTAGGCACATGGAGACTACTTACTGGACTTAGCATACTCAAAACTTTTCAGTTTGTCCATGCAATAGGGTAAAGTAAAAATTCTTTAGATAGAAATATACATAACAACATACCAGAAGTGGATGACAGTGACTGATTTGCCTATATATCATAGAATATTGAAGGTTGTATTGCTGTCTTTTCTTGGTTCTTCATGGTTCTTCTTTTCATAATGTTGTTATAAATATGTCATCACTGGGATAATTTTCTCTTCTTTGTAAAACCAAATTTCACTTTCATTGAATCCGTAGCAGAACACTCATTTCCCATCTTTCTACATCACAAATAAAACTAGACCAAATCTTCTTCTTTTTTTACTGTGTGACTTGTGAACAGAAAAAATCCAAACTGCTGCTTACTGATTTCTCGTTGTAGCCCAGGTTATTTAACTCAGGAGACTGAAAAAGAAGAATATATATGGTGTATCCAGTGAAGAACTAATCACTGGGAAAGGCATACGTTCAAATCTAACCTCTTATGTTATCTTCTCGTATGTAGTGTTAGAGTAGAGATGCTTAACAGCCTACATTGTTGAAGGCACAGCTTCTTATCCAGAAATGTCTATAACTACACTTATACAGAAAAATGGAAATCGGGTTACTTGTGAAAGTGATTTTGATGCTGTGTTATATAAATTGAGATTTTTTTGTTGACTTTTACTGTGGACAGAATTGTTTCTTTAACTGTCTCAGGCCAGTGTTATGATTTGCCCTGACAGCTCTTTTACTGATAAGATAACTTTGCAGGATTAATTATTAATTTATTTTATTTTAGTTATGCGACTGTCTGAAATTCTGCACCAGCCATTTGGTTGAAGTCTAAACACTGCAAAAAATGCCTGCTCTGAATTAAGGAAAGATTATAGCAAAAAATCTGGTTGCGTGATTCCTTTTAGCTAAATCTAGAACTCAAATCAAGCAAAGCGATCAGCCCAACTCATAATTCTTTCGAAGCCAATTCTTTGTTATGTGAGGATTTGAGAGTGTGGCTTTGAAATATGAAGTTGGGGGGAAAAAGTTATGTCAAATGCTTGAAGGTCATAAACTATAAAGACAGCAGCTCATATCTAATTTAGGAAGTTTGGCAAGTGTTGCATTCATTGATTTTCATGGTCATTTTCTGTTCTTTTTTTTAAAGTTAAAATGTCAAATGGAGTTCTGTAAAGCATAACACAAATTCTTTCCATTCTCTGGTGTGAATATAGTCTTTATTTTTGGGCATCCTTTCACTGTCAATATTAACATCTGTAGTTTGAAATGGTATTCCTGATACAACTGTTTTTTAAATGCAAGCCCATACGTGTTATCTCAAGAGAAACTGGTAAATTTTACCAAATGGGCATCCCTAAATTACATGCCATCTGCAGCTAGTGATGAGAGGACTAAACCCAGTCAGCTGTGATCTTCTACCACTGCATCTATCATTTTGATTGACTCTGGGGAAATCAACAGCTTTTGGCTTGAACTTTTCTCACCCCAACCAGTTATTATGGACTGGTTGAGATGTAGTGGCTGAAGAATTATTTCTTTTATCTGCAGCTAGGCCTCAAACTGTTTTTTTGCGCAAACCAGCAGGAAAAAATTCAGCAAAGCAAAAGGCACATACTCCGGCACTGATTCAGATTTTATGAGGTGTAAGTGTGCAGCCTTATTAACTCAAAAAGGCTGTTGAAATATGTAAAGCATGGAAGAAAAAATTAAGGAACCATTATTATTACCTATGTCATTGTAAATTAATAGTACCAGGGAAAAAAACCCCAAACTTTTCAGAACAGCATGTTCATATTCTGAAGGGATAATTTCCAAAGTGAGAATTTCTGTATTATAGCATATGAGATTTTATGATCATCTTAGAGAGAGAAAAAAAAGTGGGAAAATAATACATTGATGCTACCTCAGTGAGGAAAAAGCCCTCTGAAATTCCATTTATATCATCGATCTTCCACTATTATGTTGCCCCCTCCACCTGCCCTTGCCTCTACCTTATGGCATATTCTTTTAAAGTAATGAAAGTTATCATGAGCTAATTAAAACTACAGTTAAAAAATTTAATGAGAAATATATTGAGATGCACTTTGTTCTAACTGACAAAAAGCTAGGCAAATGCAAGTGCTGAAACCTCATGAGCCTAACTAAACACTTCATAATTTGTTTTTATTTATTCATTAACTAGATGAACTAATAAGGTCAGAAAATAAGATCTAAGATCCAGCTCTGAAAAAAAAAACAACAAAAAAACTAACAAACCCCATAAAAAACTGACCATATCTTTGTTCCTCATCCACAGAGCTTCAAGTGCTAAGTAAAGCATGAATTCATTTTCACCCACATAATTGCTGTAGTGCTTAGATGGTTACATTTATAGGAGTGAAAGGCATAACACCTAATATGCCAGGGAGCAGTATGAATGAGTTACACCCTGGGAGACACTGAAAGAGGGGAATGACTGAAATCCTACGTCTTTTTTCATCTGAGAGATGTGTGTGTGACTGAGGTTCAAGATTCAGGACCTTTTTTGAAAGACAGCTGTAGGCATCTGTGTGCAGAAGAGCAACCTGGGCTGAGCACCCCCAGTACAGACAGACCACCTTGTCAGAGCCATGCCAAGTGATCAGGTCCTTTTAAAAGGTGAGATGGCTTATCTGTTGGCTATTTTCATGTAGCACCATATTAGACAAAGAAGAGACTAGAAAGATTGCACTCTATCTGACTGCAGTCACTTTGGTAGGGTTTGGATACCTCTTCTTGAATTAGGTATCAAAAATTTAAAGGATCCAAATTCCCACTGTTAAAATTAATCTTTTGGTTTTTCAGCTATGTTTGTTTTCAAGTTCTGTCCTCTATGCTAAAATTTTAATATGCACATTTGTCTTGATCTGAGAGTGCCTGTAAGATCAAATTCCCCATGGAATTAAAGGAAAAGAATGGCTGGTGTCTCTAAATAGCTTTATTTAATGTCTAGGTGGTGTGTTGCTCAAAAATATTGAGTTTAAATGTCTAAAGTACATGTGTTACCTATGAAGATTTTTTTTAAGGTCACAAAATAAAGAATCATTGAAATATGGGAATTTCTAAGATATGCCTGATGGGAGTCTTAGGGATAACAATTTGGGGATTATGATTTCTAAATTACATGTCTATTTGAATTTAGATGCCTGAAATATATTTTTGGTCTATTCATTAGCTTCTCAGTGCTTTCGTTTTCCATGTGTGAAATGTAAATATGTCTTTCTTCCTTAACAGAATGCTGTGGAAGAAAATAATTTAAAGATTGTGTACCCTCAAATCCTACAGGAATCTAGTTGGTAGGATCCCTAATAAATACTTCGAGAGAAGATGTTTAAGATTTTAAGACACATTATGAGAGAAAAGGGAAGAAAAACAGGAGATGGAGAAAAACAAGATAAATGAACTAGGAGATAAGGCATAATGAAAATATATTTACTAACCTTTTATGGTCCTCTTGTTCACCGATTTTTCTTAAAAGTTTCTGCACAAAGAGTTAAAGGTATTTCAACACTAACCATCTTTTGATTCCACTTGATTTCTCAGGAAATTAGATATCTAAACCACTTTTAAAATATTTTTTCTTCCATAAACGGCAAAAGATACATAATTAAGAGGTTCTGAACTTGCTTAACATTGCATAACATTTTTCCACTTAAGCCAATACTCACTGTGAGTTGTTTCACTTCACCTGATTGCTCAGTGGTGTAGCATCAGTCCCAGTATCATAAGCATTCATGTTTTAATGCTTTAACAAATGTGTAAATCTAGGGTACAACGGAAAATCAATTAGAAGCAAAATGATAAAAAAAACCAAATAAAATTGGTTATTATATTAGGCTAAATTTCTGTCTAAACTTCTCACATTATCGTTACAGTTAAAGCCATAACAAAACCCCAAAATTAATATTGTGAGGCAACAGACAGCAGAGTCACTAGCAGAGAGCAACAAATTAATTTGTAATAGTTTATGCACAGCTTGCTATCACCAATGTACTTTGCTAAAAATATATGAACTGATGGCAGACTCTGACTGCAAAATCCATTAGGCATTTGCTGTAAGTGCTTAAACATGACTGCAAGCAGCAAAACACAGGAAAAGGCCTTTGGATTTTGAAAAATCTGATCAAAATAAAGTATATTATTTTATATCCCTACTTGAAAGAGCCACAGAATCATCACAGTGACTTTTCCAAATTACGTTCTTTCCCCCAAAAGTATTGCTCACTTAGATGTCTGAAGACAGGTCAGACCTTTCTATTGATTTTTCAAGCGTTTTTTTGCTGGTGTGCATTGCTCAAGACTAATGTTAGTACACCTTCACAGCTTTACACCATTACCTTTATTTATTACATTTACGAAAAACATTTCCTCTTTGATTTCCAGTACTCAAAATTGCAAATAGCTGCAACAGCTGGAAAAAGATCAACACTCTAGTGCTGGCAACTAAAGCCTGCAATAGGTGACATGAAATAATTCTCTAAGTCAATGCTAAGAAATGTTTATTATTATCTATTTTTAAATAATGAGAGATGAATGATAGAAATGTCAAGTGATTTTCACGCAGTTTCGTATTGTCAAAGGGCAAAACCACACCTCTGTGATGTCAACAAGGACTTTTGTTATTGACTTAGGTGAAGATCTGATTTCTCTCAGAATAATTTCTCTTCATAAAGAGAGATGGAGGGAAAAGGATGAGAAGTAAGGCTTTCGACTGCATTTTATTTGAGCTCTCAGCAGTAGTAGAATCCATAAAACTTGCCTACACATGCAAAGGATGATGACTGGTTCCTAACTCAGCAGGAGATGACATCCAGTCTATCAGAGAAGATGGGTAAGATACCAAATTTTAGCAAACTGAAAAATTTCTGTTTATGACAAATCCCTTTGTGTCCATAGTGTTCATGTAGAGAAGCCAGGAGCTGTTTGGGCTTCATGACACAGTTCTGTAGCCCCATGCTGCATGAAACTCAGATATACTTGAGAGAGATGATGGATGATTGGTATTGCAAGTACTTTAACAATGATCTTGAAGGAATATGAGTATTTTAAACTCTTGTTTATTGCATCATTTTTCTGCCTTACAAGGCTGACTATACTTAGGGTGAGTATTAACCTTTCAGCTTCTATTTGAAGGCAACTCAAAAAACCTTTTTTTTTTTTCCTTAGGTAAATGCTAGCAACTACAGGGAAATACTACTTTCAGGATTCTATGGAGATACAATTCTTGGCTGTAGTACCCTTCTTATCAATATGAATATCTAATATGTTTCTAAGCTTTTTGTAGCATTTTATTGTGACAGTATAGAGTGAAATCTTATCCTTTATCTGTATTTTTGAAAAAAAAATTGAAGAAAAACATTAATTTTCTCGATATACCTGTTTCCTTTCCCTTCTAATTGTGAATCTGCCAGAGAAAAAGGTTAAAATACGGAAAAGGAAGAGAGCAGCTTTCACAAAAGTAAAAACTAGAGTATTGTTTTCTTAAACTTTTGAAATAATAGATAATGGGAGTATATGATTTATGAAATATATGATTGCAATTTTTTTGTTTATTTGTTTGTCTCTGAAGTTTTTTCTCTTTCCTTTGGTGACACATCAGGTGACATCTAATTTACATATTTTTTTGTGTGTACATAAAAAATACATACACAACCTGCAGTTTTTTCCATACTTCTGGTGTGCTGCATTCAGACTGCTCCTCTGAGACAAGGAAAGCTTGCCTTGTCTCCCTAACCTACTGTCAAAGAAGACATCATTATGCAGATTCTGTGGTACTTGATCTTTGTTTGGGACATACACAAAAGTGATGCAGTGTGAGCTATGAAGCATGGAAATCCTTTTCCACTCACTTCCACAAAGAACATGAACAATGGAGAGCCTTTTTATAGAGTGGCTGAAGTGAAGAGCCATCAAGGTGAATACACAGCTCAGAAAATGTAAGAAAGAAAACTGCAGGAGGGGGGCAAAAAAAGAGACATTGTCTGCCAGCTCCCACTACTTTGCCTTCACTCTCCCAACTTTGTCCACTATAATCTGGATTTTGCCTTTCTTCTTGTCATTGAATATGCCCTTTGGAGTGACCCAATAGCAGTGACCCTTTTGGAGTTTGCAAGCACAGCAGACACCAGTTTGTGCTGCATAAATAAAAAGGTATGTTCTCGTTGCATTCCAAAAACACTGTTCGAGCTGGTTCAAATAAAATAAGAACCAAACACAGTCTTCACCAGGTCTCTATCGAAATGAAATTATATTGTCATTATTTGCTTAAGTGTAATTTTTCATAATGTAGCCTGTATGTAGTCTGATTTTTCTGGCTATCTGTACTCATAATATGAGTTCAGGGGCATTCATAAACATTAAAAGTAAATAAATTTTTCAGAAAAAGTGCTAGATGAAGAAGACTAAACTCATGCCAGAGAATGTTCTAAAATGTAGTCGTCATCATCATCATCATCATGGCTAGTCTTCGCAAACGAAGATTTGGGAAGGGCTCTACCCACGTTTGTTACAAGCGCATTGGTGGCTAAAAAGGCCAATACAAGATAGACACGCCCAGTTGCAAAAGACACAGCAGAAAGACTCGTTAGGAGATATATTCTGCAAGGCGCGATTCTTTCTGCGTTGTCTTTTCTCCTCAAGAGTGATCCTGCATGCTTTCTCAAAAGCATCAGCAGCGTTATAGATGGTGTGTCTCCAGACCTCCCGATTGGAGGCCAGAGTAGACCAGTTATGATGATCAATATGGCCAAGGCTGAGATGTTGTTTCGGGGCTCCTCTCTTGCGGCAGCCAGTGGCAAGTTCACCATAAAGAAAGATCTTAGGGAGGCAGTGATCCTTCATCCTTGAGACGTGCCTGCCCAACGTACCATAGATGATAATGGTCAGCACCCAGATATACTACCAGATAGGCACAAAATGGCTGGAATAAACATAGTCATTCGTTCCCCTTCTAAGAGTTCTGATCTATGATGAGAACTTTCTTCCCTAGAAAAATATTTTCTTACATACTACTATCACTTTAAGTATGAAATTTGTGATTTTTCACAGTCTAGATAGAATTGGGTGAGGAACCACATCAACAAGATCTAAGAATAAGGGAAAAGCTTTTGGCTGAAATAACTTTTCCCCTTGAAACATTTCATAGCTTCAAAACTTTTGCAGTGGGAATCACCTTACCCACTTGCAGATATCTACAATATGAATATGGACATGTGAGCTACTATCTGCAAATTTGTTCAGTAACAAACGAGAGAACTAGACATGTACTTCAGGTGTGCTTTAACTGGCCAATTTTAATTTTAGCTGCTTCAGGCTGACTGGACTCAATCCCTAAAAGTGCTTGCTTTTTTTTCCACTAACTGTAAGGTAGAATATTTCAGACACAGCAGCAAGCTAAGATGTAATTTACTGATTGAAGAGACAGTTACAGCTAAAGCACAGTCTGATTAGCACTCTCTGCCTTCATGTTTGAACAAAAGGTTTACTGAGAAGTAAGAAACCAGCACAGGTAAAGAAATCTACCTTTGGTCAGACGAATCCCATGCACAGTAAATCTTACTGACTTGGAGTGCATAACTCCTCTTAACAACAAAGAAATAAAAAACCCTAAAAAAATTCAAATGCTTTTTGTATTCTGGGTAACTTCCTTTCCACAGTGATTTCACAGAGTTTATGCTGTGGGAATACCATGCTGATTTAGCTGTGATTGCACTTTCCACACTCACTGGAGCAGAATGAAGCAGGTTTTGTCCTTATTTAGTACAAATTGTATTTGTTCATATAGTCTAGTCATGCTGTCCTTGTTTTCAAAAAGGTTTCAGCTCCATCTGGAAATGTTTCTCCCATTGTTTTGCAACTCTCTTTAGAAATGTCTAGGGTATATTTCCAGGTCTTGGAGATCTGTTATGCTTCAGATGTTCTAATTCCTTGATCACCTGTTCTGGCTGAATCTTACCTCCTTCGATATTTTTTCTTGCTCTCCTGGGAAATTTGTGTAGTTTCTGACATCCATCCCCAAACCTTCTGTGTGAACAGAGGCAAAGAATTCATTTGACTGTGCTTTAGTTATGTCTGTCTCTTCAGTCATTGAATTACTCGGGCTGGCTCTTAGAATTCTTCCAATGACCTCTTGTTCAATATGTTCTTGAAAAAAAGAAAATTTTGTTATTTATCTTAACCTCTGCTGCAATTTTCCTTTCATTTCACATCTTTGCTATTCTTAGCAGATCTCAACGTCTTCTATTGTGTGATGTCATTTCTTCAGTTATGCTCATTCTTTTAATACCTTGCATGAGCCTTTTTGTGGTCTTTGAATAACTTTTGTGCTGAATCCTTCAAATTTTCCTTTCAGAAGCTAGATAATTCTGGTAATGTCAGAGCCCACAGTTTGAGTACTGGATGCAGTTCTGGGAGTCACAATCTAAGAAGGATGTGAATGAAGGCACTCAGAGTAGGGTAACAAAACTGGTGGAAGGACTGGAAAGAATGTCCTGTGAGGAAGAGTTGAAGATTTTGGGCTTGTCTAATTTGGAGAAAAGGAATCTGAGGATAGACCTCATTGCTTTCTACAGTTTCCTGAGGAGGGAAAGTGGATACAGAGGTGCTGATCATTTCTCCTTGGGATCCAGTGATAGGATACATGGAAATGGTTCAAAGCTGCATCAGGAGAGGTTTAGACTGGACATTAGCAAGGATTTCTTTACCAAAAAGGTGGTCAAGCACTGGAACAAACCTCCTAGAGATGTGGCCAGTGTCCCAAGCCAGTCAGTGTTTAAGAGACATTTGGATAATGCCCTTAATAACATGCTTTAACTTTTGATCAACCCTGAACTGGTAAATCTGTTGGACATGATGATTGTTGTAGGTCCTTTCCAACTGAAACGGTCCCATTCTTTTCTAGTCTATAATTCATTCATCATTTTTTTCCACCTCCAGTGTTATTTTTTCTGGTTTTTTTTTTTATTTAATATGATTACACAAGATACACCAGCAATCTTAAAATGTGCATGGTGAAAATAGCAAGATCTGATAAGTGTACAGGAGGCAATGTCTATCTTCACTGCTGAGTTGCAATGATCTTGAAAAAAGTACTGTGGGTTAGACATAAACCAGACTATAAGTAAGTGACATAGTGATAAAAGTGAGAGATTGGGTTGGCAGACCTCTGCCACATAAAATGATAGTTTGTGGCATTCAGTGCACCTCATTCTCCCAGAGACACAGGATGAAGTGCTATAATCATCGGCCAAAAAACATACATAGCACATTTTATGAAACTGTCTCACTTTTCTCAAGCATTCTCTGTAGGTATTTGGGGTGAGTCTAAATCCTGTTGACCACCACCATTGGTATCAAATTATAAAACTATGAGAAATTTTTCTGATAACTTAAATAACTATTTGAAAGTTGTGCTTATGAGAAAGTGAAAAGTGGTTCTGAGCATCAAATAGTGGCTCAACACATTATTTATCACTTCTGTCCTTATGCAGCATAGTCAGAGGTGTCTAAGAGCCTCCTAGAGCTTTATTCTGAGAAAGTGGAGAACCTGGAGCCCAACAAAAGATACGGTTTTAATACCAAGCACAGTTCATACAAGAGAACAGGAGAATGAGGGATTGCAGATATGAATTCATCAAAAATCTACATCTTCTTTGAACCTGGAGTTTTTATTTCAAGTCAAAAGTTTTTATTCCGGAGTTTTTTAAGTTTTTCATTTTTCAGGGAGAAGTCAACATTTTCCACAGGGAAAGAAACAAAATAACATAATCTTCCAACTAATTTTGGTTGTAAGAAATGTTATGTTTTTGTAAAATGCTTTTAGACCATCAGATAAAGGTCACTGGGGAAGCGGAAAATGTCATTAAGAAATTCACTTACTTGATTTTCCACAGGTTTAGGCTTCATTTGCCAGCTAAATAGTACACTTCTTTGTCTACAGTGAAGTCTGTACAAGATTCAAAATTAAATGAGATTGCATATTCTAGTTCTCTGTTGGTATTAAGGTCACACCAAACTACATCTATAAATTACCCAGGCACAGTCAGTTCTTAATGCAGCCCCTAAGGACACTCTGGTGCAGTGGCGTGAAGAGAGGATTTCTGTGGCTTAACATTAGGCATATTCATTCCAGGCCATGCTTTCCCCTGAGCAGTTCCCCAAAACTGAGGACAATCCACCTGTTGTAATCCGTCCGAAACCCCAACTTGCGACAGCAACTCTTGTCAAACCCAGCCTGCTTCTCTGCCCTTCTGGTGATTTTTTTCAAGCTGTTTCTATCCCCTTGACCCTCTGAAACTACTTTGAAACAATCCCTTTACACTTGTCTTCTCTTTTCTATATTGGAGATAAAGTCATCTGGTGAATATGGGAGATATAGAACACTAGTACTTGTTAAGAAGTGAATGAGTTGAAAACATTTATTACTTCATAATTTCTGAAAGTCCAGCAAATATTGTCAATCTCCATTAAATACAGAGAGATTGGGTTATAGGGAGCATGCTCTCAGGGGTACCAGCTAAGTGAGACCTTGAACAGAGAATTAACTCAAACTAGGCTGGAAGGCACTCTGGCACTGACAAGTAAAAACATGAGATTATTTTGCTCTTGAAGTTGCCCCGAGAAGCTCTGAACTGTTGTAAATGGATCTAGAAAGGTTGGATTTAGGAGTCAGGAACATAAATACTTCTTATGAGCTTTTCTGAGAAACTCATTGATGATAATATATGAAGTAGAGTAGGAATCTGAAACCCAAGCTAGTGCTGTAAATCCTGAAGTATTCCACAAACAACTGCTGTATTCTTTATGAATAGTCCTTGATGCTGCAAGTCACATGTTCTTGCTTAACACTCTGAACTAAAATACATTGAAAAAGACTTTCATTAAGAAATGCCAATTCATGAAACTCTTCAAGTGCAGGGTGGATTTTACAGTGAAATAGAAATTCACCTTGAAATGTCCAATAATCAAAGGATCTGGTCGTTTATCTACAATGTGAGAAATAAAAGTTAAGAGCCATTTTTTTTCTGCATTTTTTCCACAGCCCAGTGAACATCATAGTCAGAATTTTATTAGCTATTTTGGGGTCAGTATCCTCTCTTCATTTGTACCAGCTTGTTCCTTTCTGTATGGATAATTAAATAATCATTGGAATGGAACTACAGTTTGGGCAATACAGAGCTTTCTGGAATTTCACTGAAAAATTCGGTATAGCTTTAATAAATAATCTTAGTGTATTAAATTGGCCAACTCTTACAGTTCAAGTGTAAATATTGGCTAAGCTGAAGCCTCTTTTTTTTGGTCCTAGAGAATACTGGAGTACACTGGAATCAGTTAGCATCTTTGTGTCAACTCTGGGATTTTCCTGATTACTTTTTTTTACACTACAGGAAGTCATATTTATGCTTTTTGCTTAATTCGTCACTAGGACAATAAATAGTAAATTTCTAACACCAATTTTTTCCCCTCATTATTTTCAAAATACTACACTGTAGTCAGGTCAGATTTAACCCAACTTCATCTCTCTTAAGGTCCTCTGTATCTATCTTTTTAGCATTTTATATTTGGGTAAAATGGCAAGCACTCTTAAATACTATGTTTACTTGGAAATTGCTTCACTGGCTCTTGTCTGGGAATAGAGAAGAGGTATAACCTAATTGATCTATAAAGATGAAAATAAAAGCTATGTAATGCAAAATATATTTTTATGGTAAAAGGAATTGGAAATGCAATACACATTAAAAGTAGGAAGAAGATGCTTTTGAAAAGCTAAGGCTGACATTTTAAAGCCTAGAAGATTAGAAAAATCAAAATGATAGGTGGCAGCGACTTTCCTGCTGTCATTGAATCATATAATTATAGAATGATTTGGGTTGGAAGGGACTTAAAGACCACGTTGTTCCAACCACCCTGCCATGGGCAAGGACATGACTCCTAGACCAGGTTGCCCAGAGCCCCATCCAACCTGGCCTTTATGGGTCTTGTCTCTTGGATAAAGTCTTCAATTTGCTCCAGGTGATTCAAAGCATTACAATATCTGGAGCTTAATGATGAAAAGAGGTTAATTCTATACTACTGTAAATAATTAATAAGCAACTTTTCTTACGAAGTCCAGAGGAACTGTCATAATCCTTATTCCTCTGGCCTTGTGATTGCATTAAAATAACAGTGAGTATTGTAATCAAGAGGCAGAATTTACTTGCAAAAGCCAAATTTCTTAATCTTATTGATGAGTTTCTGATGACTGCTAGAGCACAGACCATGCAGTGGTTCTCTAGGACCCATACCCACCAGCTAACACAAGCCAGAATTACATAGGACAGGGAGTACAATTGTGCCTAAAGCACATTAAAGCTTGCAATGAGGAAAGGAATCCTTTTTGTGAGGAATCAGTGGTGTATTAGCACTGCATAAGAGACAAAAGGAATATCATTACTGACAAGATGGAGTGAAAAAAAATACAGGAAATAACTCCAGACCTCTGGATCTGTCAGATCTTTACTCTCAGTTCACTGTTTTAAGTATTTTTGACAGTATACTGCTAAGCATCAATTTTCAATAACAAAGAAAATCCCTCCCAATCAATTTTTCATCTATTAGTGTATTCTTTTTTCCTTTTTTGTTTATTTCAACGTTGTCGTCATCCCCGGCTAATGGACAACTGTATTATCTGTTGATGTCAAAATGTCGGCAGTGAAGGGATTGCATGGGCGTGCTCTGTGAAGACAGATTTGGGCTACCTGGTGCCAGACATAGACAATTCCAGCCAAGACCAACAGACCTACCACCAGTTGTGGCTAAGCCCCTCAGCCAAGGTGGTGCCACTTTGGAGAAAGCACATTTAAGAAAGGTCAGACCAATTCAATTCACCACAATAACATAATATACAATCTGTAATAAAGTACTTTTTTCTTTTTGCACCTTCATTCCTAAATATATATCACGGGAAAACTTGAAGAGTTCAGGTGGAAATGTGGTCCTGGAATCTTCATTGCTACTGGAATATCTTAGGGTATCACCCAACATAACATTACTTTGGGAATTTGACTTAGTTTATGAAATCCACCTCCTCCCAATTACTTATTTTATATCCTAATCTCTTTTTTTTTCTTAACAAAGGCTACTAAAACAGTTCCAATTATATTTCAGGAGCACGAAAAGTGGTACTAACATTACTAAAAGAATGGTAAATAGCAGTGAGAAAACAGGAGCAAGGTGCTGGAAGTGCCGAAATCTTAAATCCACCTTTATGACAGCTGCAAATGTATGTGGAACAGGACACAGATCTCTGTGGCAACCTCAAGCTCCCTCATCTAATTATTGTAGACTGACTCTCTGTAACAGCTTTCTGTGTAGTTTAAATTTAAAATGACCATAAAATCTGCCCTCAGCCCTTCAACCTGGAAGATCATCTTGCGTGTGAAATATATGTACTACTGAAGAGCGGTGGCATCATTCTTTATAAATTCTTGCACAAATAGACAATATGAAATATCAAGGGGTCCTCTGGGCTAGAAAGAAATTCTTAACAAGATCCAAAGCTTGGAGGTAATGCTACACAAATTGATGAAAAAAAAAAGTCTAAACTTTTTTATGATCCTCATGGGTCCATTCCAACTCTGTGACTCTGTAACACTTGTCTCTGTGACAGTTCTACCAGAGATTGTTCAATTCTAAAAAGCCTGTTTCTGGGAGTCTATAACAGAAAAACTTCAGTAATAGAAGCTCTAGTGTAAGACCCCAGGCTTGCTTCTACAATCTCATCGAAGGGGTTTTACTGCAAAAATATAAAATGCTCCAGAAAATCTGCCTGCAGAATTCATTGAAAGGGCCTTCAGTTCTTTTTTACCTCGAGAGAGTGCACAGGAGAAGACGCTGCACACATTTCTCAGATGGTGAAATAACACACATTTATTGACAAACTTTAGAAAATAAGGGAACTTGGCAGAAGTTTAAGGGGCAACATTCAACCAAAATAAAGTATTCCACACAACACTGACTTATCACATGCTAACTCATACAACTTAGTGAAATTCAACCCATCAAGCTTTAACTTACCCAAATATCAAGAAAGGAGATTAGGGGAAGAAGAAGAAGAAGTGAAGAAAGAGAGAGAAAAAGAGAAATATAGCTACCACCCTAGATCCAGCATCTACCAGGAGTCCAGAAAATGGCAGGGCCACGACAACGTGGAGACCACATCTTTGGTTTTATCTGCTCTGGCCCCCTATGGCCACCTCCCTCCCCCAGGTGGGACTTTCAGTGTGCCAGCCATCTTGGGGGCCCAGGAGGTATGGTGTGGGCAGTGCTCCCCATGTCCAATGACTGACAGCTGCCCCAGGGCTGGCCAAGGAGGCTCCAAGGGGCTGAGGTATGGAGCAGGTCACCACTTCACCTTCCTAAAATTCAACTTGTCCCTTCCCCCCCGACACACACTCTTGAGTTGGTTTGAGGCAATAATTGATATAATAATCCTGTGTCTCATGCCCAGTCCTCACCAGGAAAAGTAGGAAGATAGAGTAGAATTCTTTGAGCGGCTGGGGTTTGATGTTTTGTTTTGGTTGGGGTTTTTTTTGTTTATGATTTTTTTTTTTGAGGGAAACTGTTTCTTTATCCATTCAAAAAAAAAACCTTTTATGGGAAGATAGGGCTTATATAGTATACTTATATAAGTAAAATATAAATAAATTTTTAAAATAATAATAGAAATTGATAGTAGTAAAAGGTATCACCTGTGATCTATCTTGGAAATTATATGGGTAGAAAAAGGTACTCAGTTGCTGATCTTTCCTGCTGGTGAGATCTCTTTTTCTGTTGAGTATCCAGGTCATGGAGACATTATTCAGCTATTGGGTGTACTCTATTCTCTCTGTGAAAACACCACCAGAGGTTTTGACTTCCTCTCCCAAAAAAGGAAATTTCTGCGGGCTTATGAAGAGATCTGATGTTCTATGTAGATGCTGTTGATGTAGGGCCTGGTCTAGGCTCTTTGTTTTTTGTTGTTTTGTCTCAAGTTTTCATTGTCATAAGTGTCTTCATGCTTCTTGCTCAGATAACCAACTCATATTTTTCAACACTATTTCTTGAAACAGCTGCACTGCAAGTCACAGTGCTTCCATTCCTGTATTTATCTGAAAGAAGTTTCTGAAGCACACCTGAGAGAGGAATCATGATATATGGGACCAGAACTGAGTCTATATAGCTAAAGCCCTACCACTTCATTCCTGAATGGAGACATACTTTTGCTTTGCTTTTCTTCACCTCAGTGCTATGGACGTTTTAACGGTATGGGTCACCACATTCTGAGAAGGAACACCACTGAAATGTTTGATGATGGATGTTTTTTGACCAAAATGTCCCAAATTACAAAATGTCATATAGAACTAAGGTAAATATGACCTAGCACAGTTTAATTTCCCTCACTTGTCAAAAGGTGCTCACAGACTTTTCCTAGGAACTCCTCTGTCTTCATGGAGTTCTCAGAAAGTTCTGACCTGCTCTTATCGCTGTAGATAATTTTCCCAAGCCTTGTTAAGTGATGGCTTTTGAAGAGGCTCACATAGAATAAGCTCAAAAGGTGAGATCTCCAACTCTTTTTAGTTCTAGATTAAAAAACCATTTCCTTATTGAAAAAGACAGAGCAGACAAATATAATTTTTGTTATATGTACAATGATAATTATTTTAAATTCTGTGTGTTGCTAAATGTTTTTCTGGACAAAATTCTCCTGATTTATGAGAGTCTGTAAATTAGCCTGGAGAAAAGGAGGCTGAAGGGAGACCTTGTCTCTCTCTAAAACTACCTGAAAGGAGGTTGTAGTGAGGTGAGTGTCTGTCTCTTCTCATGAGTAATAACTTATGGGATGAGAGAAAACATCCTCAGCTTGCACCAGGGGTGGTTTAGATTAAATATTGGGAAAAATATCTAGAATAGTCAAGTGTTGGAACAGACTTCTTGGGGAAGTTAATCACCAACCCTGAAGATATTTAAAAGATGTGTAGATGTGGTGCTTAGGACTTGATAGGGTTCAGTCAACATTTGGACTTGATGATCTTAAGGGCTTTTTTCAACTAAAATATTTCTATGACCATATGATTCTAAATCACACTTTCTCCAAATTCTCTCACCTTTATATAGTAAATTTTAAAAGTTTCTGGTATTACATAAAATATTCTTTCAGCGGGAAACTATAGATGTGAAGTTTTCTTGTCTTGCATAACTGTACCTATAATGGGTTTTTAATTAGCATGCCTTTCTAGATGCTACAGCACACGCTTGTTGGACAATTCTGTGGATTCACACCTCTGTTGGACACAATAGGAATGCATGTAGTAGATTTCAGAGCCACCTCAGAGATGTATACATGTGTCATGGTTTGAGATTGGCCCCCCCTGAGAGTTGGGGGCTCAGAGGTGATTGGGTGCCAGGGCAGTGTTCCCCGGAGAGCCAATCACCACTCATGTTGTTAATTTCTGCTGACAAACCATATATACACAGCACCGGAAGC
Organism: Neopelma chrysocephalum; assembly: GCF_003984885.1. NCBI lineage: Eukaryota > Metazoa > Chordata > Aves > Passeriformes > Pipridae > Neopelma > Neopelma chrysocephalum. The sequence goes on along the minus strand of NW_020897694.1, from coordinate 3,375,046 downwards.
TGTTGGCAGTTCTTCTGTTGGTGTCTGCTGCATGTGGGTGGCTGGGTTCCTTCTCTTCCCCTCCGGGGGGAGCCCTGTGGTCCCCCAACTCTGCCTAGGCCAGAGTTAGAGGCAGCATTTGGAGTGAGTGTTTGTGAGGGATGTGACTAACAGCACCTGAGGTAAGAGGAGAGAGGCAGGCTTTGCAGCCAAGCCCTCTTCCCCCCCCTTTTTTGCAGTTAAGCTGTGGAGGGGGGCCTTTTCTTTCCCTCCACTGTAAAGTGGAGGAGAGGTTCAGCATTGAAGCAGAGCCAAGTGGATGGGTTGATAGCAATTCAGCTCGGCGCTCGGGAGAAGAATCCCAGGTGAAATTGGAGACGGACTGAAGAGAGAGGCCCGGAGGATGTCTTTGCAGTGATCTAAACAGAGGACAGCCAAAAACCCGGAGGAGGAATGAAATTCCAGGACGCATACGTTGATAAACTAACTACGCTACAGCAGCCTACAAACCGAGGTATGAGACTGAGGTATAAGAGAGAGTGACACAGTAGACCGAGGAGAAAGGACTCAAAGCTACTTTCTTGGACTTCGTGAGGAGAAAGACTGCAGCAATCAGCTGAAGGTTGGTAGGGAATGTTCAGGGGCCCAGAACACTCCCACAAGAGAGAGACTGCATTACCCAGCAGCCTTGAAAGGCTCTTCCTGGACAAAAGTTAAAGGGAGGGACTTAAAAGGACTGATAGAATGTAATATATACATATATAGTTGCTTTAGTTTGTACAGTATATTTATTTGTGTAAATAAATGTAAATACTTCCCCCTTCCCCTACAGAAGCCTCTGGCCTGAATGGTCTCTCTTCGGTGTTGGGATAAATTGTGGGAAGGGGTAGGGGAGCCTGGAAATTGGATTTTGGATTTCTAACGTGGCTCAAACTGCCACATGTCTGATTCCACAAAAAGCAAATCAACCAGATCTTAAGCAAAGACAGCAAAAAGTAAAGTAGGAATACTTTGCGACTAGCAGTGGCAGAACTACCCAAGGGAAAAAGGTAAGTAAAAACTCTCTCAGAAACCCTTTAGGATAGAAGGCAAATTAGATCTAATCACAGAATCATAGAATCAACCAGGTTGGAAGGGACCTCTGAGATCATCAAGTCCAACCCTTGATCCACTACCACCATGGTTACTAGACCATGGCGCTAAGTGCCACATCCAGTCTCATCTTAAAAACCTCCAGGGACGGAGACCCACTTCCCTGGGCAGCCCATTCCAATGCCTGATTACCCTCTCTGTAAAGAACTTCTTCTTAATATCTAACCTAAACCTCCCCTGGCACAGCTTAAGACCATGCCCTCTTGTCTTACTAATAGCTGCCTGGGAGAAGAGACCCACCCCCACCTGGCTACAACCTTCTTTCAGGGAGTTTTAGAGAATGATGAGGTCTCCCCTGAGCCTCCTCTTCTCCAGGCTGAACAACCCCAGCTCCCTCAGCCTCTCCTCATAGGACTTGTGCTCGAGTCCCTTCACCAGCCTTGTTGCTCTTCTCTGGACCTGCTCCAGCATCTCAATATCCTTCCTGAACTGAGCGGCCCAGAACTGGACACAGTTCTCCAGGTGTGGCCTCATCAGCACTGAGTACAGGAGAAGAGTCACTTTCCTGGACCAGTTGGCCACACTGTTCCTCATACAGGCCAGGATGCCATTGGTCCTCTTGGCCACCTGGGCACACTGCTGGCTCATGTTCAGCTTCCTGTCAATGCAAACTCCCAGGTCCCTTTCTGCCTGGCTGCTCTCCAGCCACTCTGTCCCCAGCCTGTAGCGCTGCAGGGGATTGCTGTGGCCAAAGTGGAGGACTCGGCACTTGACCTCGTTGAACCTCATCTCACTGGAATCAGCCCAACTCTCCAGCCTGTCCAGGTCCCTCTGCAGAGCCCTCCTGCCTTCCAGCTGATCGACACTCCCCCCGAGCTTGGTATCATCTGCAAATTTGCTGATGGTTCTCTAGATTCAGTTAATAATGATATTGACCACAATGACAAACACACTAAATGACATTCTTCTCTTATTTGCCCATGATTGGATTGGTGTAGATGTAATTGGGGACAAATTTTTGTCCAATACTGCTATAAAATGTATTCTACCATACCATGTCATACATAACTAATTCCCAGAATCCAGTATCATACTGTGTGACAAGTAGGTGGGGAAGATTACAAATGACCTGGCATACAGTGGCTATGGAAAAGTACTTTTAATGAACATTATTAACAATTTATTGTTCCTTATCTACTCACATACAATTAAATGGGACATAAAAGAACAGAATTTTATATAAAAATGTAATATTTTAATAAAAATTTGTTTTTACAAACACATCTGTAGTCAAAAAACAGCTTTTCTAATTGTTCAATACCAAGATTCTGTAAATATCAATCCATACATAGTAGCTGGTTAACATTTTTTTTTATTTTGTTGTCCATGAGATATATATGATACTTTCTTCAACTATTCTAATCTCTGTGTTCACAGAAGGGGTGCAGATGAATGCTTGAGCTCACAGGGATAGGCCCTGAGGATAGAGTTTGCAGAGCCAGCATGAAAAGGGTGCAATGATGAAAACACATCAGGCCCACTCTACAGGTATCACACAGCTGGATTGAGTGTACATCAAGAAATTCTACATCATTTGCACTGCAATTGTTTTGATGCTGTGTCTGTTGCTTAGCAATCCTCTGCAATGGGTTTGTGAGATACCTTTTCTGAGTAGTTTAGATTTTTTTTTTTGCCATAATCACTCTCGGACAAATCCACAGCAAAATCATCGGGGAGTTTTCTTGAAACACAGCCCTGTACTGCTTTATGACATCCTTTGTGCTCACCTCATTTGAATAGTCTGTGAGTTTATATGATATCCTCCTTTCCTTAGGATTGAATAACATGTTGTGTGTCCCTCTGTTTTCATATTTTTGCTTTCGTACTGTGCACAGCGTATAGCTCCAGGGTCTGACCCCATGAGTTTGTTTCATGCCTTGGGCAGAACCAGTTCTATGAACCTAGTGTCTGACTTAGAGAGCTACTCTGCCATGGCTTCCCACAGTACCAGTGAAGAGAGATTAGTTCCTCCAGAGCAGCTGAGATAGACTATTGCTCATATTTTTGCTCAAAAATTTTCAGCTGTGAGAGAATCATTACTGTATTTACCTTGGATTACTTGGTCATATACTGGGAGTCACCATAGTATTTACCTATAGTTTGAACATACTGAATCCCTGAAGATGTAAAATCACTGAGCATAACGAAAATATGGGTTTCATGGCTTTGTTTCCTTAATAATATAATAAAATATCTTTAAATAAACACTCAGAGAAAAAGTGTTCTAAAGCATATTTATCCAGAGAACTGCACGGTGAGAAGGCCTCTTTTAAGCCTTCTTTCCTCCATGCATTCAGGTAGTTTATTTATCAGAACCTCTGGCATAACACAGATGAAATAGAAGGGGAAAAAAAGAGGTATTTTTATTCCACTGATGCAGCTGAAGAGAAAAAAAACATAAACCACTAAGAAAGTGAAGTGGAAGACAAAGATTAGATGGTGAAGATTCAGGATTCGGGGAGCAAGAAAAGAGAAGGAAATAGAGCAGATGGGAGCAAGAGATTAAACAATGAACAAAATCAGACAGTATGGCTAACTTCTTATGTAAGGATAAAATACATATACTTCAATTACCTATGAGCTTGATTAACTTCTTTATCCCTGTAAGCCATTTCTACAGCTGTCCTAAGGTTGTTATTGATCACAGCTAAGGCAAGTGTCCATTAGACAACCACTTTCTGAAAATATGGTCTACATGTTGGAAAAATTTGAAGACCCTTACTAGTCATAAAATAATGGGCTCAGAATCTACACTACAGTGAGCAAAATGGAAATAGCTGTAAATAAAAAGAAGCACAGATGACTGTACTGGAGATGGGAATATCTGCAAGACAGTCAGTCACAGGGATGGGCAAGTTGCATTTTTTCTCTATCACAGTTTTCTCAACATCTCCATTCTTTCCCAACAGATAGATCTACAGGTTTAGTATATCTATCAGAAACCATACTCATTTTTTACTCAGCTGGTTTGTTGTGAATACCTTTATTTCAGTGATAAAAGATTTGTCATAATTATAGTTAGGATGTAATTTTGCTAGGATCTGTCATAATTATAGTTAGGATGTAATTTTGCTAGGATCTTTCTTTGGAAGTGATGAGAAGAAGAGTGTGCATATACAAGATGTCTGCAAAGTTAAGCTTAAGCCCACATAAGTTGACTAAAATATAAAAATTTCCAAAGTGTTTGAAAAGCAAATTGAAATTAAAGAAAATAGTAGGGTTCATAATGCTTAACTTCTTATTAGAAATACAGATTCTCCATGCCCTGTGTCTCTTTTTATATGAAGGAGAAAGCAAATGTCAGAATCAGATGGGGGTTAATTTGTGAGTCTTTCCTTGAGTTAAGAGTCCCTCTAACATCAGAAGTTGACTCCTGGTATCTCTTTCTAATCCACAACATTGAGAAAGGGTTCACAAGGGGGCCATGGTCTGCCATCAAATACAAACAAACAAACAAAATTGTCAAACAACTGAATTTAACAGTTGATAGCACATGCTGATATTTTGCTGGGGTTTTATTTCTATGAAGTTTTATTATTTTTATCTTTGTCACAATTATTTATTCTTTAGTTTTGAAATGTTTGCTGGTGTGACTAGTTCAATGACTCCTTTTATTGTTAATCAGATTACCAGTATGTTTAAATCTTCAGTACAAAAGTAGTGTTGATAGGATAAAATCTCTTCCCAGGAATTTTTAAACTTTAAGATACAAATATAACTCCAGGCAAAAGTAGCTTTAAATGAGGAGGGGGGTGGGGGTTATCCTTAAGAAAAACATTTTCAATTCTATATCTTGCTTTATAGTTTTTTTGGAAACTCTCCTGACAATTTGCCTATTTAAAGTAAGTATATACAAGAAATTTGGTATAGGTCACATTTATGTACTGTTATATAGTGAATCCCCATTTGCAAAATAAGTATTTGCAAGTTCTAGCACTGATCCTCTACCTAAGCCATTGTGACTTTGGATGCAGCATTGACTCTTCTAGGCTGTTTCTCAACCTACAGAAAATTAAGATATTAAGAAAAACTTTACAGAAATTAGTGGCTGTTATGACAATCTGTAAAGATAAACATACACTCAAATCCACAAAACTGATTTCTACTTGTCTAAGAGTTTGTAACCGAAAACCCAGGTAAGCGAAAACTCAGTTAATAAGCATGAAGCTTCTGCAAAAACTTCTGTTCTTGCTTTCCATTGGATTTGACTTTTGCTCATCCAGTTGCAATGAGGCTGCAAAGAAAGAAGACTGAAAAAAACCCCAGTAATAAATGAAGCTATTTTTGTCCCTATCAGTGTGCAGGGCACTGATGCGCATTTATGGAACAGAGGAAATGTGGGGTAATTTGAGGGGCAGAAGTGAGAGTAATAGCTTCAGACATTTCTTAAATCTAGAATGATTTGTTGTTTTTCAAATGCTTGAACATTTAACTCAAAAAAATTTTTAAGCCTCTCTGCACACACAAAAGTATTGTCTCCTGCTCTGGTACATTTGACTCAACATGCATTCTCAATTTTGCTGCAGTTGTAATACAAACAGCTTCCATTTTGTTTTGATCTCTCTGTGGCTTTCCATAACACATTTATTTTAGCTTAGGTTTTTATGGCAAGCTATTAAAAATAAAAAAACATAAAAGCATTACAATGAAGTCTAAAGAAAAAACTTTGTTTCTGTCAGGGTGTGGCATTCACTTTTCTGATCAGCTACTGCTAATTGAAATGTGAGTATCTCAGCCCATCATTCACTCCTATTTTTATTGCCTCTTCAGTTAAGCTTCATCTGGTCTTCACCTTTTGTTACTGCAGCTTTTTATGATAAAGTGGTGATGGGAATTTAATAAGGCAGTAGAGCCAAGACAGAATGGAGAAATGCAGCTTTTTGAAATCTGAATTATTTCAGTGGCTCAAGACTCTGGTTCAGTTTGAAAACATCTTTGAATGAAGTACTTCAATCTGTCAAGCATTTAAGTTTTTCAGATAAAATATTTGTATTTTATAATTATAGAAATTAAAAGTTTTCAGTTCCATAATAATCTAGCACATTTCTGGTGTTATATCTGAGCTACAAGAGGCCAGGCTGGCTGCTGCAGACACAGTGCTCTTCTGCTTTGGGGACCCAATTTGGCACAGTTGTCTGCTGCAACTCTGCACTGTGTGGAACTACCGGATGCTCTGGAAGCTGTTTAGGAATTATCTACATTGCACTCAGTTTCATGCTATAGCCAAGCTGTGTTATCTTATGTCAGATATTGAGAAAAAAGTAGTACAAAGTTTTATCTCTGATGAAGATATGAGAATCCTTCTGTTGTCCCTATTGCATTACGCCATCAACAGTTGGACAGCATTGTCTGATAAGAATCAAGCTAAAGTCTCTGTGGTTTTCAGACTTTCCAATGTCTTTGGGAGAGCTCTTTATGTGCTGCATGTGCATTATTTGTTGTTGGGGTTTTTTATTTTGTTTTTTTTTGAGGTTGTCTGTGTCAAGCCAGTAAAATCTTATCCCTTCCTTACCCCTCTCAGTTCTCAGAAAAGGGCACATGTCTCTGTAGGGCTCCCATATAAAGGTGTCAAAAATAGAGTTCATAAAAAGAAAGGGAGGCAGAATTCCTGCTATCAGCCATTTATTTTTTAAAGTGATAGTAGCAATGATCAGTTCAAGCAGCAAGTTTTGCCTTGCAATTTCTGCTCAGTTTTCATTTAGTTCTTCTTTTAACCTATGATTTATACATTTTCTCATTGGAAAATCTATAATGACTAACAACTGATTTCTAATATAGTCATAATCACAAAATTTGATTAATTGTGTAGAAGAATTGATCACAATATTATCACTGTCTAGTTTCAACTATGGCCGTGCTTCTTCCTATCATATGATGACTTCTTTGTAGGTTCATTTCTTAATGTGTATCCACTTAGATTTCTGCATTATATTCAAAAATAGAGTGTGAAGAAAACAAAGTTTTATTACAAAGACATTTAAGTGGAAGAAAGACATATAAATGGTAGCTATATCAGCTATACAAGAAATTAATCTTATCTCCAGTAACTAATTCCAAAGACCACTATGCCTGATATTTTACAATTTTAATACAAAAGCAACTGTAATGAAACAAGAAATCTATTTGTGAACAGCAGTGTAACAGTTGAAAAAATAAGTTATACTTCTGAATTGTTTTGCATTTTACACCAGTGCAAATTCATTAATCCTAAACAATTATTCCTATCTACTGAGCAGAAATTTAGAACTGTTCTTTCACAACTGTTTAAATAAAAATACAGATGTACCAGTTTTTCTAGTTGAGAGTCTGAACTGAGTTTATATCCTTACAGCTAATTTGAACTAAAAAATGGTTAGGTACTTAGTTAAAACTAGTCATCTAAACTCATTAGTCAATGGGGAGAGAGATGTGCCTTTCTAATTTATTAGATGCTTCTTGTATTAGGAATTGCTGTCTGCAGAAGCTATGAAAAAATTGATCATGCATGCACAGATATATGCACATGCATGTATTTAGACAAAGAAAGAGCTATTTTTATAGATATACACATTCACATGGACTCATGGAGTAGACTGTAAGTGGACATATAAATTCTAAAATTCTTTCCAATCTGACAGAGCCACCTTAAAAGCCAGGAATACTAGGTGACTTGCTGGAGTAGGGTATAAAAGGAAGTCTACTTTGATATTACACATTGGTGTGATGCCTAGAATTGTGTGGACCAGATTCTCCCTCTGGGTGTCCTAGTTCTACTGATTCTTTCCCCTCAGCTGTCTTTCCTCCTCTTGTATATCTACCTGTCCCCTTCCTCCAGGTGCCTTTTTCTTTTATCCTGAACTTTCTAAAGCACAACAAGACAAAATGTGTTGCTACTCAGTTGGATATTGCTCGCTATATCATGCCTTCCCTTTCCACTGTTGAATCATGTGCTGATTTTGAACGAGATAATTTTCTTCACGGTAGCTAGTATGGGACTACATTTTGAATTTGTGGTGGAAACAATGTTGATAACACAGGGATGTTTTTGTTACTGCTGTGCTTACACACAGTCAAGGCCTTTTCTGCCTCTCACCACACCACACCAGAGAGTTGATTGGGAGTGTGCAAGAAGTTGGGAGGGGACACGGAGGGCTGGCCCCAACTGATCAGACTATATGGCATCCTGCTCAGCATATAAAGCTGTGGGAAGAAGAAGGACACTTTCAAAGTGATGGCGTTTCCCAAGTCACCATTGCATGTGTTATGGCCCTGCTTTCCTGGAGATGGCTGAACACCTGCCTGCCCATGGGAGGTGATGAATGAATTCTTTGATCTGCTTTGCTTGTGTGTGCAGCTTTTGCTTTACCTATTAAACTGTCTTTATCTCAACCATGGCAGTCCAGAACACAATATAAAACTTTTTGGGCAACAGAACTACAGCACTGAAGTTAGGAGAAACTGACAATATATTGCTTAATTGTAAAGCTAATGAACATGTCTAAAGGCATTTCCTTCCCATGACAATCCATCCTTCACCCAACTCAAACTGGGCAGAACAGTCCTTGTTCCCTGCCTGCATAATGTAGTGAGGGCTGCACAAGTCAGTGAGGGCTGCACAGCTCTACTGATGTAGACTGGAACTATATCAGCCTGGTGTAAACAGCTCTCAGAGTTCATGAATCAGCCTCATCATATCATGAAATCTTCCAGAAGTAAAAGCATTGAAGTATTTCCAAAAAATTTTAAGACTTGGCAGTGCTGCAGAAAGGGGTGTAATGAGTATGTATGAGTGCTTGCATATGTGTTTCACCAACACAAATGAAAATGGTTTTTGTTAGTCTATAAGAGCCTGAGAATGTCTTTTTGGTTAATACTATAGTCTGTGGTAAGTAGACACAAACAAGCTTAAAGTGTTATTCATAGGCTGAATTCAAACTTAGAAGCTTGACTAAAATAGTAAATGCTGTTTGAAATCCTTGTTAAACAGAGGTTTCTCAGTTTGGAATGGGTAGTATTTTGCATTGTCCCCTGGAAACATTACATTGAACATACTTTTCCTTTTATGCAAGTGTATGAGGGTCAGAAATTTCTCTTCTAGTGGGCATTATATTATTGAAACTACATTCAATTTGGTACTCTAATGATATGATCTTATTTCCTCTTTGCCTTCTGCAATTTCTCTGCTCAAATTCCTATTTTTTCCATCTTGTGATGTTTCATGCTCTTGCATTTTTATCTCAGTGAGTGTTTAAGCCCCTGAGCACTTACCTTCTTATGCAGTTTCATGGAAAGACAAAGATTCCATCACTTTATGTAAAACTAGGATGTTTATGTTTTATGCGTAAGAAAGGAAATATTTAACTAACTGTTGTTAGAGCACTTTCCATGTATGCCTGCAAATATGTGTCTCTGACCAAAGCACTTGCTAGTGTCCAAATAAAATTAGCTCAGTGATATTACAAAAAGGGATTTCAGAAATTTATACAATTTCAGTAAAACCACAGGTATCCTTTTAGCTTGTTAAAAAAAAAAAAAAAGCTAATATAGAACTCACAGCAAGAAGAAAATGCCCTTTGAGTTTAGAATATGAACACTGTCATTGAAAACACACTGAAACTAAAATTGTTAACCCCTGAGGGAAGTGGTTGAATGGATGAAGACTACTTGGAACAGCAATTAGATACATGAAGCATGAAAACATGACGGTATTAATTAGAGGGACAACACCAACGAGTTCAAAGCACAACAGTGGTCTTGAATTGATGATTTGTTACCTTGTGTCTGTTACTGTTAATTATCATTTCATAATGTTCATGATTTTTTGTTGCTTTGTTTTTCTTAATTATATAAAAAAGGATGCAAGATACGCTTAAAAGCATTTGCTTTACAGAATACAAAACTGCTATGCTCTAATTCTAACATTCATGCCCCTAGGAATGCATTAGTGCTGGATTTAGGCATTATTTGCTGACATGGGTTTTAAACTACTATATTTTTGTTGCACACTATTTGATGTGTAATGTATTTTTCTTGGAAGTGGTGAGCCAGATATCATGCAACATTCTTATTTTCACACACAGAGAAACACATACTGGTTGAGAAATACCAAACACAGATGCACATAAGCTAGAACGTTTATATATATAATAAATATATATATATAAAATTATATTCATATCTATATGTATAAAATCTTCCTATATATGGAAGAAAGTATCAGTGCTTTTTGAATAAATATCTGTAACAAATTATATACATAATAGTAGCAATAATGTCAACAATCACTAGCAATACCAGTAGTTTTCATAAAACATGGCCTTACTCCTGGTACATGTGCATAAAGGAAATACAAAAGAAATTTAAAAAAAAACTGCAATAAATGATAAAAACTATTATAAAAACACTCTTATAAAGTACCATAAGTGGATGGAGTGGACACATTAATAAAAGAAATGGGGCAGAAAAAAAGCAATAAGCACTTAGGCCAGCAGTGGCTGTTCTAAAAACATTTATTAGGAAAAGAACAGAAAATATGGTGTAAATAAACCTAGAGAATGTGTCAATCACAAAAAGTATTGAACTGCCTTCTCAGCTGAAGTACACCAGTAAAGTCATAAGAAACAATTAGTAACTGCACATAGATATCCACAAGATAAGGTTCAAAGTAGAGCACTCGTCAAGTAAGAGTCAGGGAAAAAAAAGGGTAAGATGCATCCGTTTCACAAGAGCAGACCAAATTATGACTAATTCATTAGACAAAATAAAAGAGTGAAAGTAACTTTTATGTTGATGATTGAAATACTTATATTCTGATAAATTTTGTTTTCACATGCATGCAGATAAATCCATTAAATTCATCTGCAATTTTTATGACAGTTCATGCCAAAAATGGCCTAATAATCTCACTAGGTTTTGCACTAGGAAAAGAGAAAAACCACAACATTCTCTTCTTGTAAAGTTAAAAGTTCTTGTTTAGGCACTTTAGGTGACTGATACTCTCTTAATCCTAAATATTTTGTATAATCAAATATTTATTTTAATTTATCAAGTGAAGAACATCCTCTTTGCTATGTGCTATTGCATTCAGAGACAGCAAAAGGCCCTCCAAAGAAAACGTTTACTTTTATTTGTCTTCCAAATAAAACCCAACTTAGAACATTTATTATTATCAATAGACTTCCATGTGATCCCCTGTGAGGATTTATTAAACATCAGTACTAAGACTTTAATGAAACATTTGAAGGTCACCAGAAAGAAAGCAGATACTGAGTTTATACATTAAATTTTATTTTTCTTTGTAGTAATAGAGGATGGCTAGCAATCTACAAAGAGCAGGAATGAGCCTTATTGACAGGCTTGCGCTGGGAACTTGCACAGTGCTTGTTTACATTATGTCTCTCTTTAGCCTGTGATGGTCTTTCTACAGAATTTTAAAGTAGGACTTTATCTGACGTTTCATTGGCAGTCCAATGCCTGTCCTTAAAAGAGTGAACTAACTGATCCTAGAAAGCATTGGACTGCGAGGTTGTTGCAGCTTCTGAGCCACAGTTGTTGACCTATAGGATAAATTTCTAATCTTTCCCACTCACTGCTAACAAAGAGTGCAGAAGAAGGGTGCATAGAATGTTGTGTAGCAGATCACTTCTTCTCTGAACAGTGCTTCTGCCCACCAGCATCCTTCTTTAAAGGTGAGAAATCAGTGACTGTGAATGGTTTTCTTGTTCCACTTCTTTTTCTCTCCTTGCTAAACTATTGTGAGCTACAGGAATTGAACTTAGCTTTCAACCATTTGCTGAATGATCTACAAAAATATTTTGAAAAGTTATAAACCATGGCTTTTATCACTGTGTGTCATGATGATAATTTATTACAGGATGGAACAAGCAGTATGCTAGAATTTCCTGAAGGTTTGGAAATAGTTTCAGGGTTTTCACTTCTGTGTCCGGACTTCAGTTTTATCATTATTGGTTCTCTTGAGAATTTTTAGTTTATAATTGAGAAAATTTTCCTTTCACTCTAATAAAATTTCCTTTTCTTCTAATAACAACAACAACAACAACAACAATAATAATACAAGTTTTAATTTAATTAAAGGAAGCATGGGATATTTATTGGTCAAAGTGTTCGAATTCACAAACTATAAGTCTGTGTTGATTTGGTACACTAATTTGTATGTGTCATTGAGCAAATTAATATTTTTTGGGGGGCCTTAGTTTGCTAATTTGTAAGGCAGGAATAATAAAACTCTTTACTTCATAGAAAGTTTTTGGAAGATTTAATTGTGAATTTTAATGGCCTTTAGGTGCATTGAATAGTAAATGCTGTGTAAGTTGCAACACACTATTGTTCCCATTTGTCTTCTCTGTCATGGGAGCCTCTCTGCTTTCAAAGTCTTACAGATGTGAATTATCCTTAACAGTAACCAGGCCATTATATTGAATGCAGTCTGAGGAAATACACTCTAACAGTTGTTTCCAAGTGCTATATTTTATGTTGTCACTGGATAGATTTAGATCTAGAAACCTGGACTAAACCCAGCTCTTTTCTTCATAACAGAATAAGAATGGTGAATACTGTATTTTATTTGTGCAAGTGTGAGAAATAGGCTGAAAAAATTTAGCATTCTGTGGCATGCGCATATACTCATAGAAATGGAACAATGTAATTTATGGTATTCAGCTCAAGATAACGTATCATCTAGATATGTCATTGAGGTAATTTTTACAAAATGGTTTTATGTTAAATATTCTGAAGGCCAAGTCCATTAAATCTGCAATCTCTATTATCTTCTCCAGCACTGATGTAGATCTCTTCTGAGATCATTAACTAATGTTTATAATGCACTCCTGAACGTAATAAACAGTTTTCTTCACAGGATGACTCATTTTCCCTGCTTTTTCATGAATGAATCACCTTGAAAATCCTATGTATCTGTTCATTGAGAGACTCATTAAATGGGCATATGAGTGCAGTCAATTGCCTCTGTAGCTTTAGAAAAATCTAGTAACCCCAACAAGTCATTTTCATGTGTTGCAGGTGCTGCTTAATAGAAGAAAAGAAGTGCTTTGATATTCTTTAATTAAAGTTTAAATTTCTTTAGTTATTATTCTGAAAACAACTGAATTATAAATCTACTATTGAGTGTTCTGTGAAGTCAGAAAGTATTGATGGCAACTGGCTCAGTGCTACTGATATTTGTACATGTGCATGTGGAATACATGGGTGTGGCGTGATGCGTTGTAAATCAAACCTCACAGTTTACAAGGCTCAAACCTTCCTCCTCACCACAGACAATCTTCTTCAAGTAATCCTTCTCTTTCTGTTTAATCTTCTTTCTTTCCCTTGTTAAGTCTGTCTTGCTTTGTGCATTATGAGCTATTCAATAGACTGAAATGACCTCAGTGAAAATAAGCTTAAATTGGATAAACACTTCCACAGACAGCAACACACTCAATTTTCTGTCCATATTCTGAAGAATTAAATTACATCACCTTGCTCATGGATAATACAAGGACTTAAAATTTCAGTGCCGAATATAAGCAAGAGGAACAACTTCATAGCAAGTATACAAATGTATTAGTATTACAAAAGGGTATTATATTGCTAGAAATTCATATAGGAAAAAAGAAAACCAACCTAGGATTAAATGGCTTATCCTAATTCATGGTTAGCGTGAAAAGAGTTTTTTACATTTAAGCCTTATTAAAACCTAAGTCTTGGTAAATCTATGTAGTTTCCATATTGGTTTATAATGCATAGACTCACATAATATCTCATACTGGAAGGATACATAAGGATCATTGAGTTCAACTCCCTGCTCCTCATAGGACTACCTAAAACTAAATTATATGACTAAGAGCATCATCCAGGCACTCTGTGAATTCTGCCAGGCTTGGTGCCATGACCACTTCCCTGGGGACTCTGTTCCAGTGACTGACCACCCTCTCACTGAATAACCTTCCCCTAATGTCCAATCTGAACTTACCCTGCTGCAGTTTCATGCTGTTTCCTCAAGTCCTATTGTTGGTCACCAGAGAGAGGAGATCAGCACCTTCCCCTCTGCAATTCACCTTGAGGAAGTTTTTGAGTGTGATGGGGTTACCCTTCAGCCTTCTCTTCTCTAAGCTGAATAGACCTCTTATCCAGAAAAATACTGTGAGAAACGGTACCAAAGATTTGCTAAAATAAAATAACACTTCTACTGGCTTCCCTTGATCAACCTCGTCGTAAAGTTTGTTAAGCAGGACTCTGTCCTCATGAACCTGTGTTGGCTATAAGCAATGACTCTTGTCTCTCAAGTGGTTTTTAGTAAATGCCAGTAGCTGTGTGATTTTACCACTGAAGAGAGACTGACAGGCCTGCAATTACCAGGGTCTTCCTTCTCACCCCTCTTGAAGACTGTAACAACATTTGCCAACCTCCACTCCACTGGGACCTCTGCAGACTCTGAAGACCATTGAAAAATGATGGAGAGAGGTCCATCAATGACATCTAACAGCTCTTTCAGTACCCTGGGATGACTCCCATGAGGCCCAATAGACTTATGGAGCATCCAGTTGGAGCAGCAAGTGTCAAATAAGTTTGGAGTCATCTGGGAGTTTATCATCCTCCTAGTCATGATCTTCCAACACAAGGTTCCAGGGGTCCCAGGTTGCATCATCACTGTTAAAGACTGAGGCAAAGAAGGCATGTCTGCTTTGTCTGCATCCTTACTTGTGTGGTGACTGAAGCAACTGTTGTTATATGGATAATAGCACAAAAACTAGAGTTGTCCTATGCCAGTTGCCTCACTGATGGAAAACAGACACAGAGGCATTTAACTTCTTGATATAGATAGAGCACAGATGTGTTAGAAGACATGTACAATGGGGATGGCAGTGCTCTGTACAGACAGTGGTGCAATGGTGCTCGTTCAGGTGTTGAAAGCAGTTCAGCTGAAACACTACAGAGCCAGCTAACCCTGAACATGGATTTATCAGACTAAAGGCCTTTGTCTCCTTAATTCCCTTCCCACTAAAACCATCCAGTGCAAAGTAAATACTTCTGATTTTGTGGTGTTTTAGTTGTTTCACAACAGTTCCCTACAGCTGGACTGGATTGACTGTGCAGTGGAGCCTACCATTTAGAAGTACTGATAGGTTGACAATGTGGATGAGATTTGTTTGGCCTGATAAATATGTCTGGATCTAGAGCAGTTATCTTCAACTTCACTTGTAGTTACTGGAAGGAAATAGAAAATATTGGATACAATTCATGTCACAGTAAAGTAAGTATCTAAAATTAGATTAAGATTAGTCATTAGTCATAGATTACATATTACTCAGGAGCATAGTGTTCAGTAAATTCTCTTTTTTTCCTCTTGACATATACATAAAAGACCTAAATGAGACTAGTTCAGAGGAAGATGTACAATGCATCTATCTAAACATTTAATAGATGGCTTTCATAGCTTTTTGTTTCTGTTGGCTTATTCATAAATCTTTATTTTAAAAAGTAATATTACCTAATGAGTTACAAATCAGTTCTACATTGCTGTAATAAATATAATTATTATAATAATTATTTGTAATCTCCATTAAAGTTAGAATGTTCTATGATAATGCAGAGAAAGAGGAGGTCACCAGCTGTTCATACTTCTGAAAATAGGTAGAATTCATTCACTTCCATGCAAAAGGATCTTCTTGAGTGTTATGAAAATGTAGCAGGAGCTGAAATATATTCTGGGCTGTTTCTCTGCAACAGGAGACCATTATCATGATAATTTAACACCTGTATCACTGATTTTTGGTAGTGCAACCTGTAATCAGAGTCTGAAGTGATCCCTGAAGCAGTTATAATTTAGATTACGGTTTAATATAAAACAGTATTAGTTCTGAACAGTTGGATCACAGAATGTAGAACACCTCACTAAGCAATGATTGTGATAAGTAGGATTTGCCGTGAAAGAGGGCAATATCATAATTCTGTAGTCTTGAAAAGTAGTCAGACTTGACTAAGCTTGTTTCTTGAGCAGGATTGCCCATTTTTGGCAGGGTGTTACCACGCAGAATGCTTTCATGAGGCATCTTTCTGGTAGTTTTGTTTAAAGTAGGCCCAGTAGACACCGCTAATTTACCTCCAGGCTGTGATTTTGAAGGGCAGTCAGTATAACTCAGGAAATAGAGGACTGCGGCCAAAACAAGGTTTTATCAATGCGACATCGCAGGTATTACACGTGGGGAAAAATAACACAGTCAAGCAGAGCTGTCAACACTCTTCTCTGTACCTTACACCTCTACTGTCTCACCAATACTGACAAAGTCTGGGGGACAGTAGGAGCAGCTTTGATGCCCATAAAGCTTTCTGTCACAAGAGATAAGGAGGAAGGAGGTACCCAAGCTATTCTCCCTGCTTATTCCTCCGGAGCTTGTTGGGAAAGGAAAATTAAATCATATCTCTCTAAATGATTATTTGTTTCTGTGCTGACAGTATCACCAGCAATGAAGGTTTAAGTGCTGCTAGAATATGATCTGTGCTCCTATTTTAAACAAAACACTGTTTTTGTTTTCTGGGTTTTCTTTTTCCTTTCTTCCTTAGTGAAGCTGCTGCCTATGCAAATTTTGCAGGTCCATAAAGCCCTGGGCATGGCTAGAGGGACTGGTAGCTGAAGTACGAGCTACATTCAAGTGAAAAAAAATCTTGGCCATTGTACTTATTCATTGTGATATGTTCCAGGGCAGCCATCATGCAGCATCTCTACCTCAAGATAATACAAGAGGAAAGATAAACAGTTCTTGTTGTTTTGTGGCTTTGTTATTTTTTGAGTTTTTTTCTGGGTGGAACTTAATGCTTGAGATGGATTTCTTTTGGCCTTCCTACTTGTCTTTTGAACAGCTTGAGAAACATAAGAAGTGTAGTCACATTTATGTAACCCTGGTACTCAGTTCCTCTGCATGAAGATTTCAGATGTCACTGTCATTGTTCAAAGATGGCTCTGCCACATTGCAGATCCTTCAGCACATCTGACATGACTCCTAGTGAGACGAATGACATTGAGATACCTACATAATCAGAAGGTTCTGGACCTTAATGACTTCTCTTAGCCCTCTTCCATTGCCCAATGAAGTCAGTGGAAATTTTTCACTGAAATTTAGTAAGAGTTCAGATACATTTTTGACGAAGTTCTAAACTTGCCTGGCTGGACAAAGGCTCAAAGTTTAGTATGGAGAGGGGCCCTATAGGTATAGTAGATCTTTAGAGTGGTAACATACTGTTGGATTTCTTCAAGTAGGACATAAAAAGTAGTCATACAAAACTTTCTAAAACTCTTACATAGAAATTTCAGTTACTACTGAGGCACTTCATTGTTACTTGAATACCTTCAAATTTCTTTCCACAAAATTCCTGTTCACCTACAACTGTATGCAAGATGAAATGTCTTATGGTCTAGCTTTCTAGAGATAACACTCACTGCAGACTCAAGTTTGTGCTAAAGCTGTGGGAATCAACTAGCCAAGTCTTAACATTACTGAGTCATTCTGAACTGAAGTTCATACTGCAGTCCTGAGGCAAGTTTCGTGCTAATCATTTTGTTTCCAACAGAGCCTGCTGTGAATGATACACTGAAAGAAAAGACTATCTGCTCTATTAGGCTTCACAAAAAAGCTAGCAAGAAGGAGGGATATTGAGCATTCACTTATAAAATTAGTGTCTTGTAATTAAGTCTCTTATTTGGCTAAAAAGATTATAAATTTGACATAAGAGCACAATACCCTCATTGACTGAGTGTGTCAGGGAAGCTGTGTTAAAATCATAACCTTAAAGGATGCAGTTGAGGAATGTTCTAAGTCAGTCTAAATGTTGGGTCAGTGAATGTGGAACTAGTGCTGTTATTGGTCCAACATGAATTTTGAGACCATATCCAGTCAATCAGTCTAGCAAGTTTCCCTGGACTGTGTGAGTTCCACTGTGATCTAAGGACCCAATATTTTTCACAATATTAGAAGCCTGGCAATAGAAGTTGGTACTGACAAAAAAAATTATCTAAACAGCTTAGGCACCTCCCAAGCCTGGCAACTAAATCCCCTGAAGTCTTACAGTTTGTGGATCTGGCAGCTTATGTGTCTAACTCCCATAGATTTTTGTGCTTAACTGTTATCATGTCATTTCAAAGGAGAAGTAATAGAGCAAAAACGATTTCATAAGGATTTTGCTATTTGTACATTACAAGTATTCTGCCCAGTTAGGTAGAGAACACCTTTCATAATTTCTAATGAAAACCAGCTTGAACCTCTCTTTGATGAACTCAGGAAAGAGCTGTTTTGTGTATCATATTATCAGCAAAGTAGTGGCAAATGGCACAACTTCATTTTATTTTTCAGACTTTTTCCAATCAGTCCCAAATAAATATTTTGGAGCTTAAAATGACTTCAATAAAGCTTAACATGGTAATAAGAGCTCACACTTGGGCCAGTTGTTCCGTAACCGGGCCCTTAGCCATATTATTTGCATTTTGTCTTTGCTCACAACTATCCTTCTTATGTTCTTGTCAAAGCTATTACAGTTGCTGTTGGAAAGAAAGGAGGTTATCTGTATTCCCAACATTCTGGGACAGAATAAAGGAGCAAACATTTCTGCACAAAGCTCCTTTGAACTATTTAATTTACTTTCTAATAAAAGGAAAGATGACATTGAGCACTCAACAAAGAGCAAAAATTATTTCTTAATACATGAAATACAAATGATAATTCAATCATTAGGAGAAATTCCATTACATTCAGGAAAATTTCATTATGCCGCCTTCATTACATCTTGTGAACTAGCGATTATTGTAGTGGGGTACGAAAGTTACATTTAGTTTTGGTATTGGATTTTGTTTGCCTCCAGACAGAAAAAACTTCTTCAAAATATAGATGCAAACTTCCTTTTTTCTTTTTTTTTTCATTAATAATAGTTAGAAAAATCCCTTGTCTCAAGAAGAAATGAGAAGTTTTCAGTGGGAGTAAAACAGAGTAAAGCTGCTATTCTTTCTCTACCAAACACCTGTATTCTCTTTTTATTTATATATATATTAATAATCCATTACTTCCTTTAAATAAAGATGATATCATATTGAAAGAGAGTAAAATAAAACCATGAGTCACAACTAACAAAAGCCTGCAGGGTCTGGCTTTTGACATCCTTCAAATACAAATTTTTATGAATGTAGTCACACTTAGTGTCACTTGCTGCAAAAAAAGTGTAGCTGCAGATTTTAGTCAGCTGAAAGTCTGAGTATGGGCAATTCGGTTTTACAACAGAAATAGAGACCAGGCCGATCACACAATGACATATTCCAACAGATAAGCTTAGATTAGGCTTTAACTTTTGCAGTTAGGTGCAATAAGAGTTATAAGGTAGAAAGTTGAAATATTCTATTAACATTTTTGTGTTGATCACACAAAGATTCAAAGCAAGCCTTTGGAGAGTCTCTCTTACCACATCACTTAAGAGAATTAATAGGAAGCAATATCAATGTCTCCATTTAAAAAAAAATTACCTCTCAACATAAGTGCAACTTCAGTTTTTGCAAATTACACAGACTATAATGCACAGACATAGACTGCATTATCTGAAAAATTTTTCTCCTGACAGATACTACTATAACAAAAGGGTGACTCATGACCTTCACTGGTGTTAATTCGAACCTGTCCTTTTATAGAAACATGAGGAAAGAAAAGCTAGAAAGTGAGGAAATCTATTATGTAATACTTCAACATCTCAAATCTAATTTGAGACACATGACATTGTTTCAAATTACTTTCAAACACATAAATTCTTGTTCAGTAGGGAAAGTTTGTCAATAAAAATAAAGGAGATCCCACCTGTTGCAGAATGAATGTAACAGAACATTGCCCTTGCTAGCATTTCTTTTTTGTTATCTAGAATTAGAGACAGACTTCCTTGTAATAGACCATTCCCTGTAACACGTAGATGTACATTAATAGGTCCTTATATTGAATTGCAGGAAAGACTACAAGTAAAAGTGATCAGTCCTCACTCATAGGGCAAGTATGTCCTCTGTGTACTGGTGATCATGGCACTCATGCACCATTACACACTTCTGTTGTAAAATTTCTAAGAAATGCTTCTGATCTTCCAGTCCAAAACAATTCTGTCTTTCATTAATTTTGCAGACTACTATAGACCAGCTAAAACACTATTCTGATGAGTGCCCTTAGCTTTGCAATAGCTGTGCAAACTTCTCACCTTGCATAGTATATTTATTTAACTAATGTATCCTGTGAGTCAGCAGTAAACACAGTTATTATGTTTACAGTCGATGTCCAGGCCATGAGAATTTTCTTTATTAGGAGGATTTAGAGACAGAAGTGCAGGTCAGACGGAGCTCAGTGTATGCACCCAAAAAAACTGTGAGTCTGTGAAGGTGACCAGAAAACTAGGTAGCAAGGCAAAAGAAATACAGGAGAGAGTGGCGTCTGTAAGCTTCATCACCGTCTGTATTTTGGGATTTCAGAGCCTGCCTATCTTAATAAATACGCTCCTCCTTCTGCTCTTCCATACAAACAGATGACCAAGGAGTTTGTTGCATCCTCCTTGTCCCATGTCTCCAGGGTATCATGTGTGTTTTCTGAGACACTCTCTCCTCCTTACATTTAGCTAACAATATTACTGAAAAGGTATATCTGATAATGTTTTCAAGCTCAGACCAGCCTTTATGATCACTCTATTCAGTTTCACAGGAACAATGTGCTACCCCATCACTAAGCCTACAGTCACATTCATATCTCTCAAAGTTACTACTCCTCTCCATAGCAAGATCAGTTTTCTTCCCTACTCTTTCCTTACTGAGCTGCATTTCAAGGAAAAAGATTTCTAAATGGAAATATGGAAGAAAGGCAAAAGATATTTTTCCTGCTCTTCTACTCTATCACAGCTCTTCCAAAGCACTCTGGTAAATCTCTCTGCCACTTTACTCTTAGACACAGTCAGGTTATTTACAGGGGACAGAGGTAAGGTGGTCTGGGTATACACTATATATCACTATTTGCTAGTGATTTAGTCATCATTTAGATGACAGTAAGGGCTTAGATCTTCCTTGTCTATTTTCAGAGGTACTAATATTTCTGAATCCACATGCATAGAACAAATTTATGCCAGTGAAGTTATAGCTTATTGATATTGTGTTTATTAGTAATATCGTAAACGCCTTTTTTTTCCTCAGAATGTGTAGCTGAGATTTTTGAAGGTATTATTTTAATTTTTGCAGCAGTGAATCCCACAGCTGAAGCATTTAATGACCTGAAATATAGTAATTTAAAACTACATTGTTGTAAATTTCTTTTAGAAATCTTATAAATATTTCAACTGTTTTAAGTATAAGAAACAGGGCAGTAATATCAAATGTCACTACCATGTTACTGCTAACTCAACAGTTACTCCAGTGACATAATACTTTTTAGATAAGAGTACTCTCCATGCTTATGGTTAATGCAGATCCAGAAAGCGTAGAATAAGTGTTTTAAATAATCTCCCTACTGAAAATCAATAATTTGTTCAGTTATTATGAGCGCGGTATGTGACATAAAAATAGAATAACGTTTGCATTAAATTTTCCACAAGGATTCTTTTGGGAGTCACAAACAGTAGAACCATTTTCTCCCCTACATCTTTGGTGAAAAACATGAAAGCTGTAAGTATTTCAAAACCAGGTCCATATGCCGGATGCATACGTTTTATATTTATACTTACTATGATGGTGTAGGAAACAGTGGTGTGCTAGGCAATAAGTGGAAATAAGCAAGTAGAAGCTCTGTAAGTGGGATGATTAAACTGTAATTGCTACTTTTATTTTTTCATTCTTTAGCATAATATTTTGATCCTATTTAATGTTCTACAAAAGGGTCTATATAGGATTATTGTCAACCTTTAAAAAGTCCATTTAGGGCTGTATTTAGGAAGATAGAGTGAGGCCACCACTGAAAGAATTACTTCCTTTTTATTTTAGTTTTTGGATTGTATTTAACCATTTCAAATGCTGGATGTTATTTTGAATAACACTATAAATTATATACAGTTTTATTTTGTTCAGAAGGGATTAATTAAAAAGTTTGGAGTAATTTTTTGGACAGAGCTCAAAAATTTTAACCAACCAAACTATGAAATTATTTTTCACCCACTTTGCAGGTATGTAAATGAGTTTAGAAAAGCTAGATGTCACTGTGAAATATCTTTTCCTTTGAGAAAGAAAAAAAAAAAGCTGTCTATGCAAAAAAACCCCAAACCAAACCAAACCAACCAACCAAACAAAAAAAAACGCAAATACCAACCTGCCCAAAATAAAAAAAATAATTAAAAAAAAAAGAAAAGATGAAGAATATTTTTACCTCACTATTTCACATAAAGGCTTATTTGAGTAAAATAAAAATAACAATTTGTGTTTATTGAATTTTTTTTTTAATTCTCTGAAAAGAAACGTTCACTTTGACAAAATCACCAGTGTTGAATCCAACATGACAAGATTTTTTTTTAATGTGCTGTTTTTGTGTACTTGAGGACTTTCAGGTAAGTAACAGCCTGAGACTTCAATCTCACTACGGAATTTGTCCTTTACAGTAGTCTTCTCTAGGAGTTATTATAAAGGATAACATCTGTAATGGCTCTTGCTCTGGCTACGAGGAAGAACCATATAACCATTTTATATTTGTTCACTTTTTCCTATAGCAGTACAGATTTCGGAAAGCTTCAGAGGTGGCTATAGGTTTGGGAAACCTAATTTTTTTGGGGAACTCCATATAAGACATTTGTGGAGAGATAGAACATTGAGTCTTAAACAATTCTTTTACAAACAGATTGTATTGAAGGAGTTTGTGCTGGCAACGTATGCTGAGTTTACATTTTGCTAATTAGCAATACCTTCATGAAAACTGCACAATCCTCCACCTTCTCACAAAGTGCGTAAAAAGAAGAGACATGCTAGTATCTCATCCTAAATCAGCTCAATGTTTTACTAGACAGTCTGCCCAGAACCAAAGAACATCAAATGCAATCCCCAGACATGTTGAATGTATTAGGGATGGAATAAGAAGCCTTAACTCTGTAGTTCCCGGCTTTCATTGGATTATTTTTACACAGCTTTTGTATTTAGGAAGGATTATGGCACACATGGTCAATAAGATCACACAGTCTTTTTAGACGCCTGTAATACTTCAAGATGCAATGAAATGAGTATAATATGAAGAGAAAAACCAGTCAGAGTCTTATGACTTTTGGAGTTTTAAATGACAACTTGTTGCACGTTTTAACAAGGATCTTTCCATATTTTTTGACATTTTCTGAAAAAATGTGTAATAGAAAACCTCATACTGAAAGAACTGATCTGATATAGTAACAATTATTCTCCATTTCCTTCATGGTGATCACAGAAGACACTTTAGAGCTATTATGATTTTGGTTAAAGTGCATGGGACAGTGCTACCTAATTTCCATGAGATATTAATATAACTGTCATGATTCCTCCATCAAAAGCATAATCATACATTCTGTGGTTTTCATGGTGTATTGTGCCAATAAATACTACTAAGGAAATTCTTCATGCACAGCTCATTGACATAATAGACTATAATGGTTTCTTTTAGTGCTGCTATGGTCTGATGTATCAGTGCCTGCTGAGGGAGACTTTAAAGCACTCAACCAAGCACACAGGGTAACTATACATAATAAAAATCTTTATGAAGTTTTTGGAAATAAGCAATTATTCTGCACTGCACTGTTCATTTTATTTATAAGTGTCAAAATCATTAGCATACACAAGGGACAGATGTGGTATTCAAATTTTCCCTTAAAGATTGAACTAACTTCACTTTTACAGGCTTCAAGAACCTTCAAGAAAATTGGGGGGGGGGTTATGTTGTCTTTCATTTTTCCTAATGTCAAAGTGCAAAAACACAAAGGAAAACTTAAATCTCACTCAATGATCTCATGCTTCATCTTGATCTCTGTATCTTCTCTTTATTTTGTAAGAAAAAGTTACTGCTGCCTTAAGTTCCTATCTGAAAACTATGCCTATAACCTGAAATTCTTGTCTAAATTTTCTCTCTTTGCAATGGACAGAGAGAAGTACCTCCAGAAAAAAATTTGGAAGAATACTCATAAACTAGGTACCAAAATGAGTGTCATGTGTGACTCACTGAAATTAGCCTATTAAACTAGCCTAGCTAATTTAATTTGCTTCCAATTAAAAAAGGAAGATAATAAGAAAAAAGTACAAGCCTAAAAACACCTTGCCCCATCTCTCCCTTCTTTCCCAAACTCAGCTTCACTCATGACTCTTCTATGTCCTCCCTCTGAACAACCTAGGAGAATGGGGAATGGGGTTTGTGGTTGGTCCATAAGTCTTTGTTTCTGCTGCTCCGTCCTACTCATGCTTTTCCGCTGCTCCAGCTTGGGATCCCTTCCACATGATACAGTCCTTCATGGACTTCTTCTTTATCTTCTACAATAAGGTCCCCTGTCTAGTGGATGAATGGAAGGTGGTGGCTGTAGTTTAACTGGATTTTAGTAAGGCTTTTGACACTGTCCCTCACAGCACCCTTCTGTACAAGTTGTCCAGTTGTGGGATAAGCATGTTCATGGTGCACTGGGTGAAGACCTGGCTGAAAGGCAGAGCTCAAAGCATTGTAGTGAATAGGGTTACATCTGTCTGGAGACCAGTCACCAGTGGTGCAGGGTTCGATTCTAGGGCCACTTTGTTCAATAAATTTCCCAGCAGTCTGGATGCAAAGGTTGAATGCACCACTGGAAGTTTGCTGATGATATTGAACTGAGATGTACTGTTGACTCATGAAGGGCAGAGGGTTCTAGATATATTGGAGCATTGGGCTATAAATAATGGGATGAAATGTAACAAGTTAAAGTCCTGGATTCTGCACCTAAGATGGAGTAATGCTGGGCACAAGTTTAAGGGAGAGGAGTGGCTTGAGAGCAGCCCTGCAAAAAGGAATTTGGGGATCCTGGTCAACAGTACACTCAATATGAGTCAGCCCTGTCAGCCAAGAGGGAAAACCAGACACAGCATCATTGAATGGTCAAAAGAGTTGATTATCTCACTATGCTTAGCATTGGTGCACCTCACTATGAGTATTCTGTGCAGTTCTGGGACCCACAATTTAAAACGAATGTGGAGGTCCTTGAATGTATTCTAGAGGAGGGCAACAAAGCTGGAAAAAGGGCTAAAAGGAATATCTATTAGAAGCAGCTAAGGACTTTAGGCTTGTCTAATCTGGAGAAAAGGAGGCTGAGGGGTGACCTCATTGCCCTCTATAGCTTCCTGGGGAGGGGGAGCACCTAGAACACCTCCTCCCCTTCCTTCTTCATTGACCTTAGTGTCTGCAGGGCTGTTTCTCTCACATACTCTTGCTCTCAGCTTCTGTCATGCGGCATTTTTCACCCTTTCTTAAATATGTTGTTGCAGAGCTGTTACCAACATTGCTGTTTGGCTCAGCTTTGGCCAGCTTCAGCTCCATCGTGGAGCAAGGTGAAACTAGCTCTGTCTGACATAGGGGAAGCTTATGGCATCTTCAAACAGAAGCCATCCCTGGCTTTACCCTCTGACCCTCCCTACTACCAAAACCTTGCCACACAAATCCAACACAAATATAAATAATATTACTTAAAAAAAAAAAAATCTTTTTCTTCTCCTTCCTCCCCCTTCTTCTACTTTTTTCTTTTTTCCATCTTCTCTTTTCCCTTTTTCTTCCATCTCATTCTTTCTCCTCCTTCTCCTTCTTCCTTCCCCTTTTTCTTCCCCTTGGCCTTTTCTTCTCCTTCTTCCTTTATCTTCTTTTTCATTCTCTGGTTTTAGCCCTAAACAAATTATATAATGAGGACACGGCATTATTAATTATGATGAGAAAAAAAAATTGGTTCTGTGTTTTATTTCTTTGGTTGATTGTGAAAATTTCAGCCTGAGGCAATTTACTCAGGCTGTGTCTATATTTGAACAGGGTTCTAACCTACAGGATATAAACAAAAAGTTTGGAATTTGACTCTATTTAGTCACAAATATTGGTGTGATGAATCTTTGCAACTATGCTTATCAGAAAAATTTGAGTCCATAAGCATTTACCAAAGGCAAATGAAAAAAGCATGGAAGCTTTGCCAAAGTCATAGTACAAGTTGAAGCAGTATTGATAGGAAATACTTTATTTGTAATGGATTTCTCTCCTAGGCTTAATGCCTAATATGTCCAAGCCTGAAAAAAAGGATCTGTAAGAAAAATGCAGGCAGTTTCTTAACGCCTTTATTACAAACAGAGGCCTTGATCATTGCAAAACGATTTCAATACACCTTTCTATGGCCCACTTTGAAGCAAAGGTCAAACATTAGATCAATTTATGATTAACTGAGTTTTGTGGTAATGCAGTTCTTCAGAATAAACTGGTATGTGTCCTTGAGTTCTCTAGGAACTCCTAAATAATTTGACGGTGCCTATCATAGATGAATCACATAAAAGAAAGTTAAATATAAGTCTAGAAAATGTGGAGGTGGTAACGTAAGTAACAACAATACTATTTTTAACACTCATGAAGATAGTGCCTTTCATCTTCTCTACTGAGAACGTGGTCTGGACATGGAGTGCTTTCCCACCATCTTCAATTATGAGGTCTCAGACATTAGGCCTTTTATTTTTTCATGACAAATCTTTCTAGACCTTATTCTTCTTTGAACAAATTTAATAATTATATTGACCTCTTACATAATGATTCAGGTGTCTAAATAATGGTTTAAGAGTGAGATTCCTTTCACCTATATTTGGTTATAAACTAATCATCTTTTGTTCTATTTACTGTTAGAAGAGGCACATGAACACATTTAGGGCAAGATTCAGCTAGAAAATTTTAAAATATATTTTAAATTCATACTTAAATTATTTTTTCTATTGATTACAAAAGAAGTCTATTACATTATTACATTTGATTAAGATGTCTCTACTATTGAACCGTTCATGATTCTATACTGCAAGACTTTCCCTGATTCTCACTAATGTCTGCACTGGTGCATTGTAATCTATCTCATACAGAGATAAAATATATAGACTGTGTAGGTGGACATCTTATCCTAACCCTCTTAAGCACTTGCTGGATGAAGTTGTGCTGTGAATTACATTTAATAGGAGACATGGACCTGTATCAAGCCACTTGCACTTCTTGCTCCTTGGCTTCTGTGAAAGGCAGCTGATGTATGTGGATTAGGACCTAGAATTGCATAGCAATGCACATTGACAGTTCACTATAGACATAAATAAGAAGGATGTCACAGGAAGAATTCAAACTCTGATCTACTTCTCAGTTCCTTAGAATGTGGCAATATTTGTACCAGATGTTTGATTTTTCTTCAGAACATTTTATGTGACAGAAGAGAAAGATTACTTAAGTCCCTTTTTCCCAACAGAAAAGGTTTTCCTACCAATGACTTTCTACTAGTAATAAAGCATCAGTCTCTTAGTGAAGTCCTCTTCAGTGAAACATGAATTTCCACTGTTTCAGTGTTCAGTCCAGTTAGAAACCAAACCAAAGCCATACAGGAGAAGATCACATTTTAAAGCAAGTAAATATACCATACATTGGTGCAACCATACCTGTAGAAAAAATCCATAATAGAGACAAGCCTTTTGACAACATTGTTTTCTTAACTGTTTACCCCATAAAGAAGACATTCTTAACAAGACCTTGAGCTCAATAACCGTACTAGCAGGGAGTAGTGATAGTTCTGTACTGAAGTCAATATTCTAGCTTCTGTGTATTTATATGGATTGTCTTCACAAACAATGTATTATCTTAGATCCAGCAAAATGTACAGCAATCAGCATATAAATGCACAGCAGACCCAGAATAATGCAGTCACTTTCTAATTTTTTTGCATAGGTCTGTTATGTTTCTAACTTGCTTGAGTCAAGAGTGAACCAATCAGCACGCAGTAAGTGACATGGAGACAATGCAGAGGTTTCCACACCAGTACTATTTGAATATGTTTATTCTTTGAGCTGAGGACATACACAACTCTTCGTCTGATTACAGAGAGAGGGGAGAGGTTAGCGCTGTGTGGGTGTGACCAAGGTGTTATTCTATAGCACCCACATCATTGCTGGGGGGGGTGGTTTCAGCAGGAAAAGCCAGGTAAGCCATTTTGCCTCACTCCGGGAAGATGTCATCATCAACCCCTGCGGACTCAGTCCCTCTGCTGCCCCGATGGTCCCCCTCCCATTGTCTCCAGAATGCATATATGGGCCATGGTGCTGAAAGGGACAGCAGTGAAAATGTGAATTCACCATAGTGCTGAACTGGCAGCACCAGTGGGGAGGAACAGATTGGTGGTGGGAGTGACCCCAATGTAGCCGAACCCAGCCCACCTGAGCCAAATGAGTGTGATGGACCAGAAGTAGTGGTGGTGCAGGCACCTGGCACAGAACAGAACTCAGCGGAGACAGGCACAACTCAGCTCAGATGACCTAGCATTTTGGGGGTTGTTTTGTCATTGTCCATCATTGGCTTTTTTGGACTGGCAGGCTGGAAGGTTAGCCACAGGAGCTCTCCTGACATATTGCTTTTGTTCCTGAGAGTCACATGGGGCAGCGCTTGGGAATGGTCTCCATACTGCCTTTGTCTGGGGAAACCACATGGCCATGATGTACAGGAAGTGTCCTTCATCTTGCTTTTGTTCCCACTGTTACCCTTTCTGTGGGTAAAACCTCCTATTTTTTATACTTTTGTTATTAATATTGCTGTCGTCATTGTGTGTGTCTTATTCCATTGTTTTGTGCTTTCAGTAATTTGTTACCTCAACCCATAATCTCTGCTTTTGTCCCTCCCTCATGGGAAGCAGAAGGGGGATGGGCAGTGGCTTATTTCAAGTTTAATTTCCTGTTGGTGTTGAAACCAGCACACTGTTCATATTGAATATTTCAGCCTTCACATGTAAGCTGAGGAGGAGCAGCTGCTACATCTCAGTGTCTTAAAATGATAAGAACCATTATGAACCTTATCTCCTATCTCAAAATCCAAGGCTGTCAGGAGTAGAAGTAAGACCTCTGTAGCAAATGATCTAAAGGTGAACACACGCTACTCAATGATATGTTTGCCAACACAGTTTCAGACAACAGGTTTCTGACCTCAGCAAGTATTTTGTCAGTAAATCACATTTAGTTTACTTTCACTAAGATCATGTTCTAATTCTTACATCATGAATGCACTGTAACTCTGGAATCTAACTTTAATGAAAATGTAAACATAGACACTGAATGAGTTCAAGAAGGCTAATGGCATATGTAATGCCTAATCTTCTACAATTTACCTCAAAGCTGCACACAGATACTCATTGGGAGAGACAGGTGTTATTTACTTGACAGCACTTTCTGTTCTTTTTCCCAGTAATATTCATCAGTCTAGATAAGATTTCCTTAGGAGAGTTTTTCAGATTAAAAAAATGGTGAAACTTGAGAGAAGTTCATCACCAAGAATGTGTCCTAATCCGTTACTTGCATGCTTGGACATACACAAATACCCTCATACAGAAACACACTTTTTCTAGCGCTTCCATGGTGATAAGAATTTTTTTTTATGTTTAAAAATAAATGATGCAGTGATAGGGACATTATAGTTACATAGAAATGTAGATGCCCCTTCCTTGTTTCCTCTTGCTCACAGTTAGTTTTACATGATATCACAACTAAACTGGTTGGTGTTGATATTTTTAATAGCTATCTCTAAAAGCAAAGATAGGATTAATTGAAGTGTGAATCTTTAAAATCTGAGGTCCTATAAAGAGGTCACCAATACTTACTTCTATTAGGTGTGGTAACACCAAACCCATGCAACTTTATTCCTAGGAAACAATCAACAGACACCGCAAAAATAATATGTTATCTATTTATAGTTTACAAATAGATTGATATAAATGAAATCTATGGCATTTACATGTAATTAACTCCGACTCCTGTACTGATAAATTTATGAGACTTAAGAGACTCAGCTGTGCTAGGAATATTTATTGATAATATTAGAATTGTCTGTTGCTTTTGATTCTATCAAGATAGGAGTTTAAAAAATTATGACACAAAACTCTGTATAGAAGTTTTTAGGTGGTAAGAGGGTCAAAACCACAGGAATTGTGTTTATTTGTACTAAAGACATATTACATAACCATTGATCTTTCTTAAAAACAATATACATAATGTAGAATCTAATTCTAGTCCAAATGTTTCATTTAACATCTGCACAAAGCTCTCATTGCCACTAATTTTTGTGTTGTTATAGTTATTAATTTTTAATATTTTATTGATTTTATTGCCTCTGTAAATATCTAGTCAACCAAACTAGATTCAAACACAGCAAACAGTACCTATTATCGAAGAATATCTTTATGGCAACAAAAATGTTAATAGTAAATCCACAGATGAATGAAATAGTACAGTGGTACTGTCAGTGAAAGGACGACTCAAGTATAAAACAACGTTTACTCACTAACTTGAAGACAGAATGGAATAGAAGTGGAAATATCCAGATATTATAGATATTATTAAAACCAGTAATGATTTGACTGCCACAAAACCTCTTGTCAGGTGAAAAAGGGTTGTAGCCCATATTTTAGAGGTGGGGAAAATGATGCACTGTAATTTTCCATTCCTTCATCTTGATGGGCCAAAGCTGAAACTTATGTTTTGATCTTAGATTTGATGAACTCCTACAGCTCTAAGTGAAGTTAATCATGAAGCACAGAGTAGTATCTGGAAGCACTAAGAACACACTTGTTTTTTCAATCCAGATTGAAAGGGTTCTTCATCCACGTTTCCATTTTGAAGATCTTGGCTTCTGTAGTGAAAGATGATTTTTGTCATATTATGTTTGATATTTTATAGTTCCCACGATAGTGCCTGGAAGGAACATTCAATCTGAAATTCTTTATTTAGACTTTTGTCAGCCTCACACTAACAACCTGCTTCTTTTGTCTTCCTTTCTATTATTATTAATAGTTTGCTTTTGTATTTGGAATGCTTCAAGCTAAAGTCATTGCAATCCCTTTCAAAATTTCCTTCTATGTCTTCTAACACTACGTGAACATTTGTGTTTGATCATTATTTCTAGTGGGTATCCAGTGAATATAGGGAGGTGCAGTTTCTCAGTATATTTTATGGTAAATGTTTGGTTCTTTTGGGGCCATAATACAGTGTACTGGACACAATGGTTGGAAATACTTTCAAATCTTAGAAAGAAAGAAAGAGAGAAAGAGAAAGAGAAAGAGAAAGAGAAAGAGAAAGAGAAAGAGA
>NW_020897694.1:3141664-3343625 GCF_003984885.1 Neopelma chrysocephalum | reverse complement strand
AAAGAGAAAGAGAAAGAGAAAGAGAAAGAGAAAGAGAAAGAGAAAGAAAGAAAAGAAAGAAAGAAAGAAAGGAAGAGAAAGAAAGAAAATTTGAATTCTTCTTTCTACTACTCTTTTACTAATAGATCTATCACATGAGTGTTATGACTGATATGATCCAATTGGCCCACCAACTACAAGTCCACTTTTCGACAAAAATAAATATGTTTTTTAGTAATACTTGCTTTTTCAGAGCTAAGACTTTTTAATGTAAATTGAGGGTTCTGAGGAACTGAGGTACTGGACTGAAGATAAAATCATCCTGTGTAACAATAAGTTGCATCAGTACGACTCACACGACTCCTTTCACAGTTTTCTTTTGTAGCTTGCTGGTATTGAAATGTTAGTAGTTAAAACCTACAAAATTTTTCTTCTCTTAATGAAGAAATTTTAAAATATGAACAAAACTTGAAAAAAATATATTTGTAGAGCAACATCATGGCTAGGCTTGGTGAATGAAGATTTGGGGAGGGCTCTACCCACGTTTGTTACAAGCGCGTTGGTGGCTAAAAAGGCCAATACAAGATAGGCACATCCATTGCAAAAGGCACAGCAGAAAGACTCCTTAGGTGGTATATTCTGCAAGACACAATTCTTTCTGCGTTGTCTTTTCTCCTCAAGAGTGATCCTGCGTGCTTTCTCAAAGGAAGCAGCAGCGTTATAGATTGTGCGTCTCCAGACCTCCCGATTGGAGGTCAGAGTAGACCAGTTATGTTGATCAATATGGCCAAGGCTGAGATGTTGTTTCAGGGAGTCCTTGTATCTTCTCTTTGGGGCTCCTCTCATGCAACAGCCGGTGGCAAGTTCATCTATAAAACAAGATCTTAGGGAGGTGGTGGTCCTTCATCATTGAGACGTGCCCTGCCCAGTGCAGCTGTGTTCTCAGTAACATGGTGTCAATACTTTTGTGATTGCTGCTTATTCTAGAACAGATGTATTGGTCACATAATCTGACCAGTGGATGTTAAGGATTGTACGGAGGCAGCGTTGATGGAAGCATTCTAGGAGTCGCAGGTGGTGGCGGTAGATGACCCATGATTCGGATCCATATAAGAGAGTAGACAGCACCAGGGCTCTGTAAACACTGATCTTGGTACTTTTCTTCAAGTGTTTATTTTGCCAAACTCTTTTATGAAGCTTTCTGAAGGCACTATATGCCTTTGCTAACCTGTTGTCTATCTCTCCGTCAATCTTACCATCTGAGGAGATAAGGCTGCCTAGGTAATTAAACTGCTGGACTGATTTGAGCTCTGGTTGACCAATGGTGATATGGCAATGATGGAAGACTTCCTGAGGTGCAGGTTGATAGAGAACTTCTGTCTTCTTTAAGCTGACTTCCAGCCCAAAGAGCTCAGCAGCGTCTGCAAAGCAGGATGTTAAACGCTGCAGAGCTGCTTCTGTGTGGGCCACAAGGGCAGTGTCATCAGCATAAAGCAGCTCCCAGACAAGATGGTTTAAGGTCTTAGTATGGGCCTTCAGTCGCCTTAGGTTGAAAAGGCTTCCATCAGTACGATATCGAATGTAGATACCGTCCTGATCCTCGAGATCTGCCCTTTGGAGCATCATGCTGAAAAAGATCATGAATAGAGTTGGTGCCAGAACGCAGCCTTGTTTCACACCATTAGTTATTAGAAAGGGCTCAGAAAGTGTGTTGCCATATCTGACTTGGCCGTGCTGATCCTCATGGAGTGAGATGATCATTTTGAGGAACTTGGGGGAACAACCTAAGCGTCCCAGAATCTGCCAAAGACCTTTTCTGCTCACAGTATCGAAAGCCTTGGTGAGGTCGACAAAGGTTACATAGAGACCTTTGTTCTGTTCCCTACACTTCTCTTGCAGTTGTCTGAGAACAAATACCATGTCTGTGGTACTCCTGTTGGCTCTGAAACCACACTGACTTTCAGGTAGAATTCCTTCTGCTATAGTGGGTATTAGTTTGTTCAAGACTATTCTTGCCAGGATTTTGCCAGCAATGGAGAGCAGAGTAATACCACGGTAATTTGAACAGTCTGATTTAATTCCTTTCTTCTTATATAAGGTGATGATGACTGCATCTCAGAGGTCTGATGGTAGTTCACCTAGTTCCCAACAGTACAGTACAAACTCATGAAATTTAGCATGAAGTGCAAGGCCCTCATGTTTCCAGACTTCGGGTGGAATTCCATCAACCCCAGCTGCCTTGCTGATTTTCACCTGCTGTATGGCCTTGAGGGTTTCTCCTAAAGTGGAGGCAGTATCCAATTCATACTTCACCAGTTGTTGTGTGGCGGACTGAATAGCTGAATCTTGGACTACATGGTTAGTACTGAACAGAGTCTGAAAGTGTTCAGATCATCTATTCAGAATGCAGGTTTTATCTGTCAGAAGTGTTTGACCATCAGCGCTGAGTAGAGGACTTTGGGCTGAGTATGTAGGCCCATATGCTGTTTTCAGGGCCTCATAGAATCCTCTGTGATCACCCTTGTCTGCGCATAATTTTTTCAGCTAGACTGATCCACCACTTGTTCTGGATGTCACGAAGTTTCTGTTGGAGTTTGCTGCATGTAAGGTGAAAGGCTGTTTTTCTTACATGACAGGATGGCAGTGCAAGGTGTGCTTGGTGGGCGGTTCTCTTCTTCCTCAACAAGTCCTGGATCTCTTGATTGTTTTCATCGAACCAGTCCTTGTTCTTCTTGAAGGAGAACCCTAAGGTTTCTTCAGAGGACTGCAGGATGCTGTTTTTAATATGGTGCCAAAATGTTACAGGAGAGGTATCTGTAGAATCTGTGGAATGGTTATCAAGCCTAGTTTGAAGATTAGCCTGGAATTTGTTTCTCTCTGTGGCTGATTGGAGATTGTTAACTTAAAGTCTCCTCCTTGGGATACTGCCCCTTTTAGGTTTGAATTTAAGATTGAGGTTAAGTTTACAGCGCACAAGCCGATGGTCTGTTTGGCATTCTACACTGGGCATCACACGAGTGTAGTGGACATCGTGGACATCTCTCCGTTGCACCAAGACATAATCGATGAGGTGCCAATGTTTGGATCTGGGATGCATCCAGGTTGTCTTCAGACTATTTTTCTGCTGAAAGATAGTATTAGTGATGGTGAGCTGTTGCTCCGCACAGAATTCTAGCAGAAGTCGACCATTATCATTGCAGTTTCCAATACCATGCTTGCCTAATACTCCTTTCCAGGCTTCAAAATTCTTTCCTACTCTGGCATTGAAATCACCAAGGATAATGACCTTATCATCTGCAGGAACCTTCTGGGTAAGGCAGCGCAGGTCAGTGTAAAATTTATCTTTTTTGGCAGGGTCAGCTTGGAGAGTTGGAGCATATATACTAAAGAGGGCAACGTGTTGCTTGTTGTGTAGTGGAAGGCGTAGGCAGATAATGCGGTCAGAATGACCTGTTGGCAGATTTTCGAGTTTAGGAACAATAGAGTTTTTGATCATGAAGCCAACTCCTGAGAGATGCTTTTCGGTTCTAGGTTTACCTGACCAAAAGAGTGTGTAACCGGCACCATGTTCTCTGAGGCTGCCTTCCTCGTGAAGGCGAACTTCACTGACAGCAGCAATGTCGATGTTGAGATGTGACAGCTCATGGGCAATTAGGACACAACGACTCTCAGGACGTCCGCTATCTGTCGAATCGAGCATGGTTCTGATGTTCCAGCACGCTAGAGTTAATTTGGGTGCACCTTTGGAGGCAGGTGTATGCCTTTGTCTTTTGATCTTTGTGTGACTGCATTTGTAGAAGATGGCCGTTTCGACTCTCGCCTGGCTTTGCAAATGTGGGTAAGGCCTTCAAGCCTGCGCAATGGATTTTTCAGGTGAGACACAGTATGTGCAGAACTGAACCCACCCTTTAATCCTAAGGTTCATCTGCCAGGGCCGAGCGAGCTTGGACGGTGGCAGCGAGGTCTTCAGGACATAGGTTTAATTAGAGTGACCTTCTCTTAGATGGATAGCCTTACAGGGCTAAACGAGCTCCATTTGCCCGAGTTTAGAGTTGTCCTTCTCCTTTGTGTGCTCCGAGGCTCCCCCTCTCCTCTCCCACGAGGGCACAGCCCATGCCAGCAAAGCTCCCCCTCTCTCACTCCTTTCCGCGCCTGGGGCCAGGGACAGCCAGGGGCCGCCCCGTGCCCGGAGTGCCTGGGAAGGAGGCAGCCCTGCTGTGGGCCTGGGGGCGGCCCTGTGCCATGCGGAGGTTCCGGCGGATGGGGGGGGACCCTGCGGCGGAGGTTCTGGCGGACCTGTAGAGCAACAATAACTTTGTAAAAAGATTTACACACACTGTTAAAAATATAAACAGTAGCTTAGAAAAGTAAGTAGTTGTACCAAATACCATACAAAACAGAATCAGTGACAGTAACTTTACAGTGCCTCTTAAACATAATGCACATTGAGAACATCCTTAATGGAGCTAGTGATTCTCCTCTGGACTTCCATATAGAAGTCTCAGTATAGTACAAATTTCCTTTCACCTTGCATGCTGATATCTCTGTTTCTAAGGATACACCTGTGACCAGGTTTTTTAAAGCATTTAGAGACTTAAACACCTTAAATACCTTTGCCTAGTCAAAAGAGAGAGAAACATCCTTTGATGAGATTTCTGAACAACAATAGACAGAGACAAAAAGAAACTGAGTGAGGATTTGCTGAGAACTAGGAAATGGATTTGAGTTAGCACAGTGCTAGATGTTAGTTAAACAATCTAATATGGTCCTTTCCTAAAGCTGCTGAGTGTTAAAAACTCATAGAGTGTTTTTGTGTATGAGATTTCAGAATTTATAGTAAATAAAGTAAAAAAGAATTCTTGTTTCTGCTAGGATCAGGAACTATGGATGTTTATCATTACAACCGGAAGAAGCAGTTGCATAAAGAAAGTGGAGCACAAGTAAATTGTATCTAAAATATCCTCTGAGATGCCTAATGTATATCTCTTAAGCTACTTGCACCAGCTCTGTTGTGACTACTTACAGACAGAATAATTCATTCTGTTACAGTGGCAGTATATAAATTTCCTGTACAGTTAATTTCAGGACAAGTTGTGTTAGTTAGTCTTGTCTATTGCTCTGTGCTGAGACTAATAATATATGTCTGTATCTGGAAATTTGGATGAAGCTTTTTAAATGTTGCCTTCATCTGTTATAAGTTATTGTGATGGGTTAGCCTTGACCACAAACACCAGCCATTCACTCACTCACTCCCCATCCTCAGCAGGACAGGGGAAGTTAACAGGAATGACAAAACTTATAGGTCAATACAGAAAGGGAGATCATTCACCAATTACTGTCATAGGCAGAACAGGCTCTGTTTGGGTAAAATTGATTTAATTCATTGACAATTAAAACTGAAGTTGTATGTTGAGAAACAAATACAAGCATTTAAACAATGCTCCCCCCTTCCCTTTCAAGGTTGAACTTCACTCCTTCACTCCCAAATCCTCTCTCTTCTAAGTCCCCTCCATCTGAAGCTCCACAAACAATGCAGTGGGATGGGGAATGTCTGTAAGAGTTCCTCTATGCTGCTCTTTCCTCCTCACACTTTTCCTCTGCTCCAGACTGGGCTCTCCATTTAGGTAGTATCTAGCTACTGATTTATCTGCTATGGGGTCTATCATGGGATGTAGGTGGATATCTGCTCCACCATGGTCCTCCAGGATGCACAGGAAAACCTCTGCTCCAGCACCTGGAGCACC
The DNA here is from genome assembly GCF_003984885.1 of Neopelma chrysocephalum. Lineage (NCBI taxonomy): Eukaryota > Metazoa > Chordata > Aves > Passeriformes > Pipridae > Neopelma > Neopelma chrysocephalum. Next base: position 3,337,902 of record NW_020897694.1, on the reverse strand, counting down.
TCCTCTCTCTCCTCCTTCTCTCACCTTGCTATCTGCAGGGCTGTTTTCTCACACTTTCTTCCTCTCTACTTGCACTTCTCCTGAGATGCCACCATCTTGACAGATGAACTTAGCTGCGTCCTGCAGTGGGTTTGCTGGAGCTGGCTGGAACCAACCTCTCCTCACAGAGGCCACTGCTGTAGCCTTGCCCTGCCAAAGTGTTGTCATGTACACCCAACACAGCTATACAGACAAAATGCTCGGATAGGTTGCTAACAATAATAAAACAGACTCAAAGTTGTTTGTTTTTGTTGTTTTTTGGGGGGGGGATTTTTTTTTAATTATTCTTTTAATGAATTAGCAACAAATTATAATCCATTGAGGTTTTCACTCATCTGTGCCTGATTTATACTTTGTGGAAGGACATTAATGACACAACTGTTTATCCTTGAGCTAGGGCTGTGTTGTTATTTATAAAAGTTGTATGTTTTTAAATAATAAGAGAGTGTTTGTTGTGAGAAATGGGAAAACTTGAGTTTTTACGATTCTTTTCGTCCTCTGAAGGTATGTTAGCAAGGCTAAGAATAATGAATATATATTTCATATATATAAAAATTCACATAGTTGGAAAAATAGAGGACTCATGCAGAGTACTTACACACCCAAAAGCTTGCCATTTTTCTACCAGTTTTATCAGTTGGTCTAATAAAAATATAACCTCCTTCTTTTGAATACACTTGGTTTTTACTTTTATAAGTGTCATGGTGCACACGACATAGTAATTCATTCTGCTTTATTTCTTTGCCCCATTTCTGCACAGGTGTGGTGGGTTGACCTTGGCTGGCTGCCAAGTGCCCATCAAGCCACTCTATCACTCCCTTCCTCAGCTGGACGGGGAAGGGAGGGTAAGATGAAAAACAACTTGTAGGCTAAGAGAGTTTACTAAAACAAAAGTGAAGGTTTGCTCACACACAAGCAAAGAAAAATGAACTCTTGTACCAGTTAGACCCAATACAACAGGATGCAGGATACAGAAAACCCCTTGCTGGACTAGTCTTTCAGCATGACTCTGAACTGTGCCTTGAGGATGGACTAAATCTAGCTACCCTGTACTGCCCAGTGCAAGCATAACTCACTGATGAATATCCAAATCTGGCACAGTTCTGTTGTCTGAGCTTGTTAAAGCATTCTCGTAATCCATTTTACAGTACTTTTCACATAGCAATAAACCCCAGATGTTTTGAATAGATAATGAAATTTTAACTCTGAAGTAAATAAATGCAACATTTTCAACTTCATTTAAGTGAGGTACTGTGAATGCATTTATTTCATCTAATGTGTATCTCTAAAAGTTAGGATAAAATTCTTTACTTGCTCACTGTGCTACCTGAAAGCATTCCTTGTCCCTACAGACCCTTTTTTTTCTGCCCCAATCTCTACTGCACTTTTTACCCCTATGGTTTACAGAAACATAAAAGCAGCTGTGTGGAGAAACTAAGTCAACAAATTGCCAACTACATACTTCAGAAATCACAGATTAGGCATCTGAATTTCAGCTCATTGTTTTAGTTTCTACTTTACAGTCAAAAGAAAGAAGTAGGCAACCTTGAAAGGTGATTTATCTCATCTTGAGGTGTCTATTTTGCCTCAGTGGTATAAGGTGATCCAGCTTTAACTTAAACAAGTAACTTTTAGACAATTGAAGCTGGATGAGATGAACTGTATGCTGCATGAATATAACTTTAAGAGTTGAAAATTAATCTGGGCTTTCCTGTAGAAGCAATTGGTATACTGCTTACTCATTCTTAATTCATTCTGAAACTGACTTGTAAGATCTACTAAAAATTCCACAATAGTTAAAATCTTTGGGTGTTGAAAACTATATTTGCATGAGCCATAAATTACTACAAATTCCTAAGCCCTATATGGCTGTCCGTATTCTTACTTTCTTTTTGAATGTGAAGGGTTTTTCTTCCATTATCTGATATTATTACATGGGCTGTGCATGGATCTGAGGTTATCTGCTCTCTAACTTTCTTTTACTACTCTTGCCATAAGTGCTGAACCTTCCAGTTCAGCTGTTTTTATGGTGCCCAATTTCTTACAAGGTCAGCATCCTGTAAAGAAAGGAGGAGATAGTTCCGTTTCCTTGGAAATTTGCATGTGAACACTAGATACAGGAAAAGTAAATGCACATTCACCATGAGTACAGTTCATGGAGTGATGAGGACACAGCCTCAGAGGGAATGACTGTTTCACAACAAGGAGCTCATGCATTTAAAATTGCTCAGCACCTGGGCTTGAAATGAGTCCATGCTCCTGTTGCTTAATGCTGTTGCACAGTAGTTTTGGCAACAAGACTGACGGCTTGAAGGGTTATTCTCAAAATCATATAGCATGTTAAATTCTAGTAATGCATATTTTCCCTTGCCTGGCAAGATGCAAGAAAAAAATTAGCTGGATCTTTATGGATGTGCATCAGACTGAAGGGCAAATCCTGCGTATCAATTTTATCACTATTAATCTATAGTTTGGGGGTTTGCATTTAGCCAACATTAAACTTTGAATCTCATTGCTGCCTTAAGAAAATCACCTCTTTCCCCGTGAGGGATAAATGCATGTGCACATGATTTTCAGACATTGTCTCAATCAACTTTTGACTTCCTTGGTGGCATTGCAAATCTAAAATCTGTACAAATATGAAAGCTGATAGCTACCTGCAAAGACAGCTGCTCTCTGTATGAATGCCCATAAAAGATCAGGCTGAGTGTCCTTTTAAACAGGTACCTTTTAGCTGTAAATGATTTGTAGTGGATCCATAGGGAAAATGTAATTAACCAGGCAAATGTAGTATTGTTCTGCCCTCATATACTATCTTTATATGAGGCTTTCTTTGACCATTTGATACTTCAGAAAATGGGGAAAAATTTTAGGGTGGTAGGGTGAATCAGATTGGTGCAGTGTTAACTAAAACAGAGTTCTGACTCAAAGTCTGATCATAAATTCTTGCATGGAACTGCCCTACTACTACAATTGCCATGTTCTTACACTTCCATGCAGGCAGCCATCATAAATTTCTGTCAGAAATAGGATATGGACAAAGTGGATAGTTAGTCTGACTAGTAAAGAGTTTTTTAAAATTGTATAAAATATAGTATCATCACAGAATTACAGAACACTGTAGGCTAGGTGGTAGTTCAGGCAATCTCTAGCACAGCACCAAAACAGCTTCAACTATGAGGTTACACTGGGTTACTTGAGTCTTTATCCAGTTAGGTCCTGAAAAACTCCAAGGATGAAAACTGCAGTCTTTCTGGGAATTTGTCCCACCACTTGACTGTCCTCATAGTAAAAACTTTTCTCCTTATAACCAGTATGTCATATTCAACTTATGTCCTTTACTCAATTTACGTCCACTGTTTTTTGTCCTCCCACACTTCATCTTTGTGAAGAACCTGGCTCTACCTTCTTGCTGAAGCTGAATTCTCTCCAGCTGATTGATGTTTTCTTATCCTTGACAGGGCTAATGGGAGATTGCAGCGACAAACTAGCCACGGTCTTCTACGTGGTCTCATAGGTAATAAGTAGAAGGGAACAATCACTTCTTTTGAACTACTGGCCATGTTTTTGTTCACAGAGCTTAGGTTCACATTGACTATCTTGCTGCCAGAGGACGTTGTTGGCTCACATTGAGCATGTGGTCCACTGAGGAGTCCATGTCCTTTTCAGAAGAGCTACTCCCCAGCTGGTCAGTCCTCAACCCTCAACGAGTTTTTCCTTCTCAGTGCAGGAGTTAGCATTTCTCATTGTTGATTTTCACAAGATTTTCCCACTGCTCCACCCTGTGCCTCATACAGCCTGTACAGCAGGACTGCTCCTGAGCATGTCACATGCATGACATCTGCAAACTCTGTGAGAACACACTTTCATCTCCTGCAGGCCACCGATAAAGATGTTAACAGAACAGATTGGAGCACAGACTCGTGCTGTACTCTGCTTGTTAAAAGCCTCCAGGTAGAATATAACAACCACAATGAGAAGAGACTGCGCACATAGACCAAAGATGCCAGTTCTACAGGTTTGACATGACTTTTGATGATCAAACACTTGAGAAACCTTCAAAAGGGAAAATGGGGTGAGACTGCATGTTTGTACTGTGGCATTGTACTGTGCTGCTTATAAAACACTTGCATGCTACTTTGTGCTTAAGAAACGAACAGTCACAAAATTAGAGGACCTTTAACAACTTCTGTATTATCTTTATTCTTTCCTGTCCATACACAAATGTAGGATATTTATTTCACTTAGAGATATATATAGCATCCCTTTTTTTTGTTTGGTTGCTTGGGGGTTTTTTTGTTTTGAAAAAAAAAAACAAGCAGAAAACATGAAAGCAAGATTAACAAAATCGATATTGTTCTTTATTTGAAAAGCAGTTGCTTCTAAGCATCTGGAATGTCTAATATACAAGAAACTGGATTTCATTGGGCTGAACATAGAACTGTGTGCGACACTCCAGTGCTGGTTTTGAGCCTTATCAGGTGATTTTTTAAAAATCTTTGTTATTCCCTTAATGAAATAAATACTAAAAGTTATACGTTCATGAAAGACATGAGATACATGTTTAAAAATCACAAAAATAGAAGATACTGTTTAACTATTTATTGTTGTTACTATTTATTATTTATTTATTATAAACTGCTTGCAGGTCAGAAAAATGTCTCAGCATTTTTTAGTATTTCCTATTCAATTATTAATATATTTTCTTTCAAGAAGCTACAGATTAAAAAATACTGTACTTTGTGAAATTACAAATATTTTTAACAGGCAGAAAACTAATGTATTGCAATATTCATCTCAAATTGTGATTAGAAGGGAAACAAAATAATATTATTGAGATTTAAGTCTTTGATATCTCACTTTGGAGTTATTTAGGATTGGGGACTCTTGTTTTTCTGAGTGCCTCTGCTAGATGAACAGTGCTTTGCCAGATTCCTGATAGTTATCTAGGCTTTGGTGTCTCAGTTTTGAGGTCAGAGCATTAACACATTTGCATTACAAAAAGAAAGAAAACTTGTTTGGAATCCCAATATATATTTCATCTGGTTTAAAGCCTTAATCCTGGATTCTGAATACTGTGTGGTTTTAAGAGTATTAGTACAGATTTGTACAAAATGGCTTGATATTGCATGTGTAAGCACTTTCCACCCACATCAGAAAGTTAAATAAAAAAAGACATAAACCTAGATCAGGGTTAACAGGGTCTAACTGCTGAAGCCCCGGGAAGACCAGATGGCTGTGTGAAACAACTATATTGCTTTCTTCATATTGTTCTGGATACAGCTTTTCAATCAAAGACCTTTTTTTTTATTTTTAATACAAAAGAATACAAAAAGAATATGTATCAAAGTCTGGTTTGAAAGCTTTTTAGAGCTTGTTGTTTTGTTTGGGTTTTTTGGTTGTTTTGGTTGGGGGGGGTTGGGGTGTGGGTGGGGTGGGTTTTTTTGCTGTTTGTTTGTTTTCTTTTTTAATGTTCCATAGCTGTCGGTTCACCCTGAACACTAGACACTCTTTCACTTTTGTCTGCAGAGCCTACTTCTGCTACATGCCCATTTCAGGGCAGATGGGAATGGTTGGAACAGCAACTGGCCGAAATTCTGATACTCTATTTTGTGTAATAAAACCTACATAATGATATTTCTATATTTGGTTTAGAATCAAATGATGCAGAAACCAACTTTGTTAAATTTCCCATGAGCAGAAATCCTGAAGAAGAAAAAAAGGCAGTTTCCCCTATCTCTCTCTGTTCCCATAAAATAAAATAAATATACTGGGACCTGCAACTGCTAAACAAAAATTAAATCCTTGAGGGGATCAAAAGACCAGGGAATGTGTTGGCCATCCCAGAAAGGGTATAGAAGACTGTAAAAATTTCAGAAAGAAACAAAGATGATCAAAGATGTGGAGTGGAGTTTAAATACATTTTTGACAAAGAAAACCCCACTTTAATTTGCAAAATATAGGGAAGGGAGGTGTAATAAAGTTATATATAATCCTGGGTTTTGTGGAAACGATAAAAAGTTTTTAAGAGCTCATTTCTCCACTAGTATAAGAACGAAGGGGTAAAAAGACCAAGCTAGTTGAAGCCAGATCCAAAAGAGAAGTCACAAACATACATTTAAGTCAGAACTTGCATCTAGAGGATGCTGTGAATGCTCAAAGTTGCTGGGGCAACTAATGAAACTTGGTTTTGAAAGCAAAATCCATGGAATGTTTTGTGAGACTGCAGAGCAAGCTGACTGATAGGATACTGTAGCCATGGGAGTCGCCCTTGGGTCCAACCATCCCGTCAGGAGCAAGGCAGCTGGGGCACTGGGGTAGTACTGGCTCAGGCACTGCCATGGGGATGGGCACAGGCCAGGACTGGGCTGCGACTAGAGCCCGTGGCTGGGCAGGGTAGGGCTGTTGTGAGCTGGAGACTTGCTTTGCTGGGGCATTACTGGGGCAGGGCATCTGGAAGATGGAAAATAAAAGTTCTGGAGACATTTTAAGGTGTGAAATCCTGAGACATGCACCCTAGAGCTCCACTCTAAAAGGTGCCCACATCCAGTGTTCAACATCTGTTGCATATCCACAGTGTAGTCATCTTGCACTTTTGCTTAAGACACTGACAGACCTACACACTTGTAAGTTGAATCAGGTGAGATGATGCTGGGAGGATATATCAAACTGTTAAATACAGGTCTCCTGTATGCCTTTATTTCTGAACTGTATTGCAAAAGTAATAAGAACCCATACCACTGTGTTCCTTGAACAAATGCTGACAAGGTCAAAATCCCTCTTGAAGAGATTAAGAGTGTGATTTGGGGTTATTTTTACCACTATCTTTCATTTAAGAAACATGTTTGAAAAAGCAGTTCTTTCTCTGTTCTGTGTGCCACCTTAGAGGAAAAAATAATTGCTCCCATTAAATCAATTTATTTTTATTATTGAAAAAGACTATGATATCTTGAACACATTGGAGATCTAAATATAGACTTCTTTATTTACTTTTAGGAACAGACACCAAAAGTTTACACGAACTATGTACACAGAGCCATAGCACCGTGATAATCCAAGCAACCATGAAACAAGATTTATCTTTGTGAAATCCTCTAGTACGCTGACCTAAACATTCATAAGGCAAGAATATTTCTTGATTTTTAGTCTACTCTCTATTTATACTTAGGAAGTAAGAAAGAATTTGAGAGTTGTGATCATGCAGTAAGAATACATGCAGGTTTCACAAGTTCTCCTCCATTGTACCAAGACTTGCTACTGGAAAGACAATTTTCAAATCTAAAATCTGATAGCATTGAAAGGGTTTCATAGCACCTTTAAGAATAAACCATTAAAACCACTGTGGAGCTGTATATGTTACAATTTCTGATCTTTCGTATTGTTTTTATTTGTGGACCGCATCATCTATAAAGCCTTTACTTACAGTTACTCGTTTTCCCATATCTTTACTTTTTAAAAACATGTGTTTCATTAATATTTTCAATAAAAGCTCTCAGATAATTTGTCTCAGGAGTTCACCTTTAATTTATGAATGGTGAATAAGATCACCATATAGATCGTAAACAGATCCATAAGAAATATGGGATCTTAATTGCATTGTAGAAAAGAAATTTAATATTTCCTGTCATTTGCTCCAAATATTTAATTCTATTGTTCTTCTGAAAGGTCAAATCTAGAATGTCACATCTGCAAGGACACCCATGACCCCTCTTGGCATACAAGGTCCTGTAAGAGAGAAGCAGGAAGACTGGAGAATGTTTCCTTGAGTGTCCAAAATAGATTATTAAAAACTTATCCCAACAGCTGAGTTCCCCCAGGTATTAGAGTTATGTATACAAATGCACAGAAGGTTTAGCATTTAAAAATATCAGGAAGCACTTCCAAATCAGTCCCAAATGGCTCTAACAGCTTCTTTCCTTTGTTCGTTGTTGGTTTGCTGGATTTTATGATTTAGAGTTGGGGAGTTTGCCTTTAATTATTAATATTTTTATTTTTTATAATTAATCAAAAAAAGATAAAGATCATTTCTCTGAATACTAGTAGCCCTGGGAACTTTTTTTGATGAAAGAAAATATTTTATTCATATCTCATCTTTACAGTCCCCTGGTTTGTGAATACTAATACTAATGGCATTCCTTAACTCTGGAGTTTATCGGAGTGAAAAAACAGCAGGAAGATGTCTTTAGGGAATCCTGATATTTAACTACTTCCTTTTTCTTAAATAAGTTTCAAAACAAATACAGAACAAAATAAGGAAACTTTTCACCAAATGATGAAAAATAATTAAAATGGAAGTCTGGAAGCAACATAGTCTTTTATTTTGTTCACTAATTTTTTGAGAGATGTACTTTAAGTTCCTTAACCAAACCTTTTCTCTGTGAGTCTTGGTGCTGGTCAGACTCTTTTTTTTTCATGTATTCATTCCCTTCCATGCAATTAAAACCCCATCTTTCTTCAAACTGATTAAATCTTACAACATCTGTGAGGGAAGAAAAGAAGGTATAAACATTCTCTTTTCCTTTACACAGATGGGAGGCACAGATCAACAGAATGCAAAATACTCAAGTGGTTGTTTTATGTTAAATCCTACTCAAATAAAAATGTGGGTTTGTGCTTTGCTGCTTTGAGTTCTAAGGGATTTGATTAAGATCACTGATCAAGTCACTGTTAAGAGCCAGAAAAAAACACCAGCCTTTGGACTTCTAAGACCAAAGTGGAATATTCTACATAAATTTAAAAAGATACAAGATAAGTGAGATAGGGCAAGACATTTTCTGGGAAAGAGAAAAGGAATTTCTCATCATTTCAGGAAAAAGGTTTTCATAATTACTTAAACTGTAAATTAAGAAGGCCAGATTCATGTTTTGAGCAAAATTAAAGATCAGTTATGAAAGAACATATGGAAATAGATTTTAAAATATTTTTTCCCCTTTGTGGTAGTATGAATCACAGATCTAAAACTGTGTTAATTTCAGCAGTCACAACAAGACACTCAGATGCTTTTTCATAAAGGTTTTATATCAAATAAAAAAGCATATACTTTTGTGAGTGTGCCTTTCTTTTAAATGAGAAAAACGTCAGTTAAAAGTCACCTGTGTTTTGCCAGAGAGCTACGAAATTTTGACATCTTGTGCTTTCCAAGATTCACTCAAATGAGTCCCTCCTAGGCAAAAGATTCTGTGTAGGAGAAAGGCTTTTGTAATATACTGTTTACACTCCAAACTTGCCTGGGAGAAGAGAATTTTAGAATTCTTGTAATTTTTTTTGTTAATTTCTAAAATAATTGTGTAAGTTCTGTTCTTTTTACCCGTGCTAAGAAAGTAGTCATGGAAGATGGAAAAAAAAAATTCATAGACTATCTCTTGCAGATTGAAACATATCTTGAACTTAATAAGTAATTATTGTGACAGGACTTTGCATTTTTCAGTCTGTGAGTTTCTTTGAGCTTTTTATGCTCTGTAGAATAGCTAAGATTATATGATTTGATGTAAGGCTTCATCTAGAAGCAGCTGGAGCTATAACTTCATTACATTAGATCCTTCAAGAAACAGAGTTTCCTCTGGTCCAGCTGTCTTAATTTTAGGGTGCAAATAAACTACATTTTTTGCTCTCCGTGTGATCCTGACGCAGTTCAAACTATGTATCAGACTTTCCTTGGAGACTACATGCTTTTAGAATTTCTTCACACATAGCTCTGTGCCCAGAATGAAGCAAAAATCCTCTCTGCTTTTTGATGCACGCAGATGTTCATTGTGCCAACAAAATAAAAAAATAGAGCTGATTTAAATAACAATATTATAGTTTTCATTTAAAACTAGATAAAACAAAGAGAAGAAATCCATTATCTGTACCTCTGTCACAGAACTGTCTCCTGCAGAGTGCATATGTCTCACTTGAAAGTTTGTTAGGCTTCTGTTTCAAGATATTTTTCGACATAAGTGATGGTTGTGTTTGCCAGAGGGATGTAGAGCAAATGAGAAAAGAGCTAGTATGTGCATAAATTAAATTTGTTTACACTCATAGAAAAAACATCTTCCTCTAAAGCAATCAGGGTCAAACTTTTTCTTAATAAGTGTCATTATTAAAGGGATAAACTACTACATGGATAGTTCCTTTCCATTCAGGATTATAAGACCCACTTTTCTACTTTTCTTCCTTTTTAGTTTAATAAAACAGACCCCTGATTGATGTTTCAAAGTTAAATAAATGTTACTTTTAATATCTTTTGCTGATAAAAAATAATTGAGTTCAGACAACAGTCAGAATCATGTACTAGCCATATCTAGTCTCTTGATTATGCTGCCTGGATGTCATATAAACTTCCTTTTGAAGAGGAAAAAAAAGAAACACTACTTCTGAAATAAAACCTGAAAGTGATCCTGGGAATAGCTTCTTTGACAGATAGCTTCCAAAAGTCTTAAGGCTTAAGGTTAAGACAACCCTAGGCTTGTTGCCGTGTGCTCTACACAACTCTTCAATACTTTCTGCATGTGCTCTTGATCCACGTGTTCCTGAATGTATCGTGATGCCAGGGCTTGCAACACATTTCAGACTATAAAAATACAGCTTTGACAGGCTGCAATAAAGCCTTCACATCATTAGTTACGTTTTTAACAGGAAAAGAATCTCAAATACACAAAACCAGGAAATGTGACTTTTGTTGTAAAGATTGCTATATGGGAATAAAAGTAAAGTCAGTGTCAAGTTCTGCTTAGTGTGGATGCAACTAGCTTGCTCTAAATTAGCCTTGAAGAACATGGAGGTGAATTACTCTACAAAACATGACCTGAAGATAAAAGGTAACTGCATGGGACAAATATATTTGCCAGCCAATATATATGGTCAATGCACAGGTATCAGTGGAATGATAGGGAAGTCCCCTGAGCACCAAATCACAATCCATTCCTCTGTCTATGATAACAATGTAAAAATATGTATTAGCAAGGTTTTGCAGAGGACAGTCTTTGGTGGGATAATAAATGATAAAAAGGAGAGGTTGTTCCTATGCATTTGTCATAATCTGGGTGGATGATGAGAGTGGGAACCATTCACCAAGCCTGACTGTAGTCTACTGTGGTTATGGTTTAACCCCAGTTGGCAACTAAGCACTGTACAGCCATTTGCTCACTTGCCTCTGGAGGGATATGGGAGAGAATTGGAAGGGTAAAAATGAGAAAACTTGTGGGTTGAGATAAAGACAGTTTAATATGTAAAACAAAAGTGGTGCACGTATGTGAAGTAAAACAAGGAATTCATTCACCTCTTCCTATAGGCAGGCAGGTGTTCAGCCATCCCCAGGAAAGCAGGGCTCCATCACATAGAACAGTGCCTTGGGAATGCAAACGCCATCACTTCAAACTTTTTTCCCCCCTTCATTCTTCTTCTCCCAGATTTATATGCTGAGCATGACACAATATGGTACTAGAATATCCCTTTGGTCAGCTGGGATCCCACATCTGTCCTCTCCCAACTTCTTGTGCATGCCCAGCCTACTTGCTGATGGGATGTGGTGAGAGGCAGGAAAGTCCTTGACACTGTGTAAGCACTCCTCAGCCACAAAGAAAACATTACTGCAGTATGAACACTATTTTCAGCACAAATCCAAAACACAACCCCATACCAGCTACTGTGAAGGAAATTAACTCTCTCCCAGCCAACTCCAGCACAATCTTCCCCTCTGAGATTAATTAGTCTTCTAGTCTGAACTGTTCTCTGGAGGATACTATCATACTATCTTTCTCTACTGACTATAGGGGACTCTAGGGAAATTAGCCTTTATAGACAAAAATTAGCCTTCCCTGGTCTGACAAATATCTACATATCTGGTATGTGAATAATGCATACACTTGTAAAGCTTCTTGCAAAATATCACTTGGGAAAAAAAAAAAAGGACTCCGTTGACTGTTGTTGCACGCAAAATATGCCTGCTTTGGAATAAGTGAGAAGCACAGCTACTCTTCAGTCTAAGCCATAACTATGAAACCCTCTAAAATGGGAAATCAGCAAAATTAACAGTCATTGTTTTTCCAGAAAAAGCAAGAGTCATCATATTTCAGATCTGTGGCTAGTACAGATCTGCAGAATTCCCAGATTATTGCACAGAACAGACAAGTGGGTGGTTTTTCCTTTTACATAGGACATCCCACAGTCATTTCAGAATGTATTTTTTTTCGAACAGATCTAAGATTGATAAAGTGTGAATCTTTTTGAAACAAACAGATGCAGATTCTAAGATACTTCCTTATGAAAGACTGATTCTTTGTATTTGGAGTGTGGAGAATCATTAATTTTAAAACCTTTGACAACGGGGAATTAAGGAGCAAACAGTGACTAAACATTACATAGAGTGACATCAATGTCAAAATATGAGGAAGTGAAGTCCTTTTTACTCACTGATATATGTGTAAATTGCAGCTTTCCTAAAACCAACAGGTAGGCCCTGAACCATTTGTAAGAGAAATAAAAGATGTGGTCCTTTACTGTATAGAGTAACGTAACATGCCAGTTGCAAATGAAGTCACTTTTCCTTAAGCTCATTCCTCCAAGGTATCTCTCTTGAAATCATATCTGTCGGGAATTTTTCAGATACCAACATCATTAATTTATCCTCTTCACATATGCAAGGATTTCGCAAGAGAAGTAAGGAAAGGACAACGTGCAGGCAAACACACACAAATACTTTTTAAAATTACTTTATTGCTTTTAAAAATAATAATGTAAATATCCCTATTTTAAGATAAAATTTCTAAGAATATTGTAAATATTTAGTAAAAACGCTCCATACTTTGTCCTTCTCAAATAGAAATGACACACATGAATTTATTAAATAGGAGGAGTATGTTTGTGCTTTATATCATATCACAATCCAGACATATGGATTGTGCCTCTGTGATCTCCAAATGTCTGTTTCTTCAGAAACTGTCCTCTGCAGATTACACAGGCATTTCTGAAAAGTTTATAAAAAGAACAGATATCATCTACTGATCACTCTGAACATAAATAATAATGTAGTTTTGTATTATTTAAACATAATACACAAAATAGAAGAGCATGTCTGCAGATGGATAACAATAGTTATAAATGCAGAGGAATACTGTCTGTTAGAGTAATAAGTATGTTTTGGTTTTATGATCATCTTGTCTAGATTCTAAATTACCTAAATAGAAGTTCTTTGATGCACAGTAAACCTTAAAGCTAAAGATGAATTTAAATACCTAAGCTTGGGGTTTTGACTTTTGAAATGTTGATCCCAGATACTTGAATAAAACTTTCTGACATGATGTTATAAGTTTTCATTAAAAATTTCAAATATTATTTTCTAATATTTGTCAAACATGCTAATAATTGTCTTTTCCCTCTATAGATTTTCTCCCATTGAATCAGAGTACATAATTTAGAGACTCAATGTTATGATACCTGCTCAGCTGGTGCTAAGAAAAAATTCAGGAGCCGTTAATTGAGGGTGAGATAAGGAAAGGGTTTAATCGTGCCAAGGCAATTGATGGTATACGACGCATGCGCGCAGGCTGTGGCTGAGATGTTACATTTTATAACAATATCTGGCCAATCCCAAGTGTGTCCACCCCGTAACTTTTGCTCTGATCCACCCCCTGGTCCACCCTCTGAAATTGGGTCTGGGGTGCATTTTGGGACCCTCTCTTCATCAACTTTCATCATCTTCGGGGTACAGAGAGCACAGTCACCCAGTTCCTTGACTCTGTACTGCAGTTTAGGCCTAGATACAAGCATTCCCCAAACAAGACAGGCCTTGCCTTGACAAGAGACTAAACATCTTCTACTGGATACGGGGTAGGGCTGATATGGGGAGTATGGAATGGGGTAAGAGGGTTAAGGAATGTGTAAACTAAGGGGTGCTACAGGGAAGAGGGATAAAGGGGCTGCTTTTAAAATCTACTTCTATTACCTATAAAACTTATAAGGTAGAAAAATAAAAACCATTAGGGGCTTAAGACATCAGTTACATATTTGATACCTAAGTGAAATTGGTCTAATTATGCAGCCCTTGATTTCACCAGCATAGAGAAATGCAGAGCAAGGAGACAGCATCAAATTCTCTCTGCTAATCTCCACTCTACAACCAGAGGTTTCACGTGGTTATAAACAAGGTAGTCAGAAGAGCGGACAGATAACACCTTACATGGAAGTCTTATGGTTTTCTCCTATATCTTTTTTGTTCCCTTTAGAATTCTGACATAGGAAAGCTCTTGTTATTCTTGAAAATCAGATATCCTTACAGGCATCTAACTTAAGACTTCACTTTTTACAGGTCAAATTATAACATCTTAGTGGCTTTTATTCCAGTGCACTTCATTAGAAGTAGAACAAGAAGTGCAAACTGTGTCGTGCTGCTTTGTTAATGTCAGAGAAAATGATAAGCGGGAGCTGGATACTTACTTTTCTATATGAAAAGACAAGTAAATGTAAATTCAAACTCACTTTTATGGTAGTTGCATATTTTGTATTGCTATGGAGATTCATTCCTGTCCATCTGAAAGTCCAATCCTGTAAAAAGTTATTATATTTAAATCTTAGAATCACAGAATATGCTGAACTGGAAGGAATGCATCGGGATCATCGAGTCCAACTCCTGACCCTGCACAGAACACCCCAAGAGTCACCCCATATATCTGCAAGTGTTGGTCAAATGCTTCTTAAACTCTGTCAGGCTTGGTGCTGTGACCACTTCCCTGGGGAGACTGTTCCAGTGCTCAACCACCCTCTGGGTGAAAAACCTTTTCCTGATATCCAACCTAAACCTCCCCTGGCTGAGCTTCATGCCATTTAGTAAGGATCAAGGGCATTAATAATCTCACATGTCCCTGTAAGGCACCTCTGTCTCATTTTTTCCTCTGCTAGCTTCTGTGTCAGTCAAACAAAGCAAAATTTAATTTTAAAGAGGAAAAACAAAATATATGAATCAGAAAACAAAGTTACTAAGCATCATAATCTTCAGTATATAAAACAGATTCATGCCACTTATGATCAGTGTAGTGCCATGGCCTAATGTACCATAAAAAAAAAAATCACATCCAACAAAAATCACCTCTGTACAACTGTGCATTCAATTTCATAAAACAAACCAGAGACACAACAAGAGGCTAAACATATCTAAATATCAGTAAATTACACACGTAATTAAACACAGATTTGACTTCAATTACTCCTATTTTTTAAGATGAACTGTACTCAAGAGAAAGTAATATTCATAAAGAGGAAAACAGGAAAAAATCAACCCCACAATAAAAAGAGCAGGTTTTCTAATTTCAAGACCTTCTGCTTCAGAAACAATAATTTAGAAATGTTGAGCTATGTGTGTCATTCAGTTTCTCTGTGACATTGTCTATCTAAAGAGCCTCATGCTTATAACAGTCTAAGTGAACCATATAAGGAACAGTCTTCAACAAATCGTGATGCTTTCTCTCTACAACCATCCTATACTTCAAAGAGTTACAACATCATCTCAATTTACTAATACGTGTCAAGATTATTATGGAAATAATAATCGAAAGCGAAAAGGAATATATTAGTCTTTTAGGAGCTATTTAGGAGCTGATTGAGTTGCCTTAAAATTAGGTTTAATTTGCGCAAGAATCAAAAAGGTCTGAATTGAAGATGTAAAGCATTTTGGAGAATATTGAACCACTATTAACCAAACTTTCCCTTACTCTTTATGCACACAGTCATAGCATATTTCCACTTTGCAGTGTACTTTATCGTCAGTGTTTTCATGCAGGCATACATTGCTGTTTTGAAATAGAAACTCCTATATTGGTCCTTGCATAAAGAAAGAGATTAACTTTTTGATGTCTCAAATTTCAAGACTTTTACTGTTCAGATCTGTACACTGATATCATCTGAATTGTCTCTCCTTTCTACTTTTCTGTATACATTTTCTGTATATAACCACTGTTTAGTCTGTCTTTTCAAGATTATGAAGCCATAATATTCCCTTAAGAAGAATTTTAAAGCCTGATTATGACAACATAATTAAAACTAAAGACTTCATTGCAAATGCAATGGGTTTGATTTTAATGGGACTACTTACAGAGTAGAAACACTTCCTCAGTTGTGTTACATTGTTGGACTGAAATAGATGAAGTTATAGAGGAAGTAAAGGACAACTTCTTAATCAAGATAATCAGATTTTTGTTTGTTATTAAGGAAACCTGGCATCTGACAAATATTCTCACTCAGTCAAAGTCCTGGCAAAGAGAGGCTCAAAAAAGCTCAAAGGGAGGCTTTGAAGTGCAGCACTATGCTATCCACATGTGTTAACTTATTTTTGAAATCCCTGATTTAGTTTTTATGCTGAAGTAAAAATTATCTCCACCATCTGGCAGGACAAAGATGAAGCTTGGACTGTAACTTCCATAATTTGTCATTGCAGCAAACTATTCAAGAAGCTGTATAAGAAGTACACACAGTGTCCTCTTGCACAGTGGTGCAAGCTTTCCGCTCTGTAATTACTTCACACTTTCTGGAATAAGTCTTAACCTTCCGGAGGATGTTTCCTCTTCCATAAATATTACTGACACAGCAGAAAACAGCTGGGATTTTCTGTAAATATAAAACTCAGACAATTAACTCATGTACAACACACACGTCATCATATTCATTTGCCATTTTCATGGTGGTTTGTCCTTTCTACATTTTATTATTCATTTATGATAGCTATTATATGCGTTTCAGAGTCTATCTGGCTCTCCTGAGGAATATTTATGACTATTATAGGGCTCTTATGAGAAGACCCAAGGATAGTTATTGCAGAAACTCTGTGAAGTGCTACATTAGTGCAGAGATATGCTGCTACTAAAATACCTGAACTTGTTTCAAAGTATCCCTTGATGGAAATTAAAAGATGGGCTTCTTCTGGTGAGGTTTTGTATCTCCTCTAACTCCATCACCTGGGAGAGCTGAGTAGTTCTGATTGGAAGTTTAGTATTCAGTAGTTGCAGCTGCTGCCTGGAAGTAAGAGACTTGGAAAAGCTTCCAATGGAAAGAAACAAACAAACACCCTGTTTTAAAAGCTATCTGCTGCAGTAATAACACAGAGAAATAAATTGGGGAGGAGGGACAAGGGCATGGCTTTCACTATCTGCTTTTTTGTTTTAATCAGTTTCTAATTTTATTCCTGTGTCAACAACTCACCATGAAGCAAATTTCTGAATAATTTTTGTTCAATCCATGTCCATTGAAATCTTTAGTATGTTTCTTTGTCCCCTTCATATAAAGATCAAGAAGGCGTTTCAGTTTAGATCAAGGAGATTTTCTGGCACGTTAGTGGTTTTGTAGGAGCAAATATGCTATACTGCCAGGGAAGTCATTTGAGGAACATCTTGGGTGGAAAATGAAATAAGGTGATTTATCAGGATAGAAAAATTAAAGAAAGAAAAGGAGAAGATCAAAAAAGGAGAAAACTAAAAGAAATATAAAAACAAAGGCTTGATAATATATGGATACAATATAAATCTAAACATTTCCAGTTTGGGTGCAAAAATTATCTTCACCTAATATAGAATATAAATTCCTGTGATGAGTTCATGTCCTGTGAATGCAAGAAATAGGTTCTATTATGCAGGCTCATTATCACAGCTATTTAATACACTTTTTTCTAGTGGAATCTCTGCTATAAGTTACATGATATCCTTACCTTTTGAACTTAGTTTTTGCTCAATGAGTGAAAATTTTTATTTATGTTGTCTGGGTTTTAAGCAGTTCATGGAAGAAAACTGTGCATTGTCTTGGAATGCAGTTTAATGCCATTTTGGACCACTCCAACATTTATCTTTGCCTATTTGAGGGAAGTTGAAACAACCTATTTGCAAAAGACTGATCTTACCCCAGGAAAACTAGTCTCCACAGGTATCTTCTTTAATCAAAGGAGAGCAGAAGGTTCTACAAAGGAGATGTTTCATAACAAGGGGCTCTTAATCATCTCTCAGTCCTCCTGCACTAAGGATTCCTAGGAAGATTATCCTTCATAGGTAAAAAATCAGTCTTTCTGACAAGCCCTTCAAAGGATAATCATACTTCATTACAAAAAAGACCCTCTTAAAATATTTCTTGACATGGAATGCGCTTTAGTGTTTTGGGCTGTACATTTCCATGTCTTTCTCCTTAGTACCATATTTCCCTCTCCCCACTTTCCTCTACTCTCTTTTACAGGTAATTGGTTTTGTTCAAATTATTAGTAAAAGTTCTTTTTATACTAGATTGAACATCACACCATAGGATCAAATTATTATTCCCACTTTCCTGTACTCTTGACCATAAGCTTCCTTGCTTCTGATTCTTAGGCAAAACCCATCAGATTACCCATATATAACCAAAATCAAAGAAAAAACCCAAACCACTCCCTCCCCCCAAAAAAAACCCAAACAAGCAAAAAACATACCAAAACATGTAATGACTTAGTAAATAACTTAAGTGAAGTCAATATGGTCAGTTTCTTCTAGCTGAGGATCTGGCCCTGAGTATTTGGTAAGTGCAAGATAAAGTGTAAATAAATCATACTGCACTATTGGAGTGTATGGCAATTGAGTTATTTTGTTTTCTGAATTCCCCTTCTTTTGCTCTTCTGGTTTACTTTAATTAACAAACAGCATGAAGCTTTTTAAACTTGTCCTTGATGTTCATTGAAGAACAGCAAATGCCAAACTTTAACCTACGATTCATCACAAATAGTGAGATACCTTCTAGGAGGTAGCAGAAAATATAATCATTCACATTTAAATTAAGTGTTTCAAATAATGATTTAATTGAGAATTAATAAGGCAGTTATTGCAGGTTAATTAAATGCCACTTGGTGATTAAAAACATATTATTTATTCAGATTAACAACTATTAGGCAGTAGTGTAGCCCCACACCCTGCTGTGACTTATTATTTTAAAAGACTCTGCCAATGTATTTCTCATTTTCAGGCTTGTTTTGGTTTTTACTTTGTTGCTGTTTATATCACCTTGAAAACAAGATGAGAAAATAACCCAAAATTCTTAGCATATGATTTTTTTGTCCCTAACATAGAATATTTGTGGGGATTTTTGGTACGAATATTTTTTAAAGTTTATTTATAGAAATTGTAAGGAAACAAACACTAAAATATTGCAAGTGTTGTGCATATACAAGCTAATATAAAAAAAAGAGGAAATTTTTAAAAGAATGTATACAAAACAATAGAAATCAAGGAATTCAATTGTCAAATCTGTAAACTTCCAAATAAATCCTATGATTTACCTAATGAACCATAGCCAGTTAATTTGAAATAATGTGTGAATATTGTCTTTTGGTGATCAGCACTGGGTGTTGGAAAAATTCACATATTCTTTTATAAAGCCTTTTTAACAGCGCATTGTTGCTTTTGTTGTGTTGTTCTGATAGGTTATTTAGAATTCCTTGTAGATGAAGGATTGCCATAATAGAGCAAACTTTTCACCTGTACTAATACACAGTATAGGCACCATCTTTTCTGGTTGTAAATCCAAAACAACTTTAAATCAAAGCAAGTGTGCAAATCAGTTTTGCATGCACAGCAGGACAGTAGGGTTCACCCATCTCCGTTTGAACAAGAAACTGAAGCCTGGCAGGTAGCCTGTTACAATCATGTCCTTTTGGAAAGATTGCACAACTACCTTGAGATGACGGAAATGACAATCATATATATATGTATATACAGATTCTTTGCCACTTTTGCTGATTCGCATCTTCCTCAATGAACTACCACTGCACAAAAAGATTTTATACTACGGAACCCAGGCATCGAGTTTCCTACTGCCTCTTCACAACCCCTTAGTATTGTTGCAACACCCCTTTCTGCCTGAAGCAAGAGGTTTGCTTCTGTTTTTCCGTTTGGACAACCTTCTCAAACACATGGTGTGGTTGTTATGTGCAGACACAGAAGCTGGACTTGATGATCCTTGTGGTTCCCTTGCAACTTAGGATGTTCTATGATTCTATGATAAGTGAGCTAGAGAAATACCCGGCAGCTTCTCCCTTATAGTCATCTATCTTAAAAAACAATTTCTTTTATCCTGTTTTGACATAGAACACAGATGATTAGCCCAGATTAAGTTAAAAAGATAATGAAGGCAGGAACTAACCAAAGAATAATTTACCATGATTTATAGCAAAGTTCTTCATAGAAACTGAGACAGAGAAAAAGATTCTGTGAGCTGGTTTAAAACTATTGCTTAAAGTCACATGTCAAAAGAATAAAACAGTTTCTTTTTGCTGCTACAAACTGCATTGCCTTTTCACATCATCAAAGACAGTAGAATTGGTGTTCCATTGGCTGGAGAACATTTTGCACCAGTCTGCACAACTGTTATGACTTCTGAGAGGGCAAAGTCCCCTTCCAATCATCTTCTTTAAAGTCATGGATGGCTCGATGATAAGTATTTTGCTGGCACCAGTAGGTTTATAAACAATCCTTTTAATAGCATAACAGTTGAGTTTAAATTTATTTTACAGAAAAAAAATCTTCATGACATAGTCATTAAGGGAAAGACAAACTTACAATGGAAAGGGTCTTGATAAAGAAATCAATTACACTAGCTTCTGTTCCCTCAAATTCTCAGAATCTTAAGCTGGAAGAGGAGACGGTTAACAAGTTTGTTTTTACTTCAGTTGGGTGTATAAGTGTTTTCTCCAGAGGTCAAGAAGACGACTCTTTCCTAAGCAAAGCAGGCAATAGAGAAAACTATAAGCTACCATGCTGAACAAGACAGACGACCTTCTCTTGATGAAAAGATCAGCAAGAATAGAGGAGAATGTAGAGTCCCTTATTTTGCATTTCCTTCAGACTCCTCTAGCAGACAATTTCATCAGCTTTTCACATCTCTGAAGTGTTCATGAAAGTGATGTATGACTGTGAGGTGATGCAAATGGTATATGTCGATAGGAGTCAGGATCTTCATAATGTTTGAGTTAAACAGTTGAAGATAATTTAAAAATATGTAAATATTTAAGGTATGTCCATTTTGAGATATAAAAGACTGGATACTCTTACAGTGCCATTTACTGTAGCTGTATGGGCCGTATGGCTGTTGTGGATCTGATTCCTATGTTCTTCTTCAATTTTCCAAGACTGACTGCAAATTATAAATTGCAATCAGCTTTCCAGCATCTTGGTATACCTCAGTGCATGCTCTGCAAACCTCACCTTATCCTAAAACAACACAACAGAGATTAAAATGAGGGAGCAATTAGCACACAGATCAATTGTAAAATGCATTTTCTCGGCATTATTAAAACGTCAGTGGATAAGGATTGGGGTGGAAATAAAGGACAAAAGTATTCAAATAACCCAAAATGCATTATCATATATTTTTCTCTCTACCATTTTGGATCCATACAATTAATGATTGAAATCAATGTTGTTTGAAGGTTCTGAGATGGCATAAAGACAAAAACAACTTACAGTCTTAAAGAAAAAAATATACAAACATACTAAAACATCCATACCTTTCATTAAAATTTAATTAAAATAAAATTACTGAATTTTTCATTGTTTTCAATTTTTCGGGCTTCTGTAATTTCAAAAGTACACCATTACACTGTACTCACAGGGTTTTTTCCCTTCCTGAGAAATAAGAAGGGTGAAAATGGGAGAGAACTCCACGAGATACAGAAATAAAGAATTCTGATCCCTGATAGGTACGAGATGCTCAGTCTTTTTTTTTTCTTTAATGAACTCAAGATGTGTTGTGACTGCAGTAGATACCAGGTAGACGGAACATGTAAGAGCATCAGGTCTTACTTCATATCAGTTAGTTTGCTCCTGCACCTTTTCTTGCTTTGGTGTTTCAGATCATATTGAAAAGGAAGACTTGCATCATACTTCATACTAGGAACAACAGCACTTTCTATGGAGAAAGTAAATCTGATTATATGGTATGGTAAAACCATGTTAATGTTGCAGTTTTTTTGCTTTATTGGGTTCCATTTGAATATGAAGCCTTTTAAAATATCCTTTTTTAAGGACATCCCATCCTCTCCAGTAGGAGGTATATAACAGATGACCACTCACACATCACATCAGGACCAAGGAGGATTCAGGAAGTGGAATCAGAATCCATGTTGCAGAGGTGCATCTGCGTGAAATGCCTTCCTTCAGCACACTGCTAAGCGTGTGCTGTGGTTACACCTGCAATACTTCAGCTGGTGAACCTCAGAGACAAGATGCAGACGGTCAGGAGATGAGCATGTTGTGTCATCACAGGAATAATGAGAGGAACAAAATATCCAAAAATATAGGGAGGTTAACATACAGGAAATAAATAGGCTTTAGGATGTGCGGGAGAAATGAATGACAAGCAGATCTGCTTTGCTTCCTTAAAAGATGAACAAAGTAGCAAAGTGTGGGAATGCAGTTGAGGAGGTATGGAAGAATTTTTTCTTCAAGGAGGGGAAATGCAGGGGAAAAATAGTACTTTAGTACTCATGGAAATGCTGTATGTAGGTAGGAAAAGACTTCCCATAGCATGTGTAGTTCCCTCATCTTAAAGTGATTTTGGCAGAGATTGCAGAAACTGCATGAAAAACTATGAAAATCCTAGAGGCAAAATTGTGAATGGTTTAGTCACAGTCTTTCCTTGTCATGGCACCCTATTTTTGTACATTAGGGGCACTCAAGGTGTTTTTGAAACACAGCTGAAACTTACCAACAGGCTGAAGTGCTGATGTGACTGCACTTGGAATGGAACATAAGCACAGCCACACACTGTGACCCCATATGTCTTGTGTGTTAAGAAACGAATGTAAAGAGGAAAGAATAAACTCCCAGCCCCACAATGTAAATGGTATTCTTTATTATTATTGTTGTAATTACTATTACTATATTCAACAATAAGAAATGCAGTAAAAATATTTTTAATTGGAAAAATGAATTAAAATTTCCGTCTTCAACCAAAAAGAATTTTTTTTTCAAATGATTTCTTCAAAATTTTTTATACACTACAGTATTTTATTGAAATAAATATTTACTGGAAGACACGTTTTTCATGGAGAATTTCACCATTCAAGACATTTCTGTCACCTCTAGCAGAAGTAATTCTGTAAATATTTGTTTGACATTTTGTGTAATAAATTTTCATGTAGATTTTTGTTTAAGTTTTGAGTTATTTGATTATTCTTATTTGGAACTGATTAATGTGAGAGACTTAGATTCTCCACTAAGAACACTAGAACAGAATATCAGTATTAAATCCCTCGTTCAATGTTTTTCAAACTAAGGATTTTAAATTGTTCCTGTCTTCCCATTACCATTACAGTAGATTGATAAAGTGTCCAATAGGCCTATCTATCTCACAGGGAGGATACATAGTCAAACAAAAATGTCCAAAGGAAGTGTCAATTCAAATACTGATGTTCAAAACATTACTGTATTCCTACAAAATGGTCGGCTACCAGCAAAATACTTTGACCCAGAGCAACAGATACTTTGCATATGCAATTAAGAATACATTTGCTGTGTGAAGTAAGTCCTGTGACCTGACTGATCTCTTCCAGTACAAATCTGTCCTCTCATTTTCCTACTGACACAATTTTATTCTTGAACTAGATTGAATCTCACATCTGCAGCCTTGGCTGGTCTTCTGCTCTTTCAGACCTTTTTCTCCTGGCTCTAATTTTCTCTCTGTGTACATTTTCTCACAACTCTCTGCACTTTCTTTTTGCCTTTGACTCACCCTTTTCTCTCTGTAATTTTCCTGCTTCTTTTCCATCAGAGAAGTTCGTTAGCTGTTGTTCTTGAGTGCAGCAGCACATGGTGGTGACCCCCTCTCATCGTAACAGCACTTCATCGTGCTCACCTTCCTTGCAGTAATATTTCCATTGCCAGAAGAACAGTTACAAAACCACCAACTTCTTGTTGCATATTTCAATTAACTCTCTTTCACAAAGAAAAAAAAAATCACTGTACAATAGATGTTATGCTTCAGTGCTTTTAGATTAAACATTTTTATCCTTTAACGCATTCTTCTTTAAAGATTTCTTTTGATTTCTCCTCAGACTTACAACTCAAAATAAATTAAAATTCTAAACTTTTAGTCTTTGTTTAATTCTTTTGTTTTAAGCTAATAATAATGCCCAACTTATTAATTTTTAGCATATTTTAAAATAGCAACAACTAATAGTTAGGGTTTGAAAATGAAAGCTTACTTCTCTTTACGTTTTGTCACAAGGGACAGAAACATGAACAGTCCTATCATGGATTTATCAGGGGAAGAAGGGAGGAAAAAAGGTGTTAGCTTTTATAACAGTTTCTTTGCTATTTCTTTTTTGTGCAAAGAAAAGAATAGCTTGATAGAACAGCTCCTGCCACACTTTTGCTAATCTCAGCTGCCAGACTGAAGTGGACAGAAAGGGTCTGTGCTGTTGTACTATGGACTTTGGTAGCTCTTGTGCTATTTCGGAGTCTGGGAAATTAAATAAAAAACAGCCTTCCCAGCTGTACAATTGTATGATCCAGGAGACTCCTGAATTTATATGGACAAAGACATAAGGCACAGATCAGGGGATGCTGCATTAACACGTGTCAGCCATTGAAAGAAAACCATTTGCCTCTATTGAGATCTTCATGTCAAAACTCAGTCTACAAATCTGCAAAATCCTTTTGCAGATCCTTTTGATTTAAGGTCCTGTTTATGGTTTTTTCTATATATGTTCAAGGCCAAGTTTGTTTTTCAGATTCACAGTAACTGTTTGTCATGACAAAATCCCTTCCTTTAGTCTCAGCAATTGCATCTCCTTTCCCTTCATATACCCAGAACAGTACTTCAGAGGTTTTTGTGTCCTGTTTTCATACATAAAATTAAATCTTTCATGTCCTTCCCCTTATCTGACACATGGGATATAAAATATTCTAAATTTGAGATTTTTTTCAATATTCCTACATTACTTTTGTTCTAGCTTTTAAGCGGATAGTGATGCCTTAAGCCCCTAATGGTTTTTATTTTTCTACCTTATAAATTTTATAGGTAATAGAAGTAGATCTTCTTATCCCTCTTCCTTAGTTTACACATTCCTTAACCCTCTTACCCCATTCCATACTCCCCATATCAGCCCTACCCCGTATCCAGTAGAAGATGTTTAGTCTCTTGTCAAGGCAAGGCCTGTCTTGTTTGGGGAACGCTTGTACCTAGGCCTAAACCACAGTACAGAGTCAAAGAACTGGGTGACTGTGCTCTCTGTACCCCGAAGATGATGAAAGTTGATGAAGAGAGGGTCCCAAAATGCACCCCAGACCCAATATCAGAGGGTGGACCAGGGGGTGGATCAGAGCAAAAGTTACGGGGTGGACACACTTGGGATTGGCCAGATATTGTTATAAAATGTAACATCTCGGGCACAGCCTGCGCGCATGTGTCGTATACCATCAATTGCCTTGGCACGATTAAACCCTTTCCTTATCTCACCCTCAATTAACGGCTCCTGGATTTTTTCTTAGCACCAGATGAGCAGGCATCAATAGCTCGAAATTTCTCTCTCATACTTGTATTTTTTTTCTTCTGAAGATCTACAAAACTTAATCTTCATTCCTGCAGTTCTTCTTTCTAGTTCTTGTTCATGATACTCAAGATACAAACCTGACAATCATCAAACAACTCTAAACAGCGTTCGAGTTTGATGATTGTTATGGTTTTCCTGTATTTCCTTTACAACTGTTGCATTTTAGTGTATCTTGTCTTAACCTTTGGCTTCAGACTTTCAGGGAAACAATCCTTCTATTCTAATAAAACAGTACCTAGAAGCAAAAATTCCTCATAAGGCCTTCCAGTCTGTGAACTAAGGATCTTAGCAAAACACAGATTCAAGTTGGAATGAATAAATCTAGCAAGGAAAAGATTCTCCAAGGTATCTACTCTTAATACTGCTTTTTAAATAGTATTTCATAAAGCATTTGACTTACATTGTGTTGGGCTAAATGCATCTGTATAACATCTTTGTCTTAAAGTGCCATCAAGTTCTTACTTAAGTTCCTTTCTAAGCAAGAATAAAGTTTTCCTCATGTCCAACCATTTTAACACTCTGATTCAAATAACTGACCATTTGTCTTATCCTAAAATTCCTTGATGTAGGCATCTCACTTCTACTAGGTTCTCAAAAACTTTTATCAAAATTATCCTTAAAGGAATAGGGTGCAAAATAATGTAACGTCTCCATATAAACAGACATATTGCTGGCACATCGTAACATTAATCATCACACTGGGTATTTATAGCTCCTATTAGCGACAGAGTCAGGCAATAACCCTAAACAGCATAAATGTTCGAACAGAGAATCTATCTGCCTCCTAAGTATCATTAAGGAAAAGTAAATTGTAAAAATGCCCTGTTACCATACAGCTGTAGCGTCCTGCACCAACTAGAAGACATTATCCTGTTTATGAGATGTCTGCTTATATTTTTTTCCTCTCCATTGTAGTATTTTTAACATTTTATATACATTTTCTTGTGTCACAGAGTCTTTTAAACTGTCTTCTAGCTAAGGAAACTACTAGAGACTTGCTTTTTTTTGTTTTGTTTTGTTCTGTGCAGGTCTGACATATTTTACCTTGTTACAGTAATGCAGGATTACCACATGGCTTAAATTCTGCTTCCAAGAATTCTGTATTAGAATCAATATGGAAGCTTCACCTTCATATTCCCTGTACACAGAAGTGCAATTCAGAATGGTAACTTTTATTCAGTACAGCCATTCAACATTGTAGTCAGTTTATTTTCTAGTTAGAGTTTATTTAAAAATAAAATTATGTATTCTATACCTATATGATGAAAAATATCTTCTGGCAAAATAGACACTAGTAAACTTATAGATAGATGAGTCCTTAGTTTATATTTTTCCTTTCAACATTGCCTGACCCAGAAAAATATTCCTTAGTTAAGGAGGTCATGCTCATTTTGTGGTGCTTTTTTCCCCCCTTTTTTTTTTCCAAGTACTTGTAGTCACTGAATGTTGGCCAATATACTCACTTAATCTTTTCAACGTGTTAACTGTTACTTTATCTATCCTGGAAGATATAATGGAAGCTGATTTTGCACTACTTGAGTTTTGCAAATTGATGCTGCCAGGATCTGCTTTGCAAGTGATATTGAACTTTCACTGGACAAGATAACTTAGATCTTTGTTAATTCCATAGAATAATTAAGATTCCCTGTAAGTGGAAACCTTGGACAGGTATACGATGCTTAGAGGTACAAAAGCTGTTCAAGAATCATTATTATATCGATGAAGTACGCTGATATCATTGTAAAATAGAAATATGCCAGGTAAAAGAGCGGTTATAAAACAGTCTGAGCTGTTTCAGTAAGATGCATGCTGACCTCAGACTACAGCAAAAATCTCCTGTTACTTACATGACATTTTTTTCTGTGTAAATGTTTCACTCTGTGACCCACTTTTTCTACTTTATTAATGCAAAAAAATACAATATAGTGTGTGCAAAAGAGCCAGTGTTGATGAATATTATGGGCCCATTGCTTAGATTACGAGGGAAATTTTCCCTTTGGTGAGGACAAGTTCTGAAAACGCTTCCTGTTTCCATTCAATGACTGCATTAATTTGCTTTGTTTCTAACCACTAGATACAATCCACCTAAATCCAGGCTTAATTTATCTACCTTTTTCTATCCTTTAACATCCTGAAACTCATCTGTCCCATACAGGCTTACGACCTATCTAATTACTCTCACCGTATGGACATGTAGGCACATAGATTTCTTAGGTGTCTCCTTCTTCCCCGGGGAGCTACTTGGGCAATGCCCATGTATGCTCACAAGCGGGAACAGGAACTTGTCAGCTGTCTACCAATCCACTGACAATCAAGATACCCAACTTCTTTCTCAGTCTCTAGAGCTGTCTGCAAAGTTGTTGGTCATGACATATAGTCATGTTCTAATACAAGTTTTCTTTATGTTGATAGAAGTAATTGATGATATTTACTCCTTCTATAATACTTCAGTTTATAGAGGTGAAACAGAACTGGAGTTCCAGCACACTTGTTGAGGGATTTGGATGATCAATTTATACTTAAACTTATAAATAAGAGTAGACTAACCCCTTACTTCTTCTTTTTTTCAATTTCCACCAATTAAAAGGGATTAACAATATTTTGTTTTCTGGGACCCTGCTTGAGCAAGACAATTGGACTAGATGACATCCTGTGGATCCTTCCAATTTTACCCTTTCTGTGATTCATAGTTTATACATGTTTGTGCGGTTACAGTTTTTAATCATAGGACATAAAATTTAAGTAGACACATAATGCAAATATCACATTATGCCAAAGGTGTATTGCTATTCCTTTTTTGTTTCAAATTCAAAGGAAACTCTTGTAAGAATAATTGTATTTATGAAACTTAAATGAGAGCAAAAGATAGATTACTGTGAAAATACAGATACATATAACTCTTTTTCCCATAAATAGGCCATGTAGTAACTTGTTTTTTTTTGTTTTTTTTTTTTTTTATAGTATGCTTAGTAAGAGAAGGACAACTCTAAACCCGGGCAGATGGAGCCCGTTAGCCCTGTGAGGCCATCCATCTAAGAGAAGGTCACTCTAAACAAACCTACGTCCTGAGGACCTCGCTGCCATTGTCCAAGCTCGCTTGGCCCCGGCAGATGAACCTTAGGATTAAAGGGTGGGCTCAGTTCAGCGCATGCTGTGTCTCACCTAAAAAATCCATTGCGCAGGCTCGAAGGCCTTACTGCATTTGCAAAGCCCTGTATCACCAGCGCGCTTGTAGCAAACGTGGGTAGAGACCTTTCCCAAATCTTCGCTCGCAAAGACTGGCCATGAATGAGTATGCTTAGTTGTCATAAGCTGCCTTTAAACCAGGTTAGAGACAGTCTATATGCTCTTGCTTTAGCCTACGTAATCTTAGCACAGGCTTATGTGATATAGTACATGCTATAAATCAATGCAAAACACTGTGGAGCAGATAAGTATCTTTGTTATAGGAGTTCTTATTGTATTAATAAGATTCCAAAATAGAGATTCAAAAGCGATAATATTCTCATTAAAACAGAAAGGCAAAATATGGTACTAATAGGACAATGATTTTGTGTATATGTTTAGATGTGTGTACAGGGAAGACTAAGAGAAATAGGTGCATATAAATTTATCCATAAAATCATAGAGGCATTTTATATACTTTGAAATCTAATGACCTGGAACTAAGTCCTGAAATTTTGTTTCAATTAAGTTAAAGTATCCCTGAAGTTCAGTAGTCTTAACATTTAAATTTTTAACTTTTCAGTCAGAATATTGGCAGACAACTAGTTTAGTTCTTTAGTCAGTAGGGAATTAAATACCAAAGTACGACCACACAACATATTGGATATACAATTTCAAGAATGAGAAATGGAATAAAGCCATATGAATTGCAAGTAGATAAGTAAAATGCATTTCTAATATCCCATAGCGAGGAGTTTTATTTAGACAGAAACATACTGAAAAGCAGCTTCCTCAAGCAAGCATCATGAAAACTTTCTAGCTGATGATATCAGCTAGAATTCTGGAATGCAAAGGGTTAAAGAATCCAAGAGATTTCATAATTTCTCATACATCAGTGAGAAAACCTTAGGGCT
This sequence comes from Neopelma chrysocephalum, assembly GCF_003984885.1. Classification (NCBI taxonomy): domain Eukaryota; kingdom Metazoa; phylum Chordata; class Aves; order Passeriformes; family Pipridae; genus Neopelma; species Neopelma chrysocephalum. The sequence goes on along the minus strand of NW_020897694.1, from coordinate 3,308,256 downwards.
GATGCTAGCTGATGAACCAAGATTTAATGTAATATGGTCAATTCATTTTGTACTGATTACAGTTCAAGCAGCTGCATCCTGCCCTATCTGTTATACTTCTCAGAAGGCTGCACTATTTTGAGTGAAAATAGACATAATGTCAAAGACTTTACAATATATGCATTAGGACAGGGAAAAATAAGTACAAACTGGAAATGTTAAAAAGAAATAAAATGAAGACAATCCCTTGTCTAGCTGCTTACATAGAATTTTTTTCAAAGAATTTTAGAAACTGGATCTACATTGAAAACAACATTGTAATTTTTTCAAAAATTAGTATGCTTTTAGGTTTTATACATAAGACCTATTATACCAATAATGAATAATAAAACATAATTTTAGAAGTATTGTGGTCTAAGTCTGCTCTCAGTAGTCCAATAGTGAACTGTATTTTTTAGAAAACTTCTCTTCAGTGTTCATTTATCAAAATTTTTCTGTCCTTTTCAGAGGAGGTTACTTTACTCATCTAGGGATGCATCTTGTAAAAGCGAGCCATCTCGTGGTGTTTTATCCAATGCATTATCTATTCAAAGGAATAGGAAAGGAAAACAGGGATTAACTCTCATCAATGAAGATGTAAAGAAGTGGAGTGGAACCCTGAGGAGCAGGTAGGATAGAATGCTTTTAAATGATTTAAACTGGTTCTTATGATTGCCTCCATGCAAATATCCCCAATTGATATCCATTTGACCTAGACTGATAACAGTACACATAACCATTCAGTTATGGGTTCCCTTCTGTACAGGTACAGTGATACCTCCTATCAAAATAAAAAGTAGATTTTGTTAGAACAGTAAATAGTAGGGAAACTTTGAAGTCATGAGTGATTTTCTGTTACAGAAGCAGGTATGTGGGATAATAAATGAAGGACTGATTTTATATTCTTGATTCAAACAAATAATAAATTTTCTGTTGTGTTCACTGAGATTATTCTTTCAAATGCAGCTCAGGATCAGAACATTTTCTAGTCTCCTCTTACTTTTTACAGGACTACAACAGTGCTGAATAAGGACAATTGTTTAAGGAGAAAATCAGCAAATTTATTTTTTTGAGAATGCCCTGGAAAGGTCACCTCAGATAAATGTTGGTTAACTCTTAAATATTTGGTCATTCTAAAAACACATCTTGAAAACTGTCAAGTGTATGTTTTTCAAATTAAATTAAGAGAACTTATTTTCTCTATCAGCTGACTGGGGTCTGGGGGTTCTCTGCTTGCAGAAGTACTCAGTAAAGAAGGTAAACCAAAAATAACTTTTTATTTTATGTGATAACCTCTGTTATTTTGTGGTTGAGTCCAGACTACATAGAGGGGATGACTGACTGTTACTTTTGAAGGCATTCACTAAATTTGACAACTTCTTTTATATGGATGTATGTCAACGGCTCTCTGCTCAAGTCAGCTTGCTTCCACATGAGACCCTTTGCAGTGCATTGAAGATTTTTTGAAGAAAATACTTTTCCTCCAATATGAATCATGAAGTTTAATTAATTTTTATCAAAGAACTAAGATCAAGTCAGCTATTTTAATTTATACCAGCTGGGCCACATAACTTTCACTTCCTTTTCCAATTGTGTCAATCTAACATGGTTGTCACTGTAAACAGATGGAGTATTATTGACAGCATTAAGCTCATTGGGTAGAGGATCACGCAGAGGACTTACACTCTTTGTTCTGCTTCTCCACTTGATACTGTAATGATTTTGGTATGCTTAGTTTACTATTTTTACATAGACAGTTTTTCAATTAAGAGTCATGAAACAATTATTATAAAATTCTATCTTCTGAAGACAGGATATTTTTGCAGTATTGAATGTGTGAATACAGACACACATTTGTACAGTAAGCTGTGTCATAATAATATTTCATATGTATTTTCTTTAAGCTACTGTAGGAACTCATATTTTCTCATTTCTCAAGAAATGTATATTTTTTTCACATTTTTTTCTACAACCCCAGTCAATGTTCTTGTGCAAGATGTCCTGGCACTGAATTCCTTTCCATTTTTGATTACCACTAAATTATTTGTTTATGTATAAGTTATTATATAAAACTATTTGTTTATGTATAAGTTATCACATAGAAGAAACATCAAGACTGAAAATGAGAAGATTAAAGTTTTTCATTTGGCATAAATTTTAAGAAGTTAGAGATTTACAAATAATAATTTATACTAATCTATCTTTTAACATGGGCTAATAAACAGCTAATATTCTGCCCTGTCACAGAATAACATAGACCTTAATTAAGGCAAAATACTTAAAAATATGCTTAAATTTTATAATTTTGGGACTGAGGCAAACCATCCCATGGTATCTATCCATTGATAACATCCGAATGGATCCAGCTTCAATATGGTCAGCACAACTGTTCAGCTGTAAGGTTACTGCCATGTCACGTCTTAGCATACTGCCCAAGGACATGTTGATGGGTTGGCTACAGCCCCAGAACCTTACCTTCACCTCAGCAAATCTGTCTTGAAGTGTCGCTGAGAGTTGTACATCAATATGTCCTGCTCTCCCTAATGACTGGTCTTCTGGTCAGATCTTTATAGTGATTTTATTAAACAATCATGGTGTGTTTTTAATAAGTATTGAATTTTATGTGGCTGAAATTGTTTTGTTTTTTTTTTTCCTTTGTTAATTCCATAGAAATTATTTATATTATTCAAATCCTTGAGCAGGGGCTTTGGATGAAATTAGCAAATAAAGTTCTTGAGCCATTAGTCAGCTAAATGCACCATAGCAATACCAGTAAACGTAGAAATATACTGTGTAACTAACCACACATAAAATAATTTGGTTTGCATTTAGGAAACTATCCACCTGACAAAGTATTCTGGCTATACCTGCAGTGGACTGTTGATGACTTATTCATATTGCGAGCAGGCTTCCCTGAGCCCACTAGGAAGAGCTGTAATGCTCATTGCTATTCCATCCCAGAACAGGTAACGGCTGAAAAACAGTCAATAATTATTAAAGGCATGCACTTCAGGCTACTACCGTGAAAACCATCAGAAAAAAGCAAATATGTATCTATGCATTCAAAAGCTTAAACCAATTAATTGAATACTCCTATACTGTTATATGTAATTCTGCTCTCTCCTTAATTCTAACGTGTTGGTGACCTAAACAAAGTAGAAGAGAAATGGATAAAGAAAAGCTGGATGAGATACAAAATATATCCAGATAGATTTCACAGGATAAAGATAAAACTTCAAAGTGAGATGACAGAAATGAACAGGTATTCTAAATCACGAGTTCCAACAAAATTTTTTGGCCAAGAAAAATAGGTTTAAACTAGAAACAAGATCAAGATTTTAAAAGATATTTCAGAAATAAAAAAATATGCTAAATGAGTATGCCTGTACCATCAACTCTAATTGGTCATGACTATAGCCAATTTGGTAAAGTCAAAGTTTAGAATCAGAAATATAAAACCACATTTGGCAAAAAAACATGATTAAGATGCATATCTGACCCTTCTGAAACCACAGCTTTACCAAGTAAGGTCAATGAAGCTGTAGCAACGATATGACATGACATGACTTAACAACAAAATTAGCTAAACACCTTTTTATAGAAAAAAACTTAAGCAGAAAATGCTGATTCACAAAAACTAAAATTTTGAGCAACTGTATTATATTCACTAGTAACCTCTCTAGCTTCCTCACAGATAATACTCTCAGCTTTCAGGTGAAAATGATTCTCTCTAGCTGTAAGGCAATTTCACAATATGGACTTCAGACAGATACTTAAAAGTTAGCTATTATAAAAAACAAAGAATGAGTCATTTCTATGTAGCAGAGGGGAAAAATCTTTATAAAATTCCCCTTACACTTTGATATAGTCTGGTATAAAAATGTTAAAAGAGAAAAAAATAATACAGATTTAATTTTGACATTTTTAAAATTCAATACTTCAAATAAATGTTGTTAAAAATCTCAACATTTTCAACTTTTAAATATCACATTTTTAAACTTTTTTACGTTTCTAAATATTGGCTTAAAATTGCACCGGATAAATAGGTAAATAGGTAGAGGTCCAAAAAAATGCAAACCCAAATGTTGTGCTACAGATTAAACAAAATATTTCCATTTGACAAAACTGACATCAGTGACCTTTCACACAGTGCCTATGTGAAAACTTGACAAAATTCTTTCTTTCAAGTCAAGTATTTTCATCACTTTTTGATTCCAGTTTTCATAATGAAAAAAGAAATTCAGTATTGCTCAATATGTTAAATATACATGGCCAGATTTGTGGGGAGTAAGAGTGGTGTTGCAGGAGTGGCTCCTGTGAGGAGAGGCCAGGGCTATCCCATGCCAGACACAGTCATTTCCAAATGTCCTCTTGAGGGTGGGAGTAAATGAGCACCTTTATGGACATTTATTTGGTAGCTAAGGATATCTCATCACACTATTTAAAGGGTGGGGGGGTAGGTAGGTAGGTCTATTTAAAGAGTTCATTACTCTTCAAGGAAGAAAAAGAGAAAACTTCCCAAAATATTACTCAGGGAAGAGAAAATATACTACAATTTTAGTATATTATGTATCTAATGATTTTGGAGAATAAAGTTCAGATATTATGCCCAATGCATTCCCTATGGGGGAAGCAGAGTAAAGCTAGTTTGAATCCAAAGGACTCTGGGCTTTTTGTCACTTGTCTGAAGCAGTGTTTTAAAATATATCTTCATACAACTATGAACTCAGGACTGGTCTGTATACTAAGCTGCACTTTTAGTCAGTGCAATTAGCAAAAAGAACTCATTTTCCCTTTGTTTTCCTTCAGTACACAAATCTGGCAGGTTCTTGACAGGTATCCTTCCCTCTTTTTTTCTCCATAGAGAAAGTCTTAAAATCACGGGACGATACCACTAGTATAGTATCAACATCTCTGGCTCTGAGCAAGAGAGATAGAAAGGCAATAATGAACTGCATACCTTCTGACTTTCTTTTGCAGTCCATTGATTAGAAAGTATGGACAGAAATTTTAATAATTATTTGATACATAAATAAATAGCTTTTGCCCTCTACTGTGAAAATACAAGGTCTATCTTTTGAACTGACTCACATCTCTTCTATGTGGGCCAGGTTCAGTGTTTGCACACAGTAACAGAGTATAAATTATGCAGGGATAATGATTCAAGAATTCAGGAAGGACTTTAAAAAACTTACTGTCTGCAAGGCACACCTGTGCTTCTTTACTTATTAATATGCGTTTCTTTGTTTCTACATTTATATTTAGAACACCGGAAAGGGCATGTTGGGAGAGCATAGTTTTTGAAGATACTACCAATAAAAGTTACAAAAATAAGTGGGAAAAGTTTTAAAATAAGTACAAAACAAAATCTTCAAACAAAGCAATGCAAACCCATAATAGAAAGCGGAAGTTTCTCCAGTTATACAGACTTTAGGCTCTGCTGAACAGCTGTGAGTCCAGCTTCGAGGGAAAAATGTATTTGCAAGAGGGAATGATGAGATTTCTGCATCCAAAATATTTTAAGCTTGGCATGCATTTTTATGAATGTAACAAAGGTCTAGTAATCGCTGTAATTTGTAAGGAGTGATTCCTGCTCCTTTACTGGACTGGTTAGCAACAAATTGGCAAATAGTTTATAAATATTACTGACATGGGCGGTTAGAGTTGTCTTGCTTTAGAGATTAGGACCTTTTGTTAGTTTTTTATAAGAGTTAAGTCTGTTCACAGTGAGTAATTATGGAAATAACTTTTTTAAAATGAAATGTACATTTCATTTTGTACATTTGAGCATTCATTCTGCCCAGAGAACTGCAGAGTGTTGTAAGTACAAGGTAAACGGTGTTGAACACAACAACCTGACTCTGCACTAATGAAATGGCTGGGCTGCTGAATTACTCCTTGCCTGGGAACACTGTTTCAGGTACTGTAAAAATTACAAATTATAACCACAGCAGAAGCAATATGTATAAGGGTAAACTGAGCTATGTACCACATTTGACATGCTGAGGATGGCACATTATCATGGCTTGCTAAACTCTCTTGAATCTCTGTTTACAGGTCTGCTTAGCTACTGGCCACATGAAGAAGTAAGGAAGCAGTAACCTAGGGAACATGAGTGCACAGGGTGCACAGAATGGTACCCAGGTCTTCATCTTGTCAATGCACATCCTGCTGAAAAGGCGAAGACCTACACATATCTCCTTGTGAAATTAAAGTAATTTCAGGAAAGTGTATAGTAATATCATGTATTCGGATTCCTTTATTCAAATACAGTTTAATACTAGACAGACAAGTATACTTTCCTCTGTTAAGAACCCTCAAATTTTGTTTGACAGAAACCCTAATTTCTCAGATTTTCCTCACCTTATTTAATTTTAAAGTTTCCATTAAAAATAGGTATGATATAAAATAGAAATATATATAGGCAGAAAAGTTCTGATACATCTTCATATCAGAAATGAGAAGATACATGCTAAAAAACTTAAATGCTAGTTGCAGAACTACAGCCTACACATTCAAAACCTGTTACCTAACAGTGGAAGTCCCTACATTGTTTTAAAGTAGCTTAAGAACCTTAAATGTCTACTCAAAGCTGCATAGATCTAGGGAGCACTAAAGAGGTAAGGCTCTGGTTTATATCTCAGCTGTTTTAGAAAGTAAAAATTTCATAGTTTAGGAATGGTATTCTTCAATTTACACACTAAAACCCACTAAACCCACACGCCTCCAGCTCCCCTCTCCCATGCAATGTGCTGCAGAGGGGAATTGAAGGCATGAAAGGCAAAGATCACAGGTTGAGACAAGAACAATTTACTGGAAACAGCAATGAGATAAGAAAACATACCGTAACAGCAACAATATTAGTGACAGAAGGTGCAAGAAAGAGGTGAATGATTCACACAGAAACCTCCCAACAATAGACAACACTGGACAGCTCCCACTGCCATGCTTACTCAACCGGAGTAGAACCCCTTCTCCCTGGAAGAAAATTCCTTCTCCCCATCCCCAGCAATGACTTGAAGTGATATAACCTCTGGGTCCTGGCCATGCCCCCTCCTGGCTGCAACTAGGACAAAACTCAAGATACTTTCCTCTCTGAATTGCCTGTTTGAGACTGATTCATCTGACTTTTCAGATCATCTTTGTTGGGTTGAACCTCCTGGAAGCTACTAATGTAAAATGTTGCACTCACTTCTGTCCTCTCCAGTTTTTACATAGTATTTTTTGGTTAAAGCATGCACCTGTGCCCCTGGAAGACCTTGTCTGAGTTTTCACACTGCTGTAGGGAGCTGAACCTGTATCACCAGAGCCATCTGTTAACCAGTAGGCTGTTTGGTATTCAAACCAGGTCTTCTTAAGTTCATCCGTTTAACAAATGTTCTGCTTATATAAAATTTTTGCAATACTTATGGAGCACGGGTTGGATTTTCATTCTCTCTCATTCTAACTCTCTAATTACCACCAGCCTATGACTAAATTCAGCATTTCATACTGAAGAGGCAGTACTGCTTGTTCAGCATGTCTTAACATGTCAAGCTTATGGTCTTTATTAAGCATCCCAACATCTAGAAATCTAATCATAAAACACTCAAGGTGAAATTTATGTGACCAAATATAGGCAGCTAGGCTATCTTTATTGTCAGAGATAAACAAATATATTTAGTGGAAGACTCCATTCTGCCTTTAGGTGGCTATCTGTATTGGGTCAGAATTTCACCTTAAAACAACCTTCTTGAATTATAAAGAGTGTCTGGAATGATAAGTTCAGCTGTAGGTGAACGGCTTGCAAATGTCTAAAGTCTGATGAGGTAATTTCAATCACTTTTAATATCTATGTCTCTTTTTTTCTCCTGGAACTATTGTTAACACCTGTTTGGAAAGTATTTTTCTTGAATTGTTTGAGCAGCTATAAAAATTGGTCAAATAATTGGGTTTGGGAGCAGATTTTCCTTTATCATGGGGATACAAGTTTCTTCATAAATTTTACCCATCAAACTTTCAAGCTTTTCTTTCCTTATCAAATTAATGTATTAGTGCCTGAAATATAATTTTTCTCTCTCTTCTCGGTTTATATGCCCCCCTTTCAGTGCTGCAGGTGCTGTGGTTGTAGTGACAGAGTTAGTCTATGTGAAGAGAGGCCAGAACATGGCCCATGTCAGATACAACTAGTTTCAGACAGCTCAAATAAACCCACTGCAGGGTAGAGATGGCCCACTCAGCCAACATGGTGACTCCTTAAAGAAAACGGATTTAAGAAAGAGCAAAATGCTTCACAGTAGTGTGAGAAGTGAGGAAAAACATGTGAGAAGCATCCCTGCAGAAAACAAGGTGAAAAAAGGACAAGGAGGAGTTCCAGGCACTAGTGTAGAGATTCCTCTGTAGTCATGGTGGATCAGGTTGTCCCCCTGGAGCTCACGGAGGACCACAAGGGGATAAATATCCACATTGCAGCCTATGGAGGACCCCATGCCAGAACAGGTGGACATGTTCTAAAGAAAACATCAGCCTGTGGAGAGGATCCCAGGTTGGAGCAGATTTTCTTGCAGGAACTGCAGCCCATGGAGGACCCACACTGGATCAGTCTGTTCCTGGTGCACCATACTCCCTGAAGAGAACACATGCTAGAACAGTTCTTGAAGAGCTGCAGTCTGTGGGAAGGACTTGTGCTGGAGAAGTTTTTAAAGGACTGTATCCCATTAGAGTGCCCACATGCTGGAGTAGAGGAACAATGCGAGGAGTAAGGAGAGGCAGAGGCAAAGTGTATTCCTCCTCCTCCTGCCCTGCTTGCATTAGAGAAAGTGATAGAGCAGTTGAGAATGAAGCAGTGAGGTTGAGCCTGGGAAGAAGGTAGTGGGGAGAAAGTTGGTTTAGGTTTTGTCTTCGCTCCTTAGTTAACTTTTAACAGGCAAAAAGTTTTGTTTCCCCAAGTTTGATCTGTTTTGTCTGTGAAGGTAGTGGGTAAGCGATCTTCCTATCTTAACCCCTGAGCACCTTCATCTTCTTTTGTCCTCATCCTGTTAAAGAGAACTGAACAACTGTCTGGCAGCTGACAAAGTCAACTTATTGCATCTTTATACTGAAAGTGGTATCTTTCTGTGTTCTCCCCAGAAAATAATGAAATGGGTTTTTTTTGAAAGATGGAGTTCAGAGAGATGCATGGATACCAGTGAAATACGAATTGGATACTGCCCCCACTCTAGGAGAAACCCTCAAGGCCATACAGCAGGTGAAAATCGGCAAGGCAGCTGGGGTTGATGGAATCCCACCTGAAGTCTGGAAACATGGGGGCCTTGCACTCCATGCTAAATTTCATGAGCTTGTGGTGCGCTGTTGGGAACTAGGCGAACTACCATCAGACCTTCGTGATGCAGTCATCATCACCTTGTATAAGAAGAAAGGTACTAAATCAGACTGCTCAAATTACCGTGGTATTACTCTGCTCTCCATTGCTGGCAAAATCTTGGCAAGAATACTCCTGAACAGACTAATACCCGCTATAGCAGAAGAAATTCTACCTGAAAGTCAGTGTGGCTTCAGAGCCAACAGGAGCACCACAGACATGATATTTGTTCTCAGACAACTACAAGAGAAGTGTAGGGAACAGAACAAAGGTCTCTATGTAACCTTTGTCGACCTCACCAAGGCTTTCGATACTGTGAGCAGAAAAGGTCTTTGGCAGATTTTGGAACGTTTAGGTTGTCCCCCCAAGTTCCTTAAAATGATCATCTCACTTCATGAGGATCAGCACGGCCAAGTCAGATATGGCAACACACTTTCTGATCCCTTTCTAATAAAGAATGGTGTGAAACAAGGCTGCATTCTCGCTCCTACCCTATTCACAGTCTTTTTCAGTATGATGCTGCAAAGGGCCTCGGCAGACCTCGATGATCAGGACGGTATCTACATTCGATATCGTACTGATGGAAGCCTATTCAACCTAAGGCGACTGAAGGCCCATACTAAGACCCTAAACCATCTTGTCCGGGAGCTGCTCTATGCTGATGACGCCGCCCTTGTTGCCCACACAGAAGCAGCTCTGCAGCGTTTAACATCCTGCTTTGCAGAGGCTGCTGAGCTCTTTGGGCTGGAAGTCAGCTTAAAGAAGACTGAAGTTCTCCATCAGCCTGCACCTCAGGAAGTCCCCCACCGTCCCCACATCACCATCGGCCAGTCAGAACTCAATTCAGTCCAACAGTTTAATTACCTAGGCAGCCTCATCTCCTCAGATGGTAAGATTGATGGGGAGATAGACAATAGGTTAGCGAAGGCATACAGTGCTTTTGGAAAACTCCATAAACGAGTTTGGCGTAATAAACACTTGAAGAAAAGTACCAAGATCAGTGTTTACAGAGCCATAGTGCTGTCTACTCTTTTATATGGTTCCGAATCATGGGTCATCTACCGCCACCACCTGCGTCTCCTGGAACGCTTCCATCAACGCTGCCTCCGTACAATCCTTAACATCCATTGGTCAGACTATGTGACCAATACATCTGTTCTCGAACAGGCAGCAATTACGAGTATTGAGGCCATGTTACTGAGAACGCAACTGCGTTGGGCAGGGCACGTCTCTAGGATGAAGGACCACCGCCTCCCTAAGATCCTGCTCTATGGTGAACTTGCCACTGGCTGCCGCAAGAGAGGAGCTCCAAAGAAAAGATACAAGGACTCCCTGAAGCAACAACTCAGCCTCGGGCATATTGATCACCATAACTGGTCCACTCTGGCCTCTAATCGGGAGGCCTGGAGACAGACCATTTATAACGCTGCTGATGCTTTTGAGAAGGCACGCAGGATCACTCTCGAGGAGAAAAGACAACGCAGAAAGAATCGAACCTTGCAGAATATACCATCTAAGGAGTCTTTCTGCTGTGTCTTTTGCAACCGGACTTGCCTTTCTCGTATTGGCCTTTTTAGCCACCAACGCGCTTGCATGAAAAATGGGTAGAGCCCTTCCCAAATCTTCGTTCGCGAAGCCTAGCCATGAGTGAGGGAGTTCAGAGAGATGCATGGATATATCTGACTTGTCTGTTGAGTACCATTTGGAATATCTTTGCTGTTATAGACTTCCAGGTGTTTAGAAGGGAGGTAGATTGGCCACAAGCTACTGTCTAAAAGCAAGGAAGCCTTTGCCAGAAAGATGTAGACCCAAATCATCACAGTATTCAGGGCAGAGATGTGCCTCTCTTTTTTTTCAGAGGAACATTAATTCCACTAACTGCAAAACCATGACATTACCTTACAGGCATGATTGGATTCTGTGGTTGTAAGCAATCCTCTAAATACGCATTGACAGCACTGATGAATATTTATAAGGATAGGTAGAAATAATAGTAAGGTAGGCAGTACAATCTGATACTATGTTTTTCTTTTCAATGTGTGTTCAGTGCTACTTTTCCCCCTACTTTTTGATTTCTGAATTAAAAAAAAGGCAGAAAAGAAATTGTGACTGAATGTGGTTTCCCTTCCTTACTTTTCTTCTCTACTTACTAGAGAACTGAGGTAAGAGGAAAATCCTACCTAAACGTCTCCTTCTTCACAGAGCAGAACTCCTAAACATCTGATAAATTAGCTACTTAAATACAATTGATAGGAATGCACACTTAAGTATAAAACTTAATGACTTAATTTTGAAAGAGGCTTGGCTCAGCGTCAAAATACAGCCAGATCTTCAGCTGGTGGAAATCAACAGCATTGTGTTGGATGTAGTGAAGCAATGTCAGTGTTCACCAGCTGAAGCTCAAGTTGTTTTTATTTACCTAAAGATTTACTTTAATATGGTTCCTTTGTCACGCTTACTGGCATAATACTCATGCTTAATGTAGGCATTGCAGCGTAAAGGATGAGTTGTGCCATTCAATGAAATGTTTAAATGAACCACCTGCAGCCTATCACTAGTTAGCAATGCAGGTGGAAGTGCAGAATCCCACAGGGAAAGTTGCCCTGCTTTTCCATCACCCAGCAAAACAGGTTCTGCTATGTAGGTTTGTGTGTTACCATTGCTGAGCAATGGCTTACACACTTACTGCACAACCTTTGCTTCTCATATTTCAAAATGTCAAACTGCTTTGAGGGTTCTTGGAGCTGATGAGGAGTGCAATATAAAACCAAATTCTATTCAGTTTGTGAAACTGTGGGTTATACTTGACAGTGTAGAAGAAAATATTTTCTTATGTCTTTGAACTAACTCCTGTGAGTAGTTTTTGTGCTGTTTCAAAGTAATTTAGCTCTAGAGAAGGAACAGAAACAATGATCATCTGTCCGGGATAAGAATTAATAGGACCAATATTGATCAGCCACAGCTCTTTACATAGAGCTCTGGTCAGAGTCAAATGTAACATTTCTTCACATCTGCCTTTGATTTTTCTCTAGAGGATTTCATGTAAAGATATGCCGGTTGCAGGATGCTAGTTATCTAATTCTATCCATCACTATCAGAAAAAAAGATGAGAAAAAATAAAAAGAGCAACACAAAATCAGCTAGATAAATAAAACTACTGTGGGCAAAAGGAAAACATTTTTTTACATGTAAAAGTCCAAAGGGGAACATCTGGTACTCTCCATTTATAAGGAAACACATACTCTTCCCTTAATACCCTATCTAAGAAGAAAAAATCGAAGTACAAATTCCAAAACCATCGATGTATCATTATCATCACAGGAAGTGTTTCCTATTCACACCAAAGTTACTGAACTAGGATTCACTTTGTTTTATTTTATTTTTTTATTTTATGAATAGGCAGAAGTAGTTGTTACAAGGTATTCCTGTTGTCCTGGAAATTATATTGCATGAGCAGCATTGGAATTAATAGCCACTTAAAAATGTATTCCCATTTCCCAGAAGTCAAATAGAGTTTTGATGATATTTCACTGGAGGCAGAACCAGCTCCTGAATAAACCATAAGGGAAACGAATAAAATAAGTGGGATATATGGGGTTACACTGTCACTCTGTCTAGCCAAATATTTTGTTTCAAATCATGGGAAATAAAGGGGGTTCATGGAAGGCAAAAAAGCCAGGGTCTTTTATGGTAAAATTATTCAAAAGTCTTCTCTCAGTATCTAGCAACCAGAAAGACCCCATCTCCTTATTTGAGCCAGAATTAATTTCATTGACATATTTAAAAGTGAAAACAAAAACAGACTAGACTATGCAGAGGTCTGGAGCCGTTAGTCATCTTTGATTTCAACTAAAGGCTCAAGCAACTGTAAAAAAAATGGCCTCATTTCAAATTTGCTTGAAGTTTCAAAGAGGAAGCACTATTCTTCAGAATGGTTTTATCTGGAGTTATCAGCAGACTAAGACAAGGGCTGTTGCCTGGTCTGGATAAGACACCATTAAAAAAAATTTTTTAGAGGAAAACTGCACAGTAGATTTATTGTTTTGTTAGCACTATATTCAATTGTATAGGAAGATAAGGGAAAACAGGCTGAACTCAGCTCAAGCTGAAGAATTTAGATATAATATATAGGTAGAAAGAATAAAAAATATCTTGTTCACTATTATGCTTTGCTAGGAATCAAGACTGGTTCTCAAGACCGGTTCTCAAGAAAAAAATTAAGGGTTTGTCACATCAGTTTCAAGGCACTAACACAACAACTGTGGCTTAACATTGCATGTTGTGCAGTGAAATGGGACAACTGCATCTCACCTTGAGTCTAAATGTACATCGTCAATGATAATCCTGCCTGCTGCAGAGCTTAGGGAATCACACTGCTGCTAGAGATGTAAGATTTTTAGCCAGAATTCACTAGCAGTTGAACAAAAGCCGCTGTGTATTCTTGAGAGTCTCACTTTGGACATTCAATGTGAACAATACTGTCAGCCAGGAGAGATTTATCAATAAATATAAGTTTGTGAATGACCTCATATATGTAACTGGTTACAGTAAGTGGTGTCAGCAACACTATAAAGGCACATCCAAGATACACTTATTACCAGAAGGTCAGTTAAGAAGAGATCACCAAGTAACTAAGAAAATATCAAACATTTGTTTTATTATCAAAAAAAAGTGTGATATTGGCATAATCGTAAGTAAGAGTGCTGGTACAGAAATACGGTACTTTATATGAAAACAAAGCAAGTAGATTCTACTTACCTACTTTTATCCAGGATCGTACTACTTGAAAGACATTAATAAGTTTGAGCTGGATATTGAGGCAGACTGATCCAAAACTTCAAGGCATGTTAATACTAATTAATTCTGTTCAATTTCAGGCATCCAGCTGAGACCAGAGTCCAGTCTCTCGACTTCCTCTAAACCAAAGGGTGTCAGACATTTCTAGAAGATATTTCCTTGTAGGAATGTAAGTAACATTAACATACAGGAGGCTTCCTGACTTCTTACAGACATGAATTTATGTTGATCAGAGTAGGTAACATCTGAGTGTTGGCCTTCAAGGTGTATGCAATGCGTTTATGTTAGACTTAAGTTACTGGAAGAGGTAGGTGAATGGTCTAAAGGGTAAAACTATGTGAAATGCTGTTCCCAGCCACCAGCAGATGACTAAACATGCAGGAAAACTGCACACTGCTGGTGAGGTCAAGTGAGAGGATCTTGGTATGGGGATTACTCTTTTAGAAATTTTCTGATTATCAAAATCAAACAATTCTAGACAGAAAGAATTATTTCCTCCCCTCCTCCCCTTTCTTCTGAGAAAGAGTGTGATTGTAATATCTTTAGCTGTATTATGGCTTGTTTCTGATTGAGAATTTTCTTAGCTGAATTCCAAATGTCTAGTGAAATGCACCCAGCACTACTAATAACAGTCACCAAGGATACACACAGATTTAATGCAGTGTTTGCGGAGCTGGGAGTAATGGCTGTCATACTGAGCTAGTGGAATTACAGTACTTCATTAGCTCCTTTGGAACAGCAGCGATTTTAGAGCAGAAGGTATCTAAACTGTAAACACTTCCCAAATCTTTCCACCCCACCACCTTTTTTAGTGTTGTTGTCTATTTTCAGGTCCTGTGAGAATTCTTAAAGGGACAAAGGTAAAATAGACAATATTTACAATTAAATGTATATTTGTGTAAATGTATACATAAGCGTAAAAAGAAAACATTCATAGGAACATAGGATCATTAAGGCTGGAAAACACCTTTAAGGTCATTGAGTTAAACCATTAACCTACCACTGTCAGATCCACCACTAAACCACGTCCCCAAGCACCACATCTGCATGTTTTCTCATCTGCAAACCTCTTTGAAACAATGTATCTGTATATACCAGAGAATTTGATTGTTTCTATATTTTGTTGGTACTTAGCACTTACTGTAGCATTAAGGAAGATCAGTTGAATTCTTTGCATGATAGTAGTAAGAGAAAGCAACAAAGGGAAAGGACCACAACTTTATGAAGTACTGTCGCTTTCTTTCACACCTTTCTTTTCCCTTGCTTGCAAAATCAGGCTTGGGGATATTTGTTATTTTTTGCTGCATTACTCATTTGGTGAAACCTGTGTGGCTGCAGCGGGTCATTTTTTGGAATGTGCTAGTGCAGCACTGTGCAACTCAGATAGTCTTTATAACAAAACAGTTATTGGCCACCTGGACCTTTACAGGTAGTAAGTAGAAAAGGCCATAGCATGTTGTTTTACATAGCTTTTCATTTTTATTTGTAGTATATTTCTTTTCAAAGGAGGCAGAAAAAGGCAGAAGAAAATTAAAAATACCAGTCCTGATAATCACAGGGATGGGAATGTCTTGTTTTACCTCCCACATTACCAGCACAAAAGTGTTTTTGATTTTTGTGTCTGGTGCAGTGAAACATCAGGACCAGGGACTCATGTGATTTAAACTGCCCTAGCCTTCTGTGAGCTATCATTGCGGGTACAGGCAGAAGTGATCTTAACATGGATTGATAGAATGATAGAACAGTTCAGGTTGGAAGGGACCTTTAAAGATTATCTAGTTCCAACCCCACTACCATGGGCAGGGACATATTCCCCTAGACCAGGCTGCTCAAAGCTGCATTCAGCCTTCCAGGGATGGGGCACCCACAACTTCTCTGGGCAACCTGTTCCAGTGTCTCACCACCCTCACATCTAAAAACTTCCTCTTAAAATCTAATCTAAACCTACTCTCTTTTAGTTTGAATCTCCCCAAAAGACATTAAAACTATGGAGTATATCACTTTGCATTTACTTTCACAGTGGTACAGCTTCTAAAGCACAGAGTTAGTGGAACTGAGCTCAGACAAGGAATTTGTGTTTGTGAAATTTCAGAATAACCAGTCATGGGCTTAAGCACAAATATTTTTAGTGCCCTGTTGGTCTCCCTGTCACTGGATGCTATCATCACTGTACTTTATTTACTGTACAGTAAAACTGGGAATCACAGGGATTAAAAACTATTGCTTTCAAGTCTTAATATCCCACTCATTTCCTGTCAGCCTGCTGGTATAACTGATCCAGAATGTGCTTTTCATTAAGAACTACAGTAAGAAAATCTCTTAACCCTGGATTTGAGTTTTCATGGTAAACATTAGATTGGGTAACCTCCATTATATGCCACCCAGCAGGGAAAGTACATTGTGGTTGTGTTCTTAGCAGATGTCTGGTGACAAATATCACTCATTTCTGTGGCAATCTTCTTGTGTTAGCCTTCTTGAGACTACAGAAGAGATTAGGATTTTGAACAAAACACTTTTTCAATCTACTTTGTAGACAGACTTCCACAAAGGTCCTTCCAGACATTCCTTTATTCAACTGTCAGTAGCTTTTAAGTAATTTTTAAAAGTAATTATGAGGATTTGTTTCTTTCCTGCCCTTCTTATACTGACTTTAAGCAAAGCTTGAAAAGCCTTGATTTGAATAAACAGATCAGGATTTTAAATGCATAGCAAGAACAGACATTTCAATTGTGATCTTGAAGAAGTTATTTGTACAAAAATTATAAAGATTGTTAGAGAAATGTCTACCAATGGCTTCTTGAGGACATTTCAATCTAGGTCCCCATTTCTGCTGAAGTTAATTGAAAAAAGATTTCAGGACTCTACTCCTAGCTTTTCATTAGATGATACTAAATTTGCCATCCCTTAGCTTGAGGGCCTTTCTTCATTATTTATAGATCTGGTAGCCTTGCAGAGACTGGATGGATGGACTTCCATAAGCATAACTCTTTCCTTCCCACTATGCCTTTTTCAAGATACATTGTAAAATTCCTTTCATTAAAAAAGGATGTTTAAATCTAAAGTGCCCAACATGTCCATGGGCCTTTTTATCAGTGACATAAGGCTTGTGTTTATTCCATGTATAATAAGAAAAAAAAACCAAAAACAAAAAAAAACAAAACCAAACCAGAATTAGAAAACCTAAATGGTCACACTTTACAGGTTGACAAGTAAAGTCAGTCTGGTTTTACATGGCTGGTAAAAAACAGTTTATAGTATGAAGTTGAGGAAAATGAGGTTCTTCTTATTATCACAGATTTTTGTCTTCATTCTTAACCAGTGAAAATTGCCATGCTTCTTTAATTCTATCACATTTTTTCAAGGTTCTTATCTTTTGAGCTTATCACCTACCATTTCTGAAGTATTGGTATGACAAAAAGAAATTTATTGATTTTAAATTTATTTCTTATTTCATTGGACACATCTGATTGTGCGCTGTCTCTCTCATTTAGTGAAGAAAAGCTTACAACTCTTCACAATGTATTATGAATAATTAAAATTTTGCTAGTGCCTTTATTTATTATGAAAACAAAAATCTAAATGCTGGTGGTGCTCATATAAAATCACAAAATTATTTTTTCTCCTCTTTTATTTTTTTTCCCAGTAATCCTCTTTAGGGGCTTAAAGAAAAAAGATATTATCAAGGTCTTTGGTGGCTCTAGGACATTGATTGCCAAACCAAACCATTCTTCCAAATATCAGTAAACTAGGAGCAGCAGAATGCTGTGAGCTGTTTTTTAGCCAAAAGGATTAGATTTGTCTCTTAGATGGGTCTGACATCTAATATAGATTTCCAATGAGTTGAGTTTTGCCAGTCATAGTTGTGACTTTGTGAGAAGACTTGCAGCTTTCTGAGGGTGGAGTATGTCCCCTGCTGGGGAATTGAAGCATGCACCTCAAGCTCTGGCACAGCAAATCTTCCCTATTACTTGTTTTCATGAAACCTTCAGCTGAGCTGTGGGCACGTATCCATGTGGTCAAATCTTGTGGGACAATTGCTGTTACTGCTACATAGCACAGTGCCTTCTGGATTCAAAAAATGAGTCAGCTACGGTTATTTAGGGCTTGCAAAGAAGTAGTAGGAAAAAAAGGAAAAAAATGAGGCATTACATGCTAGGTAGTTATGTGACTCTAACCTTTGTTCTGGAGACACACTGGGAGGAGATACTGTCTCGGACTCACTGCGATTTGTAGGCAGAAGCACAGGAGAAGGACTGTAAAATAATTAGGGGAAAATAACAAGCTGCACTTGTTAATGAAATTAAATTTTTATTTATTTTCATATAAATACCAACACTATTTATGTAAACAATACAAACTGCATCTGTTATTTAGCTTTGTGTGAGATTTTCCATATCATTGAGGTTTAGAGAATATCACTTAGGGAGAAAAGCAATTTTAAGGTTATCATGTGAGTGACAAAGACATTAATCTGACAAGATATGCTCAAGAGACCCAAGATGCAATTCTAGAATTCTTTTTGGTTCTCTCATCCATAATTTCACAGAGCTCAGTGTAATTAACACACTTCATGGGATTTAAGTAGAATTTGTTTCTTCTCCATTAGAATGTAAATTTGAGAATGATATGGATCTGTACAGGAGACAGAAACAACTGTTCCCTAGGTAATACCTTGTGCACTGTTTCACACTAGGGGGAAAAAAAAAAAGTAGAACAGGAAAAAAAAAGAAAAAGGTGATAGGTAAGCATTACTCAAGCTTTATTAAGAAGTTAACATGTTTTATAGCTGCTACAAATACAGAAACCAGATATGTCATAAAATTAATGAAAATTAAATGGTGTATTCTCAGCATGAAAATTTGAGGCCTCGTTTTCTTAAAAGATACATGGAATAATGAAATCTGCAGACTGTGTGCGTATAAATGGGTGTGCAATCAGCTAAAAAAATCAGTAGGTCAGAAGCTTCTGTTAATTCTTAACCAAGAGGAAAGCATTATAACAGAAGAGAGGGCAGTAATTATAGGTGCGCATGTGTCTGCATATGTTTAGAGTACAGAAATATATTCAAGCATTTAAATCAATAATCTTTTTTCTTCAGTAATAACTCACAACATACAATCAAAGAACAGATTAGAAGACTGGTTACTTCCCTGTCCTACATTCTGCCTCAGAAGACAAAATAACCAAAGTCTGTAACATATAAAGACAGATTGGATGGTCTTGATTACCCGCGTTTTTGGTCAGAAGATAAAAAAAAAAGATTTCATTTTACATGCAGTTTTTTAGTAAAGAAAGAGCAAATTATGCAAATAATTTATTAGCCACTGCTAGATTTCTCTAGAAAAAAAATCTCTGAGACAAGAAAGAGCATCTAGATTTTAGACTTTTTTACTTAATCATATTTGAGTACAAAGTGAATAAATGCACAAATGCATAATGCGTGCACAATGTATAAGTCGAATAAATGAAGTAGGGCATACAGTACACATTGGTTTATTAATGCTTCAGGTTTTCCTTGATGTCCTTCAGGCACATTACCAGCTGACTTAAGGATGATCAGATTTACCCTCATCTGCTCTTATTTTTTCCCCTACAGATGAAATAATAAATAAATAAATAAATAAATCTGTACAGTGATGCTTTCCTCAATGCATTCGGCATTGGCAGGACTAATCTGAGAAAATTCTTAAGCTGTCAACATCACAGAATTGGAGATATAACTAACTTATCCAATATGTCCCTTATTTTTACCCAATGAGACTGGAAACATTTTCAGTTTTTTAGGATGACTTTAAGGTATTACTAT
Source organism: Neopelma chrysocephalum (assembly GCF_003984885.1). NCBI lineage: Eukaryota > Metazoa > Chordata > Aves > Passeriformes > Pipridae > Neopelma > Neopelma chrysocephalum. The sequence goes on along the minus strand of NW_020897694.1, from coordinate 3,288,295 downwards.
TTTTTTATGTTTGTAGTTCAAAACAAATTAGGGAAATTAGGAAAAATTGAACTACTAGGCTGGGTAACACTGTATGTGAAATCAAATCGAAGTCCTATTATTACACAAATTAGAAAAAAAAAGGTTGTAGATCTCAGAGTGCCACTGGTGCTTCTGATTTTTAAGCTCTACCAAATATTTATTTCTACAGAATACTTGATATATCTCCTAGAAAGAATAAGAAATTAATTTTAAATGTTTAAAGAAAGATTTCTTGTTCATAGGCAGATGGAGGCACTTAGATGAGCAGTGAAGCATCACCACTGACGTGAGCACAAATATAAACAGGAGATGCAGACTAAAAGAGACTGAAGATATAGGTTTATCCCAGTAGTAGAGATACAACACACATACTGTAAACAAAAATACTCTGTTCTTGGTCAAGCCTGACTTTCATGCAATCAGCTTAAAGGAAGCACTTTCTAGAGCCTCTTTATTGATGCTCTATTTATGCCTGGGAAAGTTTTGTTCTTACAGCCTTTTCCTGGGCTCTCTGATTGTCTGCCTCTAACCTTCTCCCTGCTCTGCCCTGAATCCTATTTAAAAGTGAAATTATAGTAATTAATTCATCACACATGCAGTTCAGTTTGTTGGCTACAGCTAGATTGACGCAGCATGTTCCTAGTGCAATACTAAATGCCTCATCTCAGTAGATTTTCCGGCCAAGAGTAGTCTTGTGCATCTATTTTGTGCATTAGTGGTTTGTTATATTGTGTGAAATCAGCTATTGCTAGGCATTGGATGTAGGTAATTCTGAGAAATATAATTTAATTGGGACACTTATAAGATGATATCTAGGATTTAAAGCCTAGTCCTATCTTTATAACCTTCCAAAACCTACTCCTGAAGCTCTTAGTGGTTCAATTTTCATTTGCAAATTTATATAGCTTTCTGACACCTGCTGCCCAATTACTGGTGCCATAAGCAATTCATTCTTAATTTATGTAACTAAACCAGTGACTTCTAGATCCTTAGCTTGATGTGCTGTTTTGTCAGAACACCTCTGTGCTGTCTTTTTTGAAGAGCCCAAGAAGTGACAATAAACATGTTAATATGAAAAAAAATGTTGTGCATCTAGGTATTCTGGTAGTTGGGGCAGTGAATCTCCATGAAATATACAATTCAAGTGTTTTCAAATTTATTATGTGTTTTAAAATAGGTAACACATGATTTTCCCTATAAAAGATCTGTTCTAAGAAGCCCAGTTAGTCACTTCTTCTCTCAAATAGAATATAAATTTTTCTGAAGTTCTTATTCTGCAGCAAATTTATTTCTTTGGTAGACAGCTAATTTTATTCTTGCTAAAATACATGCATATTACATTTCTGAATCTGCTTGCTCTAGAATTAAAATTACACAACTACTAATTTTAAAAGTTACAAATAAGTTTTATCACAATGAAACTCAGATCCCCCAGAAATATGAACACATTTTTCTTATTAACACTAGAATAAGTTAAGGCAAGTTACATAGCTTTACTCTGTGCTTCAAGTTAATATCAGTGGCTGTAGAAATTGAGAACCAAAACCAGTATCAGTAGCTCTTAGTCCCAAGTAAATAGCTCATTCTATAAGCTCACTCTATAAGCTCTAACATAATTTCTTAGTATAAATATGCTACCAGGCCTGAACTTGCAGATTTCAGCTTCTTTATTTGGGTTCATGACCAGAAGTGATGTCTGTGCTATCCAGGATCCAAATTACACACAATTCCTAGGTCAGTATTACCACCTCCAACCATGGCCAGAAATTAATAGGAAATTCATGGGACTAGAACTGGGGTTTTCTTTGTCTGGTCCTCAGAAGACACTGTGCTCTTAAATCACGTATCTACTGAACCCTCTGAGGCTTGTCTTCATGCAAGTCCTAAAAGTCCACTCGTGGAAATACTGCGTGTTGTGAACGTTGCACAGTAGGATTTGTAGGTGCATTCTGGTCTTCTACAACAGTGTTAGAGCACTGGTGCTTGAGGTAAGAACTACTAATGTCATCTAGCTGGAGTTGTGCAAAATTTTTGACAGTGTCCTCTACAGCCTCCTTGTCTCTAAACTGGAGAGACGTGGATTTGATGGGTGGGCCACTTAGTGGATAAGAAATTGACTGGATGGCTGCACTCAAAAGAGTTGAAATCAATGGTTTGATGTACAAGTGGAGACCAGTGATGTATAGCAGGGGGTCAGTATTGGGACTGATGGTGTTTAACATCTTTGTCAGTGACATGGACAGTGGGATTTAGTTCACCCTCAGCAAGTTTACTGTGACATTAAACTGTGTGGTGAAGTTGACCTTCTGGAGGGAAGGTATGGCATCCAGAGGGACCTTGACAGGTGGACCTGTGCAAACTTCATGAAGATCAAGGACACATGTAAGGCCCTGAACCTGGGTAGGGGCAATCCAGTGACACGACAAGGGGGAATGGCTTTAAACTGAAAGATGGTAGGTTTAGAATGGACATTAGGAAGAAATTCTTTACTGTGAGGGTGGTGAGACACTGGCACAAGTTGTCCAGAGAAGTTGTGGATGCCCCATTCCTGAAAGTGTTCAAGGCCAGTTTGGATGGAACTTTGAGCAACCTGGTCTAGTGGAACATTTCCTGGCCCATAGCCGTGGGGTTGGATCTATACAATCTTTAAAGTCCCTTCCAACCCCCACCATTCAATGAGTCTATGATTCATGATTGCTATAAGTCCAAGGTGTTTTCTGAACCTGACAGATATTTTAATATGCCTTGACGTGCTTTGAAAGATTCCTTCTGGTATTTTATGTGCTACAGTCTTCTAAATTTCATACAAAGTAGTCAGTTCCACAGACGTAAATAAAAATATGATGTTCAAATAAGTATAAATCAATTAGAGATGACTGATAGTAAATGTCACGGGGTGACAAGGCAAATCCATTATGTGAAAAGATCAGGATTTTCCCATTCAGGAAAAGCTGGCATCCCATTAATGGAAGTTGCAGGTACTGCAGCAAAAAAAAAAAAAAGAGTTGCTCAGAACCTATTCACCATTTTAATGTTTGGGAATTGGGCACACATGATTCATAGGAAGGCTGGTGTACTGTTTAGGTCCCTGGAATGTTCTAATGCCCCTTGAAGGGTTGAATATTCCCCTTGAATATACCTCCTGGAAGAATGAAAACACTTCTTCCAACACATGAAAACCAACTAGAAGCCAAGTGAGCCCCACGCCTGAACTTCCCAGTATCTTTTTCAGGGTTGTTTTATCACCAGAGATTGAAAACTGCTTTGGATTTTCAGTCTGTGGAGACCAGCATGAATAGTTGTACTCTAAGAATTCACTGTAACTCTTTCACTACTCATGAAATTCTCTCAGAAACAAATAAAATAAACTGCTAAAAAGAAATACTAACATTCTATCATCAACTGATATCCCATAGCCCACCTTTGTAGCTTATTTCTAGGGACATTCTTCTCTGATAACCTGAGAACTTTTTTGTCAGACAAGAATTCTTGGAAATGAGCTGGATCACAAAGGTTCAGGTTTTCCTCAATATATTTAATTTCAGAAAGAAAAAAAAAAGATTCTTGGTCTTATACAAAACCATGATAAATTGCATCTAGTTGGATGTACTTATTTCTGTCTAGTAGACATTATTCATTGTGTTGTTAGAATTTACCTTCTAATTCTGCTTATGTTGCCTACAGCAAGTAAAGCTTTATAATAGGTTCCATCATGCAAGAAAACAAAAGCCAAAAGCAAGTAACTGTTTCTAAAATCTTTTTGGTTTAATTCTAGTTAAAACCTGATTTTTTTTCCTTGATCACTGGCCTAAGAAGAAGCAGTAATTGGATTATCACAATATGGTATTTGTAGGCATCATCAGTAAACTTGCTTTTCCACAGTTATTCAATGCCTACAGGGCAGAAGAATGGTTTATCTGAGTGGTGTGTGGTTTCATAATGACTATTGAATAATTCCTTATGTTCTTCATATACTTGTTCAAGTTGTGCTGTGAAACACACAAGAAATTATTTTATATATGTTTGTATTTACATTTATATGTTTATTTGTGTTTATATTTGTCTTACATTAACATTAAAATTTATGTTAGTTTTTATATCTGTGTTTCTATATATTTATATACTGTCTGAAATCCAAATCAAAAGCTTTGTTGGAGAAAAGTTTATGCCTCAAATGAGAAACTTTGTCAGGTCTCTAAATAGCTTAAACCAAGATAACACACTAAAGAATGATACTACTTCAGTATAATACTCATTTACACTGCCCGAGCAGCCAATTACATGTATTTGAAGAATGACTCTTTTTTTTTTTCAGTATTCTGGTGTCACAGGAATAGTAGACTGAAGAAGATTGGCTCTTCTGAATCGGATCAGAGATCCAAACCCGTTACTATCTCCTTTTCTCTTGGCTACTTAAGGTAGCAATAAAATGTTTAAAATTATATATTAAAATTATATAAAAAAGGAGCAAGCTTTGCACAGCTTTGTATGGCTTAGGGAAATTTCTAAACCAGAGCTTGTATTTCATCAGTGTTTAACAGCCCTTGATAGGTTTCTATTTATTTGTCTAATACGCTTTTGAACTCATTTAGCTTTGGCATCCAATCTATCCTTTGACAGTGAGTTCCAGTGCTTAGTCATATCTTAAATGAAAACATATATTTTTTTGTTGTTTTAAACCTATGACCTTAAAATTCATCTAATGTCTCCAATAACTATTTTATTATGTAAAAGAATTTCTTGTTCTGTTTTTCTTCTCTGGTAGTTCTCAGAGTTTTTTATTTGGTTGGTTGACTTGGGTTGATTTGTCAGTGAACATGAAACTGACATTTCATAGGTGTGTCCAGAGTAGCTGTGAATATATTTGCTGGGTTAACAATGCTTGGTTTAGAGACTTCCACTGTTTTTAAACAGTGAGAATTTCTGTTTGTCTTTTTCCCTTGTGCACAGCTTTGCATGTGTTGCCTCTGCCTGTTTATCACCCACTTACTTGTGTAAGGAACTTTCTCAACCTTTCACAAATAATGGGACTTTCATTGTTAAAACTTATCACTTTCACCTGCTTTTTTTCTGTCCTATATTTTTAATCCCCTATTCTTCTGGTACTAATAAATCCACAGGTGGAGGTTCCTTTTTTATAACCCACGACTAGTTTATTTAAGGGTCTTTTATGGAGGACCTTGCAAAAGTTTTTGAAAATTCAGGCAAAGTGTATTAACTAGATAAATCACCCTTGCCTTTATACTTATTTATTCTAAAACCTTTAAAAAGCCATGATCTTCTTTACAAAATTTATTTTTATTCCTCCCCTTTTTATTGTATTTATCTATATGTCTGTTAATCCTATTCTACCAATCTACCTGTAAAGAATCAGACACACAACTTCTCAATGCCCTGCATCTTTCCAACATCTCCCCTGTCAAGTTTCTGTAAGGATCCTTTAAAAAAAAAAGACATAAAATTTGCTAACCTCTATTCTTCTCATACAGAAACTGACTAAAGCAATAGCATAAGATCTATGATCAAATTACAAGGTCATATTTGAGTTATTGAGAAACCCTTGAGTGTATACCATCTTGTCTTGGCAATTCGTTACTATTCATTTATCTATTTGGTCTAAAATCACTTCTATTGACACTTTAATTTAAGATAGTTTCTCCAGTACATCTTTTACAAATAAAATAGTCACTGGGGGAACCTTCCTAAACTCCTCAGAGGTGAGTATCAATGTGAAAAACACATTTAATTTTTCTACCATGGTCTTATCTCCTGCGAGTTCTCCTGTTACAGCTCCATCATCTATCAGCTCTGCAGACTCACTGGCAGACATTCTACTTCTGATGGGTTGGAAAAAAGGTTTATTATTAGTTTTCATGCTTTTCACAAACTTGTCCTCTAAACCTTTTTTTTGGTCCTAGCTTGATTCTACATTAAGGTTTTCAGAGCTCATGATACTCAGACGTTCCTTACATGGTCATGAATTCCACTTTATGAAAAGTAAGTTTTGAATTAAAAGAGTTTTTTTATTTTACTGCTTACGAATGGCATAATTTTGTTTAACGCCATGTACTTTACAAAATTTTCATTTCACCTTTAGTACTTTTATCCTTTTAGATTCTTCTTTTATTAAGTTCTCAGGGGTTTTTTAGTATCACTCATTTTTATAGAGGTGTCCTTGTTTATACATGTGTGTATGTAATTTTTTTATTTATTTTTTAATTCTTATAGGTGAGAAGAATTTAAATGTACTTTGGTCAGTATGGTACTTCAGTAGTAAAAATGTCAGTATTCTCTTATGCTCTGCTTGGAATTATATAAAAAATAGCTGCTCCAAGAGATAATCATTGTAGTATCTAAAATTAGTTTTTATAACATCTCAAAATTGCTTTTTACTAGTATTCATTGAAATAATTGAGTTCATTATTACTAGTTTTTCTGCCATTGTAATTTCTCTCATCTTGGCATGTCCCAATAAACATACCTATGCTATTCAAGCACAAGCTTCCTACAATATTCTTTCTATTTAGAGATGAAATATTTAAATCAGAGGGAATGTTTCTTGTTGCTACAGTAAATTTGTTTATCTTGTTTTTCCGGTAGCAGATTTCCAGCCACTTTACCTCAAGCCTGTAGGTTTTGCAAGGGATTGTTTTGACCTAGCACTTGGCCTTGTTGAACCTCATGCAATTGGCCTGGGTCCATTGTTCCAGCCTGTCCAGATCCTTCTGTCGATCCTTCCTATGCTCCAGCAGATCAACACTGCTGCCCGACTTGATGTTATCTGTACACTTGCCCATGATGCACTCAACCCCCTCACCCAGATTATTGATAAAGATATTAAACTGGTTTGGCCCCCATACTAAGCCCTGGGCAACAACACTTATGACTGGCTACCAGCTGGATGTAACATCATTCACCACCACTCTCTGGGCTTGCTCACCCAGCCAGTTTTTAATCGCGTGAAGAATGCACCCATGAGCAGCCAGATTCTCCAGAAGAATGCTGTGGGAAACGGTGTCAAAGGCTTTATTAAAGTCCAGGTAGACAACATCTACAGCCTTTCCCTCATCCACTAAGTGGGTCACCTTGTCATAGAAAGAGATCAGGTTTTTCAAGCAAGAAATCATTATTTCATATAGTTTCAAAAGATCCTCTTCTCATCTGTAAAAATCTCCTTTTTTCTTTTTTTTTGGTAAATTTACTTGTTAGGTGGCATTGGATTAAGTTAGGCTAGCATAGATTTAAGAAGAATGTATAAACTGGTGTTTTTTTTAATTTGAAGGGAAAAAAAATCCCATGTTGGCGACAATATTTCTCACTGCAATTTTTCTTTGTGAGAAATGCTTTTGTTATGTAGCATCCAATGAGATTGGCCACAGTAGCAAAGACATTGCAGCTGCTAACACATATTTACATGTGTTTCTTTTGGCTTTGTGAATTTCAGAGGTTTTGTGCAGTCAGCATGTGTCTCCATATGATTTTCTTTAGTGGACATTTTTCTTTTTTTTTTTTACTTTACAGACCTTGTTCTATACCAGTAACCAATAGTGGTATACTTGAGAGATGAGTCTTTAATGAAATATGCATACACACAGAAAAAGCAGCCATCCTTACATTAGTTGAATTGAGGGGAAAAAATATTTTCACTTAAATTAATGCAACTACATTGATGTACAATAAAGAGACAATATGTAACCTAGAGAAAAAACTGATAGAAAAGCCCAGAACTGCTTCACTCACATCTCACTTCTGCACATCTCCTCATTTACTGACTGTATAATAAAGACATTTCAGTCCTAAGACTGTGAAAGTGTTTCAACGTGAATTATCATTAGAAAATAATATTGTCATCTTCCTCTTACTAAAACTGTATGATTGAGAACAGAGAGGAATCTTTCTGTACTCTTTTATGTAGCTGGTAAAAGATGGTGCTGAAAACCTATTGCTGTAGACCTAATTAATGACTAAAGTGAATAAAGCTGGGGAAGTAAACTGGAAATGTAGACTCACTGAACTGCATACATTAAATAGGGAAGCAATATGTCACACAAAATTATGTTAGGAGGTGCCCTGATAGTAACTTTATAGCTGAGTTTATTATAGGGCAATTTTAAAACAGACAAATTCAGTCTTTCTCCAAAACTACATTTTTTCTTTTTTCTTTTTTTTTTTGTATCAACTAACCTAATTCTGGTCTAATTCTTCTGTATAAACAGTTCTGTCTAATGCATGTTTAGAATTTTAGTATTTGTGTGTAACAGAATTTCCTGTTAATACACCTGCCTGTTGTTGTACAACATCTCCTCCAATGGCCAGTACTTTAATAAAATTTGATGGTGAGAAGCATCGGAAGTAATCTAGTGCAGTTTATAGGTTTATTTCATAAATAGATTTTAGAATATGTCAGTGTAAATATTTATCATTTGTGAGCCCCCAGGACATCTAATGTAAATATAGTCTTTTTCTCATTCACCTGCAAAAGAACCTTATGATTCACATAAAGACTGTCCCAGCCATGCTAGACAATATCAGTGAAAAGGAAGTAGCATGAACAGAAAGGATTAAACACTCATTGCTAATTTAACAACATTGTAACGTAAAACATACACACGTATTCTTGCCAAGAATGCCAAGGCAGTGGAAGGATTAAAAAAAGGTTGAGAACTTCGTTTGCTATGCAGGGGTGGGGGTAGGGGGTGGGAAGCATTGAAACTGCCTTTGAGAGAGAGTTACTGTTTAGGCAGAAAGACTTCCTGTAGAAAACTGAGTCCATAATTTTATGTTACAAATTCTTTCAACATTGTATCTACCCCTACAAACATTTATGACTAACTTACCAGAAATTTATATATACATGTAGTTAATATCTACATATACAAATTTGCACTTCTTTGAATTTCAATTTTTGTTATTTTTCCATTCTTTCTTGTCCTTTTTCCTTATTTCTAACATACTATTTCCTTTACCCCATTTTTCTATCCTTACAGCTTTCTACTCTTTTTTTTTCTTCTTTGATTCATTTTTCATTGCAAGGCCTGCTTCTTTGTCATTTAGTCTTCTCCTGTTCCTTTTTTCTAGCTCAGAATAACAATGTCACTTAATAACCTGTACCCAAGTACATATTCTCACATTTTTTCTCCCCTCTTTGTCCATTAACACTGGCTCTAAAAGAAAAAGGATAGTTAAAAGCCCTCTGTGAAAGTTAAATTATCTACCCTCTCCTTGAGTGATTTGCAAAATGGAAAAAATTATGTCTTGTTTCTTTGTCTTCCTCATAAAATGTTTGCAAAGATCTATACTGTCTGTAAGAAGAGATTATAAGCTTTAAACTCATAACTTAGATGTCTCAGGTAGCTGAAGATGAGTGACCATTATCTGGCCCTACACATTCCAACATTTGCACTGCAGCACAAATGTCCACAAATCATCTGTTAATTCAGAAATTCTGTACTCAACATCGGTGAGGCTCTAATTCTCCATCCTGTAAGAGAAGGATGATGATATTACTTCCTTAACCTAGCATGGCTGTTCAGACATCTGCTGCTGAGGTGGTGGCAAATCATACTACCTTTTATCACTATCTGTTCAGGAAATAAACCTTCTGAAATCACTACTGGTCCTCAGGGGGTAATTGCTGTCTGGTGATTAAAATTCTTATATACCTCTGTTGCCCTTTGGATGTGTATGGAACTGCCAAAAACATACTGTGCTTGGCCTTCCATAGACTTAGTCTTACTTGTTTTGTGCTTCTCTGCACTATATCTATAGGTGAAGTATTTTCCTACGAAACTTATCCAGACCATGGAGTCTGTGACACTGATAATATTGCATGTACATAATTGAAGAAAAAAAATAACATGGTTCTATACAATTTAACTAAATTTATTTAACTGATGAGCTGGAGAAGGACTAATTTGTTTGCAATTGATAAACTTACATAATTGAAACAATTGATAAATTTATATAATCAAAGATTTGTATATTCCATTTTGTCTAACATTTATTATAATATTTCCCTGTGGATCTAGCCCATTAGTTTTTATGTTTTCTTTATCAATCAATAAGAATAAAAGTCCATGTCATTCTAATACTTCTTTATATATTTCTAGATTTTAGTTGGTTTCCCCTCTGACCTTTTTAAGTGGAAACCAAAACTGAATGCAATACTGTCTAAATCTTGATCAGCATCAAGCAGTTAATTATCAAATCACTTTCTTCTTATACAAACAGTACTACTTTGCAATTTCCATGGCTTTGTAATGTTATCAGAGAGTTCATTCACATTTAGTTAAACATGGGCCAGGCCTTCCTTTGCACTGGCTATGTTGGCCAAATACATAATTTTTACTTTTTACTATGATTTTTCTTACTTACATAGACCAATTTAAAATTGACATAACTAAAGATTAAAATGGACCATCCCATTCCTGGTAGCATCAACTATATATTATAAAGTCATTAGGTCAGAAAAACAAGTGCATCTGTACTGTGCATTCTACACCAGGAGAGTCTCAGAAGGGTAGGAATCATTATGAAAGGAAGTTGACTCCAATCTGGTTACATTCCAGAATCTACTTCACAAAAACAAAACAAAACAAAACAAGCCCTATGAGTTTCTGATTCAACCCAAATTTTGCATGAAATATTCTTCTGTGGGAAAGTGAACCATTTTGACTGACCCAGTCCAGGCAAAATCATCCTTCTTTCTTATCACATTGCTGACAACTCAAAGGGACTTCTGCTGGTTTGTTTTAAAGCTTTGTGACACTATTTATAAGTATCCAAGAAAATGAAACTTGCTTTTATTTTTTATCTTCTGGTTTGGGTTTTTTGGTGTTTTTTGTTGGTTTGGGTTTTTTTTAGCATGCTTTTTACTTTATTTTCTAAGCACACAGTGCATTAAGCAGAATTGGACTCATGACCCATAGCAGATCTCTGCAGGTCACACTTGATACTTCTGACACTGAACCATTAATAATTGCTCTGTGGGCTGTTTTTTTTCTTTTTTTTCCTTTTATTTTCCTTACTTTTTTTTCTTCCCTTCAGCATTGTACTTATTTAGCAGTGATTGCATTTAATCAACATTACTCTAGTTTCATTATGAGAATGTCATGTGGAGCCGTATTAAAATCAAGACATAGTATGTCCACAACATTTCCTTTATCCACTAAACTTGTTATCCTATTTCTGAAAGAAAGTAGGTTAGTTCAGCATGATTTGTTTTTTATGAGTCCATGTTGCCTACTATTTACAAGTTATTTTCCTCCAGGTGCTTACAAATTATCTACTTTATTAATTGTTCTAGCAATTTATCAGGTATTGAGAATTTACTTATTAGTCAGTAAAGTTTTATCAAATAGCATGAAGATAACTGACCATCTTGAACATATTGTAAATATGGATTTATAAAAATGCTTTGTTGCCTAATTCTTTATCTAGATTAAGAAGGTTTTCTTTATTTTCAAAGTTGGAGATGATTTTAGACTAAAAGGATTTTTTTTACCAATATGTAACAATGTAATAAAATAATATCTGTCACAGAAAACAACACTAAATTAAATATTATTGTTATACTTTGACCATACCCCACACCATCTGTATGAGAACCTGTCTGCATGTCAGCTACTGCCTTGTTGACCTACCCTTTTGCTGGAGTTTTCTGTGACACCTGAGTTATGACCCATGGAAATTGCTATCAGACATCAGAGTATTCATTAGGGAAATCACTGATGTTTAAGGCTATCTCTATAGTAGATACCAACTTTGGCCCGACATGAATTGTACCCTAGAATGCCCAACACCGATTATTAAGAAACCCAGCCTACCTCGTCATATATGAATGTTTACCTCTGTTCTCCTGAAATTCTAGTTGCTCCACTCAAAAGCTGAGTGAACTTTCACATGGGAAGATTTCTCCTGTGCAACTCAGGCATGAGACAGAGTTAGCATTGCAGCTGTGCTTTTCTCCATCATTGATTTGAGAACATTGGGAACCCAGACGTGTAATGGATGCACCCCTTGTTGGTAATCAAATGGAATGCTGTAGTTTCTATCAGTAATCAAAAATTCATTATTAAAGGGAATTGGGATTATTTCCTTAATTCCACTGTCATCAACTGCTTGATGAGATCTTTAGGTTCTGATTTAAGTAACATTTAATTAGCATGGTTGCAGAGAGGTAAAACATTTTTGAAGCAAAGTAAATTAAATTGCATCTGTTCAAGCTACCAGCAGTTTGGTCTTTGTATGGATTTTCTTAGTATAATTAGTCAAAGCTGGTTTTGACCCTCAGAATGAAAAGTATTTCTGTGCTACTAGTAAAATGGAATGAGTGATGTTTTCACCCCTCCCAGTAGATATTTAGCAAGACATAAATCTTGCTCCATCTTTGTCCAAATACTCTTGTGAAAACTACTGAAAAATAGGGAAGTGTTCAAAACAGAGATCTTCAATCTGTTGGCATGCAAAGGCTTTAGGAAGAAATACGAAAAGAGTAGTATGTGCCCACTAAAAAGACAAGGCATTGATTTAGTGTAGTAAAAAGAGCTTCCACATTTTGGAAGCAAGGCCTGACAAAGTGAAGAAAAGCCCAGGGCCTAAGCATGAAATATTCACAAAAAAAGCATATTTGTTTCCATTTTTTCAGGCAAAACCAATACACTTTTTTTAAAATTTTTTCTTTTCTTTTTACCTCTGCCCCAGAACAAGTAGAGAAGTGCAATTGTAAGAAACACCTCTGTTAGATTTCAAGGCACCTAACCCCAGCTAATATGACCAGGCTGTCATATTCCTCATATAGTGAGATAAATATTCTTCATCGGGTGATGTCCTTGCTTAGAAATTTTAGTAATTTATTGTATGATCTAGTATACATAAAATACATAGAAATATTTGGAAAAGTGCCTATAATACTTTGTTGAGCAAGTGGAAAGCAAAGATGCATACTTAACAAAAATGTGAACCCCTTTTCCTGGAAAACATGAGAACACACTAATCTTTATCTTCTAAGCAGCAAATTTTCTGACAAAATTGCCTTCTCATTGGTGTGATAACAAAGTCAAGATGAGGAATCTCAGATCATAATTAGCCCAGAGGACTGAATGGCAAAATAAAAACAAAGAAAAAAAAGACACAAGTTTTTTGTGTTTTCTCAGGTGAATTAAAATGCATGGTGTGCTGGTTTAAAAGTTAACCAGCAAGGGAAAATGAACTCAATTCAAAAGAGAGATTTATAAGTCAGAATAACAATTTATTAAAATAATGCAATAAGTACAATTATACAGACAGACAATTGGTTTTAACCCACAAAACCCAAATGTATAACCTAGCACCCTGGGGTATGAACAAGAGTGGTGTACCTTGGTCCACCCCCGAGTCCAAAGCAAAGGGAGAGGGGATAAACCTGCTGGTGGGAGAGCTGCTGCAGTCTGGTCAGAAGTGATGATTGCAGTCCAGTCGAGGGTGGTGGTCTCAGTCTGGTTGAACGCGGTGGTCTGCAGTCTAGTTGAAGGCAGTGGTCTGCAGTATTCCTCTGGATCCCACGAGAGGTGGCAAGGTTCTAAAACTCCCAGTTATATACTCTCCAGTTCAGGCGGGAGTGCTCAGTCCCTCCCTCAGAGTAGGGAATTCCATAAAAGGGCATGCGGATGCTCAGTCCCTCCTCCATAAAAGGGTATCAGAGCGGGGAATTCCATAAAAGGGTATCAGAGAGGGGAATTCCATAAAAGGGTATAGGAACATCTTCCCACCTTGCAGGTCTCTACTGACAACAGTTTCTGGGAAATGGCATGGACAGCTATAGAATACACAGTTTTGGGTTGCACCCATCCAGTGATGAATTGGTCCCAGCCGTTCTAACCAGGACACATGGTAGTCTTTTATTTTCAAGTTACAGCTCAAAATGGCAGTAATATTTTAATCTCTGGTCTATGCAGTCCTATTCTGTCCTCTACTATAGTTTTAATTTATAATTGTTGTAAAGAGTTTTGGGATCTTTGGGTCTATTGTGTGCATATACATATGTACCCATGGACATACTACTCATCTTCCACTGGTCGGATTAAGTAACTAATACGTCTGTTCTAGAAGAGGCAGCAGTTACGAGTATTGAGGCCATGTTGCTGAGAACACAGCTGCGTTGGGCAGGACACATCTCAAGGATGAAGGACCACCGCCTCCCTAAGATCTTGCTTTATGGTGAACTTACCACTGGCTGCTGCAAGACAGGAGCCCCAAAGAGGAGATACAAGGACCCTCTGAAACAACTTCTCAGCCTTGGCCATATTGATCTCCATCGCTGGTCTAATCTGGCCTCCAATCGGGAGGCCTGGAGACACACTATCCATAATGCTGCTGCTTCCTTTGAGAACACATGCAGGATCACCATCAAAGAGAAAAGACAATGCAGAAAGAATCGTGTCTTGCTGATACCATCCAATGAGTCTTTCTGCTGTGCCTTTTGCAATTGGACTTGTCTATCTCGTATTGGCCTTTTTAGCCACCAGCACGTTTGTAGCAAATGTGGGTAGAGCCCTTCCCAAATCTTCATTCGCGAAGCCTAGACATGAGACATGAGATGAGACTACTCATCTAGGTTTATTTTCAATATCCAGATAAAAAGACATGAGAACTAACCAGCAAAAGTAGTGAAAGGACAATTGACATTCTTATAAAGTCTTATAATTAATACTACTTATTCCTACTTATTCTTATAATAAGTATCCCAGTTCTCCTTATCAATAATAAAAATACACTATTATGAATTTAAATTGAGTGGTAAACTACCACAGTTATTATACTCCATTCAGATTAATTTTTAAGTAATAAAAAAATCCTGTATATTATTTTTTCCATTGTTATAAAAAAGGTTTAAGCAGGAGACTTATGTTCTTGTTTTAGCAGACGGTTTCAGCTTGCTCTAACTTTTGCAGCTTACCCAGAATGGGTTCCATCAACTTCTCACGTAACTCTGGGACAAATCTGTCCCTATTCTGTTGAGGAATGATTTATGGATTTCTTTTTTATTTGTAATTTTTAGTATTTGAGGACCATTCAGGATTGTTAGATCATTCAGCATGAAAAGATAGCAAAATACGAGCAGTAAAAAGGAGGGTTTGGATGCAAACCTAGCATGAAAATTTTACTCTAGAATTTTTCATGCTAAGAGGTGAAAGTAAACTCTTCCCAGGTTTGTCTTCTACCTTGTTTTACTTTCTCCCTTTTGATTTGTTCCCAAGGGCAAAAAAGTGGGAGGAAAAGGTCATGACAGCTCTGTGTATATTTCAAATCTATCTGCTTCTGATGTGCATTAAAGACCAGACAAGAATACAGACACAAAGGCATCGTAAAGCTATTTTCACTTTCCATCAGTTCCTTTACCAAGACAAGATCCATCCAAGAGCTGAGTTTGGCTTGAAGAATAGTTTTTTCTCTTTTATTTTTACTTCTCTATCCAACTTGTATTTGTTAGATTTCCTGTCCTTCCACTGGTAAGGTTTGATAGTGTCAGTTACTTATCAAGACAAAACGGCTTCAAATCTGTTTCTAAGAGACCTAATTCTTCTTATTTATACATCACAGCTGGTAACTTTCATTGCCACAGAGCATGAAATACTACCTAGTGAAAATTAAGTTACTGGCAGAGCGCACCTATGACAATTAGCATTGCAGCTCTCCAAAGATGAAATGACTGAAAGTTTGGCAAGACTGCTTCCTCAAAAAAAGAGAGAGAAATTGTTATAGCAAGAAACAAATTAAAGAAGAAGAAATAAATGTGAAAAAATTAATAAGAATATTAATCTGATATGCAGGAACTAAGGATTATTTAAATTTTATCTAGACTCAGCAAAGTTTCACTCCTTATTAGATACTTGGGATCTACCATCAGCTGTGATCTTTTTTCAGTCTGATGAGTAGTCTCATATCCTCAGCCAATTTACAACTTCTTCTCATGTTGATAGATATCTAGATACTTAAAGTCAGCAATGCATAAAATTTGCCTATAGATGTCGATGCATCATAAATCCTTTAATGCACACATTTCTCTCTAAATATTTTGAGGCTATCAAAAAGAAGATATATTAGCATACCTCTTAGCAGAGAAAAAAATTACTGGGATGAAGAGTTGTTTGCTGCTGGGTATGAAAGAAACAAACCACAATCTTGTTTTGGCTCTAGAAACAATGCAATACTCTGCAATGGAGAGAAGAGTGCATGCATTTTATTCAGAAAAAATTTCATTGGCTTCCACATCTTTTAATGATTGTGCAGCAAACTTTATAAACTTGAATTACTGTTATGTCAATCTCTAAAATGAGAAGTTTAATTTGACAAAATACAAATGACAAAATACAGTGGGATCATCTCCAGAAACTTTTTTAGTCAATGCAGAGAACTGGAATGTTTTCATCCATCAACAGAATCACAGAATAGCCCAAGTTGGAAGGCACCTTGCAAGATCATCTTTCATCTTGAATCAGGTGCCTAAAGTAAGTCAGATGAATTACACTTTAAAGAGCCCTCTTGTTCTCCACTACAGTACTGGATACCAGCATAACTGGTATCTACACCCTCTGAGACCCAGATAGCTTTAATACTACCAAAAAAATATTTTAACTGCAGAAGTTCATAATCTATTTCTATTACCATGAATATCCATAATTAATGCCTCTTCCAACTAAACTGAAAAGTCAGTTTGTTATTTTTCAAGTTTTTTAATGTTTATAAAAAAACTTGTTTAAGGCAACAGTGGGTAGCTGTGCTGGAAGTTCTTCTCAAAAAGCAGGAAGTCCCCATGGCAATTTTTGAAGCATTGAAACTTCATTTTCCCCATAAAAAGCCTATTTAAGTATTTTTTAATGTTATAATAAGTTTTCCCAACAGAAAATGAAGCTTTTAAGCCTTACTAAAACATTAATTAGGGCTTTTTACTCTATGAAGTCCAAAATGTAGATGAAGGAGTTTGATTCTCCATGGCCTTTTATGTTAAATCTTACTTACAGTTCCAATAGAGTACCTTTACACTTTTCAGATAGTGCAATTATGTTCCATGTGTTCTTCAAGGTAACTTCTCACTGCCAAAAAGAAAAAAAAATGGTTTTGTATGTATCTCAGACCCAAGATTTCTGCTGTAATCACCGCCTATTGCATAAGTCAGTGTAAAATATTACCAAGGACAAATGTAGAATTTCATAGGGCTTTTGAATTTCTTTTAGAAACTACAAGGTATAGACTAGAAAACAATGAGGTCCTAAGACAATAGTTTTAATCTACCTTCACTTGTATCTCTGGTCTCAGTAGAAATACTCTTTCCTTGCATAAGTGTAACTGAGTAGAGATTCACATATTTTAATACCAACTAGAAAAGCACTAGATCTGTGAAGATGTTGACTGCTGAAGATGCACAGACAGCCTTCTACTTATGCCAGATTAGCTAAAGAATTGTTCCAGGACTATGAAAAAGATTGTTTCATTTGTAATCCCATTCTCACTACTGTCCTAATTGAATCTGTATAGGAGATAGTCATGTTTTCAAGTGTGTGTATCAGGTTTCCACTTGTGGTTCATTATCTACAGTGATCCCAAAGATGCTTCTAAGGGAACTAATACAAAAGTCCAGAGAGACCAATTCTGAATATCCTCTCCAGTAAATAAAATATATTTCTAAAACAATTGTGTCACCCGGGATTCACAAAAGTTTCAAAACTCCTGACATATAACCATGCTCAGCAGGGCTATGACCAGTGGTGCTGCTGCGTGTATTCCTACACTTTATGTTTTGTGCTCTTCCCTGAATCCAAATCCTAATCAGTCACAACATCTAATACTGGTACATCCTCATGCTCTATTTTGACATTTGCCCTCTGTGGCTATTAATAAAGTAAAATTAAGTACAGAAGGAATGCTATGTAACACATGCTATGTCCTTAGAAAATATGTCTCCAGCTGCAGTGCCCCAAAGGGTCCTCATAGTGCAATAATGACACTGCAAAGAATGTACAGTATTTGGCTTAGGAACTCAGGTGTCCACAGTGGTTCTGTATGTCACCTGTAATGTGTGATTTGATTCACAAACCTAACACAGTGTTGTAGAAAATTTAAGCTTGTTGGATGTGGATGCCCTGTTTGTTCTGAATTATTTATGCAACTAGGACTACTACAACCAGTTAGGTTTTTAGGCAGAAGTCAGAAGAGTTAAACATAGTGTCTAGTTAAATCATAATTTGTCTGGTGCAACATCTAGGTTTTGAAACACTGAGTAACAGACTAATATTACCTTCAAAATTAAATTTATTACATCACACAACCAGAATGAAAAGCTAGCAATATGAAAGGGGAAAAGAAAACCAACAAGACTGTTACCTGCCACTAGGTCAAGTAGCATTTTTTTGAACACTTCCCATCTAAACAATTCATCTTTCTGACCCATAGATGTGAAGCTCCTTATGAAGATTGAGAAAAGTCAGTAGGGAGTATGCAATTGATCGGTAAAATGAAATGAATCCCTTTAAAAAAAGGGGCTTTTTGTTGCTTTTCATATTAGGAAGCTATGCAAACTTTTAGACCCCATTTCTTTCACTGTGACTGAGAATTCACAGTGACTTTGGAAAGCATAACTTTATCTCAACTCCTTTTCTTTCAAGAACAGATGAATTATTTTTTTTTCATATCTGTTGTTTTCCAGTGGGATAAGGCTTTATTATGGAAAGTTTTGAGATTAACTTTTTTCCACGAGACTGGTGATGAATATACATATCTGTATGCCTAACAGCTAACTCTGCAAGGATGCATTTGATTCTTCACTCCTTTACATCAAAGTGTATGAATAAGACTTGTTGAAATAAAAAGCATTGTGCCAACATAACACTGATACGGTAGAGAATCATAATTGCTTGGACCTTAATGGATAGACACTTACTCTACTAAGGAACTGTAAAATGTTGGAATTATGATTTATGAGCCTTTTCTACCTAGTTTTGTACTGGTGTAAATGGCAAAAGGGAGTGAAGGGCAAAGCAGAATGAGGACATGGTCTAGTGGGCAGCTGTGTTCATCCATTTTTTGCTGACCTAAAACAGGAAAGAATTCTCAGGTTGTTTCAGGGATCTTTCTTGTTTGGAATAAAGCCATGAAGGAACACCTAGATACTCTTCTATTTTTAAGTCCATTTAAAATATCATTGCACTGAATTAATCTTTCTGATCCAGATCTCCAACTCTTTCCTCTAACCAATCTTTCTTTTTGTTGGAACTTATCTCGGCTTGTCTCTCACACCTGCCACCACACCAATCTCAAATCACTCCAACTTCAGCAGACCTCTTTCCATGAAGTTAAAGAGTTAAATGAGTTAAAGATCTCTTTCAAGATCTGGAAATCATTTTTTTTTCTGCAGCACTGTAGAATATTAGCTAAGTAAGGCGACAATCACTGTGATTATATTTTTAAAATATTTTTTATGATGTTACATCAGAGTTCTAGCTCTAGCTCTAGATAAGTAATCGAATTACCTCACTGCGATGACCCGCTCATTCTGTCACAGCCTTTGCCACTTGCCATGGTTATTACTAAGGAAGTCACATTTCAAATCTCTGTTCAAATTCCTCAGTTCAGCGATCACTTCTATTACTTTTTTATGGTGCTTTCCAGAGGAAAAATCAGGGATTATTCCAAAGGAAAAGCTGTAGCAACACAAGTATATTTGTATATAATCTGTTGATAGAATTACTGTGAGCCCTCAAATTCATTGTAGGATAGATAAATGAATATTCACTAAAGGTTGTTTCCTCACACTTTGACATTTTCTTGCCTGAAAAATAGGCATCTCACCCAGATGGGATGACTCAATGTGTCATGGTTTAGAGACAATTTGTCTTTTTATATAAATACCCAAAGGAATAAAAATGGACTGGCTGGATAAGATATTTGGACTTGAGGAAGAAAGCCTTCCCCCATCCCCCAATTTCTATGAAAGAGGCAGAAATTATGATATTCCTTTGAAAAAGTGTACCCTTTATATTTAACATTATTCAGTTTTAAAAAACCTATTGTGTAAATGGGATAGCAAAGTAAGGGACCAGTGTAAAAATTATATGAGATGCATTCAGCAGAGAGATGACAAGACATTAAAAGTAAGAACACTGTAAAGTACTCTGTATCAGCTACATGCAGTCAGTGTACTCGCATGTATTACCAACCACAGCAAGGCTAGTGGTGGTATTGTCATCAGTCGTTACTATAGTCTTAGGTACCTAATCAGTTATATAGAAGCGAGAATATATTTATAACTGTTTCCCTATGTACAGGTAAATGACGACCCAGTGTATTTGTTCAGGAAATATAAAAGGAAATGTGTTTGAATACTGAGATCTAGCTCTCAAAATAGCATTATTAAGACAGTTGATTAGTGACTTCACTGTCGATGTAGCATGGAACTAAAAAAAAAAAAAAACAAACCAAAACAAAAAACCAGCAACCTACACAAAGATTCCCCTTTGTCAAGTAAGACAGGAACTGTAACAGATGGAGTACAATGTGTAGGGACTTCTACAAAACCTCTTAGATACCTTACTGAATCAGGACTTCAAAATGGGCTATGGAAAAAGCACTGATACAGTTTATGTGAAAGCATATGTTGCATTCTAGGTTCTTTCAGTCCCCCACTGTAGAGAGAGGAATAGGAGTACCTCTTCCCTGTACCTAATAGTTTAAAGAATCCACTTCAGCAAGCGGGAATGCCACAGTTCAGCAATCATCAATTGCAAGAAATATAGAACAGCAAAATCACTGAAAGGGGAGAGAAATAAAGAACATAGTAATAGTGATCTCTTTATTAGAAAACATTGACAGAAGTACTAAGATTTAAAGAGAGTTGCTGCTCTTATATCGTGTTTAGTACATTAAAAAGCCATTGTGCAGCAAGAAAACTATGAGCTAGTTGCCATCATGGAAACATGGTGGAGGCAGTCCTGAAGGGTAAAGCACCCTCAGTTGAGGTTGAAAGTTGGGCAGGAGTATTGACCTGCTGGAGCATAGGAAGGATCTACATAGGGATCTGAACAGGCTGGATCAATGGACTGAGGCCAATTGCATGAGGTTCAACAAGGCCAAGTGCCAGGTCCTGTACTTGGGTCACAACAACGCCAACGTAGTGCTACAGGCTAGGGGTAGAGTGACTGGAAAACAGCTCAGTGGGAAAGGATCTGAGGGTGCTGGTTGACAGCCAGCTAAACATGAGCCAGCAGTATGACCAGGTGACGAAAAAGGGCAGTGGTATCCTAGACTGTCACAGAAACAGTGTGGCCAGCAAGACCAGGGCAGTGATTGTCCCTCTGTACTTGGCACTGGTGAGGCCAAACCTCCAGTCCTGTGTCCAGTTCTGAGCCCCTCACTACAAGGACATTGAGATGTGGAGTTAGTTCACAGAAGGGCAATGAGGCTGATGAAGGGTTTGGAGCACAAGTCTTATGAGGAGTTGCTGAGGGAGCTGTGGCTGTTTAACCTGGAGAAAAGGAGTCTTGGGGGACACCTTATTATCTCTACAAGTACCTGAAAGACGGTTGTAGCAGGGTGGGGATTGGTCTCTTCTCCCAAATAAGAAGCACTAGGACAAGAGGATATGGTCTCAAATTGTACCAGGGGAGTTTTAGATTGGATATTAGGAACAATTTCTTCCCTCTAAGGGTTGTTAAGTATTGGAACAGGCTGCCCAGGGAAATGGTTGAAACACTGTCCCTGAAAGTATTTAGAAGATGTGTAGATGAGGCACTTAGAAAAATGGTTTAGACGTTGACTTGGCAATGTTAAGTTTATGGTTGGATTCAATCTTAAAGGTCCGTTCCAACCTAAATGATTCTATGTTGCTATGATTTACTTTTTAAACAAGAAATACATTGACTTCCCATATTTTAGGAAAACTTAGGTGATAACACAGAACAACATATCTCTATTCCAGTGGTTTCTAAGACATAATCACTTATGATAACTTAGTTTAGTTGTCAACATAAGAATAGATAATTTTTTTTCCCACAAAAGAATAGAGGACCAAAAATGCATGAAGGAAGAGCCCCATTTAAAAATCAGAGTTGCATTTAAAGTAGGGTAGCAATTCAATAACATAATTGAGCTATTTTATAGTGCAAGATCAGTTTTGTTTGAAAGATCGATTCCTTCAAGAACCTGTAGGCACAGCAGCCAAAATTTGTTTTCAGATACCCACCTGCTTTTCTCACTGAATTAAGTGTGAAAAATACTGTGCATTTTTGAGGGCTGTAACGAACCAAATAAATGAATCTTTACAATTTCTTTTTTATAATGAGTCAACATGGACTGAAAATTTTATACAGGTCTATGAACAAATATTACTGAAGTCTTTCAGGTTACCTATTGTTAGTTTTGAAAAGTCTTCAGAACTATTCCTAAATCTAATTAAAAGATGCTAATGAAAAGAGACGTAGTGATGGCCAGCAAAAGATCAGGGAAATGACCTTAAGACCAAAGTATCTCTAATTGCTACACTTATTTTTGCAGCATGATAAAAATAAATCTTATGCATTTGTGTAGTCATGTCATTCATTTTCCTTTTATTCCTCCTTTTGTCTGCTTTACTGAAGTACTTTGAAATGAAATATTATGGGAAGAGCCTTCAAGTTACATTACAATCTTCCTTTGTTTAAATAAGTAACAGAAACTACAGGATATGGGTTTTTTTCCAATAAAGGAATTCTAGCTATCAATACAAGGAAAACTCTTATTTAGAACCAGAAAGATATTTAACAAAACAAAGATAATTATAGGATTTTATTTGGTCTGATTAAAATAAAAAAAAAAAATAGATGTCTTTTACTTCTACCTGTATTTAAGCTTCTGTATTTTTGCATGTTGATGAATCCTCCTTATCTTTTTTAATTTATCATCATTGAAAATGGAATTTCAAATTTGGAGGTTTTTTCTTCCCTTCCCTTTGCTCTGCTCGTTGTTAACAGTACAGAAAATTCCTTATGAACCTCATCCTTTACTCCTTTTCTCAAGGTAAGACAATTTTAAGACATGACGTACTGAAATACATGTACTTTCTGCTGTGACATTGTATGATTAGTTGATGGTTGGTTTATTTGGTGGTTTAATATGTTTCTGATCACCTCTGTAAGTGGCTTTACTATATCTCAGCTTGATGACTTCTGCTCATCATTCGGGTTTTTTTCTATTAAGTATGGCATGATATTTTGTATGTTGACTGCTATAGATTTGATGCAATAATATTTCTTCTTTTTTACCTGTTACATACATTTCCTTATATTGCCATCTCAAAGGTTTTGTTGTACATCATTAATGTTTATTCATCTTCCTCCAACCTAATAACGTTGCTCAGCACCACGGCTGGGGCTATAATAAAATTGAATCCAAAATTTAGTTACAATCAAACTGACTATATCTCTGAAAGTATAGCTGCAAATATTGTTGTTGAATGGTGGTAAATGTTCTGTAGTTAAATGGTATAAATCTGCTGAAGTCATACTGCACCTGCCCTCCTCCCTGGAAGTTTCTCAGTCCTGAAACGTACTTCTGTTTTTCAGATTATTTTCTTCAAAGGTTTACATGCAAATATTGTCTTTCTTTTTTTTTCTCTCTGCTTGCCTACTCTTAATAAGTTCAAGAAAATCTAGTAGACAATAAGATATTCTCAAAAGGTAATATTTTCCTTATAAGTATCTTAAAGATGCATTTCCAGAACAGAGTAGATCTATCCACTGAGGGACAGGCTATACCAGTAATTTTATACCAAAATTGTTTGATCTATCCAATTCATACATTTGCATCAGCACAGAAGGAAGCTAGGAAAACTGCTTTAGACACTGCTCCTGAAACATTTGGATACAACATAGACTGAGGAAAGAATAGTACTCTGAAAGGTGAGGAATATAAGAAAATCATGGTACCATTGACTGCAGGGACACAGAATAGGAAAGGAGAAACAAAGCGAATAGTGATGTCTATGCAGGAATGGGTGGGATTCTGTCTATCACAGAGGGAATGGGTGGGGCACATAGAACTGAAAAACAGTTATAGTCAATTCAGTGTCACACTGAATTAATATCATTGGTCACTGTGTCGACCTTGTAGTATTTAAATGCAGAGTAACTATTATTCACTGTTCAAAAGGAAAATTACCCATATTATTTTTTACGGTTTTAATTTTTTCTTAATTCAATGTAAACTTTGAATCAAATTTTTTACTTTCTTATGTTTACTACTTTTTGATTCTGAATTTCATGTTATCACTCTTTGTGTTTGTCTTCATTAATGGTCTTATGTTGTTCTTTTTACCTTCTTGGTTTAGATGCCCTTGCTATCTCTATGCTTTATTTAATATTAGATTGTTCTGAGAAACAGATATCTCTTGTTACAGTGGCATCATATCTCCCACCACTAATTTTTTCTTCAGAATACAGCTAAATTCTAGAATTCTAAATCAGAAATGTGAGTATCTAATTCTGGTTTGCTTCTTCATTTGAATTAAAGAAAAACCCAGACAAACAAACAAACAAACCCCAAAAAACACACCAAACCAAAACCCCAACAAACAAATCCAAAACAGCAACTGAATTTCAAAGTGAGAAAAAAATCTTTCCATGCCTTCATCTTCTGCTTGAATATTTCAGAGCTTTAATCTCACTTAGTTCTTCTTGTCCTTATCTCTTCCGATTGACAGTTCTCTGAAGAGATTGAATTCTATTATTCATTGTTTCCAGGCATAGGTATGGTTTCTTGTCTGGAAAGTTAACAGTTTTATTGGTATGGGTCCCTTGGTCTGGTTCTGTTCACTGTGTTTTTTTTACATATTGTGTGTCAGCAAGGACCTCACCAGTTTGACTACTGTCACCAGGTTTCATCTACCAACTGCTGTGCAGCAAAATGAAAAGCGTCCATGCTTGTAAAAATAAATGTTTGGGTTTTAAGAGATGTTGTGTATAGCATTCTGCTATGATCATCTAGCCAATTCCATGAGCCATCTTAGAGTTCCCATGAGCTGGAGACTTGGATAATTAAGTGTCAACGTACAAAGAGTTCAAGCCAAGAGCCTTTATGAAATATAATTACCCTAATAAACTGATACAGATATTCCTCTGTCCATGATCAAGGTCTGATTCTTGCAGCCTTTTCCAAAAATTATCCTCTGTGCTTGCTGAGAAATAAATCTATAAATGCTTCTAGAGAAAAAAAAAATCTTACCACTTTCTTTTCACATACTTTTGAATGTTTGTTGGTTTTTTTTTGTTTCTGTTATAAGTGAAGATTTTTTTTTTCTTTCAGTGTCTTCCATTTTCTTTCCACACCCTAAGCTTCAGACCAGAAATTTTTAAGCAAATCTGACTGGAACACGCACATGCTCTGTGGATGACCCTGTGTCAGAATGTGTTCCAGCTCCTATATGCTGAAGTATAAACAAAAAAAGCCTCACATCAGCAGAAATGGGTAAACTAAAAAAATATTTCAGGAAAATGGCTGTGTGTTCTTGAACTGAAAAAACAATGTCACTCTTTCGTTCGTACAACTGATATATGCATTGTATGGATTAATTTGAATTCTCATTGCTCAACTATGCTTTATAGTTCAGAAAACTCTTTGAAAAAAAAAGGAACCAAAAAACAAAAGAAAGCCAACTTAAAACATCAAACTGAAAAGAAGCATCTTCTTTTTCTTTTTGAACAAGTCAAGGTTATAAGTATTGTGTTTGTGGAGACAAACAGCATATTTTCCCTTCAGTAAAGGAGGTTAAGGGATGTGAACTTATGAAAAAAAAAAATTACAGTTACATAGAAAATCACAGACTTTCATTACCAAAAGATCTTTTTTTATTTTATGCAGTAAACACAGAATAGTTTTCAAAATGACCTGTTTTCAAATCTCCATATTTCTGCTCCAAACTGATGAAAGAATTCTAAAAAGTAAGATGTTTTAAATTTCAGCTGTAGTGTGAGCAGTTTCATCTTTTCTATTCTGCAGTAAGAAAATAGGACAATTACCTTTCTTTACCTTGTAATTCTTTGCCATAATTAAATACCATTGTATTAACCCACCTTTGGAGAGGTTAGCTGTAAAATGAAAAAAAAATTAACATATGGGAAGAAATATACAACAGGTAATACCTATTTTTGTGTCTCTCCTTGAAGATTCATAATATATGTTTTCTAAGTATTAGTGGTAGATCAGCCATGATGAAAGCTAGAATATTTTTCACCTGAAAAATCCAAGTAGCCACAGAAAGAATGGATTAATCCCCCAGATTAGATGAGACAATATGGTTGATGATGGTTTTCCTTAGAGGTCTAAGCTAAACATTGTGATGCAATATATCTAAAAAATAAAAGAAAAAAAAAAGCATTTAACCATGAAGATGTTTCTACATTTTATTCCAGAAATACCAAAGCAAATATCAGTAATTCAGTGTCAGAGAACAAAATAGTTCAAAAGATAGCTATCAAAAAAAAACCCAAATCAAACAACCAATGAGCAATAGTAAATAACTAAATAGAAGGGCTCATCCCCTGTTCTTTAAAACTAAATTGAGTGTGGCCTTTTCCAGGATGTTACTGAAGTTACTAAGATTCCTACTGACTTCATGGGGATAGAATGAAATCTTTTCTCAGTTCACGTATATGCTCCAGAAAGATGCAAGTTCACAGGATCAAAAATTAGAAACTCACTGTCATACTCCTATATCAAGTTCAATTGTAGAACTAACCAAAAAAATTCTTATCTCATTATGACTTTTGGCATTCCAGTTAGTGTGAGTGCTCTACCATGATTACTTGCCTGACTCTTCTCTTTGGAAGGGAAATTTTCCTGGACTGTTTGTGACTGACAGCTACTCAGAGGCTTCCCTATGTGGATTCCAGGGACCTGACATGAGGAATACGGTGCCACCCCACCTCCATGAGGTTTGACCCACCCCTTCCCCCTCCACACAAGCACACACACTCCCCACAAGGTTGTTCTGACCCAAGAATAACTGATCTGGTGTTTAACAGTTGTGAAAATCAGTCCTTGGCATCCTGGCTGTAGGTCTGTGTTTTAACAGTCCTTCATTCCACTGTATGTGACAGGCCAGGATGCAAGCTCTAGCAGTCAGAGAGACAACATAAATATTAGTGAAGGAGCTCATCACTGATGTAAGAATAAAAAGCCCCTAATTTGTGTATCACTTTAATAGTGTAAGTCTTTTTTAGGCTGCCTACAAGTGATACAACTTTGTCATTCAAATGGGACCAAAAAAGTCTTTAGTCATGTAGCTGTGTTTTAGTTTACATAGAACTCAATGTTGAATACAATGAAAAACCCTGTATAAAACTAACTCTGATAGTCACAGTGATCTTTGAAAAACAGTTAATTCAAACAACAGCTTCCAAAAGTTCTAAAAATCTTCATTATCACTACTTTTCCAGTAATGCCCTGGAGGACTAGAAATAGCTACATTTCATATGGTTTTTTACTAGAAACCTGTCTGATTTATGGAGAAATTAAAGAAAACACCTCAAATAGGTCTGGATTTTAAAAACACTTTTCCCTCAAAATTTGCAATCATTTTTGTGACAACAGTGTTTATGTCTTTGAAAAGAAACCAGAGTATGGAAAAAATAAATTAAAATAACCTTGATTATATTCAAGAAATAGTGCAAAGTATCTATTGTCTTTCCTTTGAGTAATGAGATTTACTGAGATACCTGGTTGAAATATAACAATCAGGATTGAGGACTGATTTGAGCTGTCTGTATTTTAGGAACTCAATCCGGAGCCAAAAACTGTTCTGTAAAATAGATGTCTAGCTATCTAGTTTGGGTATATGCCCAGGCTCTTGACACGGATTTAAGATGCAGCCAGATCACATTCTGCCCTTCTGTTTCCGGGAAAAGGAAACCATGTGGGCTGAAAGAGAGAAGGCAGCTGCACAATTCTCTGAACCATTACTGCAGGATACGCAATGTGGTATCTTTATATAGTGTACTCAGGAGTTAACTCCTCTGGTGCAATGGGAATATTAAGTCATCTTTAAAGATAAAGACCTTTAGTGCATCTGATTCATAATTTTGACTTATGACTTATGCCAAAAAATGGTCAAAAGTCAACATCTTTTTTTCAGTAAGAGAGAGAACATAACCCAAACTGCCAGTTGGTCCCAGGGAGATTTGAAAAACAGGCTGCTAGATAAAGATGGAAAATTGAGGTTATTTTGTTTAGGTACCTACATATTACAGAAAAATTAATAGTTATAGTGAGCTTCGGAAGGCTAATTTCAGCCATAGTTTAAATAAGAAAAATTTTCCTGCAAAATTCATCCTGAATCAAAAACCAAATAGTTCCTGAGCAGAAAATATTTCCCCTAATAAAACTCAAACTCAGTAGTATCTGTCATTCTATCTCTTTATACTGAAAACATTTCAATTATTATATTCATTTCTTATTGTTTATATAATCATCTTTCCTTCTGTAAAGTTTTCTACTGTAAAAGTTTCCTTTTGTACATGTTCTCTAGGCTTTGTTAATTTCACCCGGGTACTGACACTGTCTCAGAAATCAAGAGAAAGAAACAAAACAAACAAACAAACAAACAAGAGCAAAAAAAAAAGAGAATTCAAACAAACTGAAAGTAGACATATAAAGATGCAAAGCCAGCAAATGCAAAATTGTAGCTTTCTAACTTGAAAGACTTGAAAAAGAAATAGCTGAAAGAATTATAATAAGGCTGAAAATTAAAAACAGCAAAGATGTGGGAGTGGAATCTCAAAATGAAACAAAAGAAAGAAAAAGAAAGACCAAACAAGAAAAGTAAATTATCATAATGAAAACTAAAAACCTTCCTTCATCTGTCTTAAAAATAGATACCATTGTTTGGCAGATTAACTTTGGATTTGTAATCATGGACTTATGGAGAAATGAATGTTGGTAAACTCAACTGTTCACTTAGGGAGTGTAGCTAAATCCATGCAACAGCAGAAACAGCTGTTGCCTGTTATGCTTTGCTTTTTGATGATAAGTGGTAAGAAAGGTTGGGAAAAGGTGACAATTCAGCACTTTTTGTTATGAGGTAATGGCTCCAGTGATGTTAGCAAACTAATTAAAACCATCATCAGTCCTATTCTCTGTGAAGACACTTAATGGTGTTTCCATTTCTCCCTGCTCTCCCAAAATTTATTCACATATGGAATAATACTGGAGGTTAGGGTAAAAATGGAACAAATCACAATTAAAGAAGATTTTGTACGTTACATACACAACCTTCATCCAAACTGGGTAATTCAGTGTTCCTGCACTACATATTTAAATCAAAACTCTTACTCTTGTTCTCATATCAGGAAAAACAAACCTTATTCTCTGTTATATCTTTGTCTGACTCTTTTTCCGTATATTATTCACAAAAGGTATATGAATTTTCACATGAAAATTAATCAAATTTACTGCCAAATAGAATAAATATTTTGAGATATTAGGAAACAATAAGGCAAACATCAAAAGATCACCATTCTTCCCATTCTGCCAGGCTCCTTAGTCCTTCAGTCCTGACTCCTCTACCTCTTCCTTCCTGAATAGCGCAGGGGAAATGGGAATTACAGTCAATCCATATCAGTTCATGCCTGCCACTTTTTTCTCCACAAAGTTTTCCTCTCTTTCAGCATGTGTCTGTCAGGGAAATCTGCTACAGCATAAGTTTTCCATGGGCTGTAGGATTATCCACCTGCTACTCCTTCTCTAACACTATTGTTTCTTCTGTTGCTTCTTGCTCTCCCCACTCACGCTCCCACCACCCCACCCTCCTCACGTCCAGAGCATTTTCTACCTTTATTAAATACACCACCATCTTAGATGACAGAATCAGGGTTTGGTTGTAGTCCCTTGTGTTCTTTGGAGTCAGCTGGAAACAGCCATGCCCATCACAACCTCTTCTCAGAGATACCATCCCTGCACAACCCCAGCCACTAGCATGTTGACACCAACACCCAGTGAAAACTTGTACTAGGCCCCACCAGACGTTTGGAATAGAAGAAACCTTAAAAGGGGAAGCCTTTATGAAAAGAGTTGATTTACTTAACATTTTCAGTACCACAGACATTGATAAAATGACTTGAAGAATGGCACAGAGCTCTATCCACAATCAACAGTTAGCCTGGGTTCAAAAAATGGTCAGTTATTTGTGTTAAATAAACTGAATTAAGTAAGCTCAGGAATTTTTTTTTAATTCACACAGCCAGCTGAGGGACCTAATTCAATTTTATAACCTAAGTGATAATTATTTTTCTTGGAATCAGCCATTTCCAAGGACCCTAATGATTTATGCTGGCTTCCAAGGAAAGCCTAGAAAAGTCAAAGCTTACTTCTAGGTCTAGTTTTTCAGATATGTGCCCATGTTTAATATTTTGTACAGAGAAAATACAGATGCTGAACTCATGAGAGGAATGGGAGAATCAAATCTTTCCAAATCTACAATTTGTCCTGGAAAATAAGAGAGACGTCCTGTGGACTCCCTTTAGATTCCCTTCTGTGGGTGACTCATTATCAAATGGTCATTATGTCCAGAAAGAAAATTTCCTTCTTCTTAATTGTACTTCAGAATAAGATAGTTTTAACTGGAATTCCCAATACCATAAATGGCATAAGATAGAAAAATTTCCACCCCTGTGCCAGAAGGCTTGACTAATTCTACACGTAGATTTTAGAACTGAAATTTGGTGATGATTAAAAGATTTTTGCTTTTTGTAGAAGCCCAGAAGGTAATGGCCTAATGTTTATGTCTCAAACACCTATAGCCTAATAGCTGTGGAGCCAAACAAGAATTGTTGGTAACAGCACACTGTGAGAAAGAACATGATGAGACTGGAAAAGGGAGTCATACAGAAGTAGGGTGTCACTTCCCTGGTACAAATGTCCTTGTTCTGCCTCCTGGAGATAAGCACAACATGGTACAGTCAAGAAGCAAGCATGGAAGGCCGACCCAATGGAGGGAGATCAAGACCACCAAAGACCCCTGAAGCGCTCTGACCACTTTCCAGGCAGATCTAGAAGAATGAACTGTGCATGATAACTCATTTGCACAGAAAGCAAGTAACTTACCTCCAGGACAGGGAAAACTTATCTATAAAAAAGTACCCTCATGAAGCCCAAGCACATGCTCCAGGACTTTGAACATCCCATCAGCTGGATCAGTGCAGAAGCCAGGACAGATGATCTTTCTTCCTTTATTCTTCTCTTTCTCTCTCCCTCTCTCTAATTTCCTTCACTTTTCCTTTGCCCTTAATTAAAAATCTACCACTGTGTGTTTATACTAGAAGATAAAGGACTAACTCATACCAATTTCCATGCCAAATGAAAACTCTGTAAGCTTTTGCAAACCCTCTGACTTTTGTTGTTCCTTTTTGATCACAAACCTCCGCACACCTGAGTGTTCCCTTCACTTTCAGAGTAGGATGACACATTTTTATTCAAGATTTTATAGATTTTATGGATTTATATATTTATAGATTTTAATGAATAGTAAAAATGTTGGTACTTGCTTAGGCAGATAGAAGAGAGAAGAACAAAGCATATGTTCATTCAGTCATCAAGTCTTAAAAATCCTTTAAAACTGTAATTGTGGTTTATCTCCTTTCTCTGATCAGTGGTTAGCATAAATGGCCTTCCTCTGTAATGAATAGAGGCTAAATTTAGGATTAAAAAAAAAACACAACCACCAAACACAAAAAAGCCCAACAAAACACAGCACTCACTAAATAAATAAATAAATTAATAAACATACATCAAAAATAAGTAAATTACGTAAACTTGCACACATATTACTTTTATATACAATATATAAATATTATCAAAATTGCTGGGTAGAAATATAGCTTTGTGTACATTGGCTAAAATGAAGATTTAAACATATTGAGCAGATAGTGTCCTGGGTCCCTACACTGCAATGTAGAAGACCCAAAAAATATCAGTAAGAGAGAAATGGAATATCTACCTCTCAGAAATAATAAAGTATTTGTCACTAGCATGTGTTAACTAATCTACCAGTTAGAAGCAAAGATCTTTAGGTGATCAAGATAAACAGGGAGGCAAATAATTGAGGTAAACTGGATCTCTCTCTACAGGTCCTCCAAGATTTCTATGGATATTGAGCATGCAGGGAATACAAACAGTTATTTTAGACTTACTAAATTGCATTCTCTTCTTCTTGTAATGCCAGTGTCATAATCCTCAAGTATCAGTGAAGAGATTCTTGAAATCAGAAGATTATATTCCAGCCAGCACTGCAATGCAATCTGACAAACCTTAACTTACTTGTCACATTAAAATACATGCATGATAAATCAATAAATATAAGTGCACTTAGTGAGAAATAGTTGTTCTAAACTCATTTTGCAACTTATAACAGTATTAGACTGCTTATTCCCCATAGGGAGGGAATTATATTATCTTGCTGTACCCTGAAGAAGATAGGTAAAGTTTTCAAGCAAACAATTTAGATGGGAAACAGCTACTTTTCATATATTAAATTACAGCTTGAAAATGTTTGAAGAAATGAAGAAACTAGTCTTCTCTAAATAAAAAATAAATTGTAATAATGAAAATCTAGTCTGTGATTCGTGTAGCTAGACCACAATGCTTTATACTTGAGCAAATGAGTAACTACTATTTGAAAGGTCACTAGGAACACATTAGCACTTAATCAAAAGTAAAAACATAGTTTTATTTATCATAACATTAAAACTGAACAGGGAAATCAGATATTCTTCCTCAAATCCTTGTTATGAGTAAAAGGCAAAGCACTATGTCTGTGTACTCAATGATTTACTGCTAGTATAAATGAGGTATTAACCTTGCAACCAAAATACAAATGGTAGTGGTTTTTACAATTGCAACGGATACTACTAATTCTAGACCAAATTATCTAATCACTTCTTCAAAAATGGTCACATAAAAGTGCTATATGTAAGATTCCTGCTACCTGCCTGCCTTCTCTGGAACCCTTCCCAGGATTTCTCTGGGTCAACAGTGTTAGGTTTTGCCTATAAAATATAAAGGATCATTATGAGAGGTCACCAACACAGTGTCCAGAATGCATTAACACTTATAGCTGGGAACCTTCTTTCTCAGTCTTGGGATCTGCTTGGGGTTATTTTTATATGTTTTCTTATTGCTGGTATCTTTTTCATTACCTCAAAGATGATGTTTAAAAATTTCATAATAAGTTATTAAGATAAATACTAGTGTTGTACTCAAAAAGAATACTTGTACTTTCACACAATAAAGTAAAATAATTAGCCTTTAGAATTTGAAATATATTTATATATACATATATGGAGAGAGTAATATAGTTGGTTTTCCACCTCAGTCAATTAATGGCCTCAGTTAATGATAAGGGACTAAAATAAAGGATCATTGCTTGTTGTAAAGTGACTGCCTTGGTTTTTTAGATCTCTATGACATGTATGCATTTATAAAGGTAAGCTAAAAAGGGGTAGCCAATTGTCAAGTTACCACTTGACCATTAGACAATTTTTATAACAGCTAAAACCAGCTTAGGCCAAGACAAGCTGAGACCCTGCAGTGTCAGATCAATACAGCTTCTGTGGCCTTTTACTAGTAACTGCACAAGTCATATTTATTGGACTACAGGTATATCCACAAAAAGAAGAGAGACTGCTATCCTTTTTCTAGAAATTGTTCTTACGCAGTCAAGAAAATTTATTTACTCATCAAAGTTTCTATATTTTACACCCATATGTAAATCTTTTATCTCACCACCTGTTCAAAAAAATCAAAGATTCAACTGCCTCTGTAATTCATGGAGTATTGAGTAGGGCTCCATCTCATTCAAACTATACATACTCCTCCATTCCCACTGTTAAGTTCAGCAGTGGAAGAAGCAGAGAAAGATTTGAATCTTCAGTCAAAATATGTGAGGAAATAAAAAAATTACCAATATGATTACTTTTACAATATGGTATCCACAGATTCATGGTTGATTATTAGAAAAAAAAATTGGTCAAACCCTAGATATTGCAGTTACTTAACTAGCAAAACCCAAAATATAACTGAAACAATTTGAAGTAAAAAATACATAATCATTTATTTGTGCAGAATCTGTATTCCAGGATCACAGATACAAAAATACTCAGAACTGACAAAATTTTATTAAAATTACAGAGAATTTAGAGATCAGAGAATCAGAATGGTTGAGATTGTACCTTGCTGGAGGTGCAGTCTGTACTATCACCCAGATCATTAATGAAGATGTTTGGGACAGGTCCCATTATTGACCTCTGGGACACACTGCTAGTTACTGGCCTCGAACTAGAGTTTAGGCTGCTGGTCACCACAGTCTGGGCCCAGCCATTCAGCTACATATCAATCTAGATCACCGTTTGCTCATCCAGTCCATACATCAGCAGCATGTCTATGAGAATCTAGGGAATACAGTGCCAAAGGCCTTCTTGAAGTCCAGGTAGGCAATATCCACTTCTGTGTCCTTGTCTACAAGGACATTCATGTCATCATATAAGTTTATCAAGTTGGTCAAGCATGACTTTCCTTTGGTGAAGCCAGGCTGACTAATCCTGATCATTTTCTTGTTGTTCATGTGCCTGGAAATGGTTTCCAGGAATAACTGCTCCATCACCCCATCAGGGATCAAGATAACCAGCCCTCAATTCCTTAGGTTACATCCCTCTTGTCCTTCTAGAAGACATGAGTGATGTTTGCTTTCCTTCAGTCATTGGGAACTTCTCCCAATTTACATGATCCATCAAAGATTATCAAAAGTGGCATTACAATGATGTCTGTCGGATCCCTTAACACTTGTGGGTTTATACTATCAGGGCCCGTGGATTTATGGATTGCCAGTTGGTTTATGTACTTCCTCATCTGGACCTATTTCTCTTACAAAAATGGTACATCTTCCTGGTTCCAACCTTTCCCTTGGTCTCTTGGACCTGAGACTACTGAAAGCCAATCTGGCTAATAAAGGCAGGGGCAAAGAAAACATTCAATACCTCAGCCTTTTTCTTGTGTAACCAGGTCGCCCATCTCATTCAGTAATGGGCCCATATTTTCCCTAATCTTTCTTTTGTCACTACCCTGGTTCTGGTCCGGATCAAGGGAGGGGGAGTGGAGGGGGTGCGGCAGGAGGGAAGGTGAGGAGGTGGAACATGTAGCCGAGGCATTTTGTTATTTGATGTCATCTTACATCATTGTCAGGCATGGGAAAAAGCACTCTCACTCACTCCTGAGAAGAAATGGTGTTCCTTTACAATCAGGGAAAAAGCATGGCCAAGGGACAGTCTGTCCACCATTGTTTTCATTGTTCTGGGTTTGGTGAGCATTTTGGACGTAAATCACCCTCTCTTTGTACAGTTCTGTTTGTAGTATTGTTGCTGTTACTATTCATTTTCTTATCTCATTGCTGCTTACAGTAAATTGTTTCAATCTTTGCCTTTTGTGCTTCCAACTGGAGAAGGAGGGGAAGCAAGTGCTGGCACAGTTCCAGTGGGAGCTCTGAATTGAGGAATACCATTTCTCAACCACGACAGCCTGAATTGGCCCCTCGTGAGGGGCAAGAAGAGTCAAGATAACAACAGATCTGCGCCGAGCAGCTTGAAGACAAATTTGGTCTAAGCATTGGCTGCATTAGGTATGAAGACACTGGTTACAATGTTGCTTGGTGTGTTCATGTGGGTGTGGTACGTAACCCTCCATATATTCCTGTTATGTGCTTCTAGTGGGGATCTTCAGAGCAGGGAGAGGTTGTTGTACTGAGTGATACCAGTTTATGGCATGATAACAGCAAAGGTAGAGGGTCATTTGGTTTGTGTATTCAGTATTGCTCTCCTGTCCTGGCCTTTGGTGCTACTTCTGGGAATTCATTAACATCAATCTGTGGTTCACCCAGAGGGGAACCAGGGACAATTATTTTCTCCAGCCTTTCACCCCTTTTCCTCCTTCAGGTCTGTTACAACAACTTTTAAGAATTTTGAATTCCCTTTGAATATTAAGGAAAGCATGGTTTTGTTGCTAAGCCTGCCAAGTCTCTTCAGCATGGTCCACACCATCTTTAAAGTAAAGAAAGAAATTTCCAGGAAGGTCATTCAGAGATCTGCCCCAAATATGGATAGTCATGAATGGCATGGAATGTGGGAGAAAATGGGGCAGTTTTGGGGGAAATTCTCTGCTCCAACAGTTTGGAAGTTCACCCTGAGGAGGGTAGACTGCAGTCTTATCTGGGTACAGCGCTTCTCTAAAAGAAGTAGTAATCCTACTACATATTGATTTGGAAACTATGCAAGAACAACTCTATAAACAACCCTTAAAAAAAAAAAGTGCTACAACCACAATTTCAGCTGGTGTAAAGACATGAAGTACTTTTAATGCTTAGATGAAGCTTGTAAGTTAGCAGACAGCCTCATTTCCATAGCAGCCAAATTTTATGAAGCCCTAAGCCAATTATTTAATTAGCTAATTTGCTCAGTCACAAATAATTTGCTCGTAGCTCTAAATGTCAGATTTGAAAACACTGGGGAGGCTTAGTCCTAGTGGAAAGAATATTATTGAGACTAGAATTCCCTTACAAGGTTTTCCCTGGAAGTCTCAACAGGTTTGAAGGATGAAGATCAGTTTGTATTGGTGATTTTGTTGAGGAGTAGGGAAGAAAGAGGAGAAAAGAGTAGTATGAGTCTCAAAATACACAACAGATGGTAAGCTTCCTTGCCTAAATAATTCCTATTGAGATATTCTATCTCTCTAATATCTCATTTTAATTTAAATAGTCTGGGCACATGTATGTTCATGAGACAAATAGACTTGTCCACTTTCCAAACTGATATGAGGAAACAGAATTTTAGCCCTTTAGAAGAAAAAGAATGTTTATATTTTCGTTTAGCCCATATTCTTTCTATCAGTTTATTCTGTTGCAATCTCCAGACCTATTGTTTTCAGAATTCCCATCCTTTCTGTCATTAAACCTTTATGTCTTCATAGTGAAGTTTTTTAATAAATCTGACTCCCTGTACCTCCATCTCTGTTCTTTCTATGGTTCTTCACATTTTTCAGGACAAGAAGCAAACAAGGAAAAAAATTTTAAGACTCTTTTGCCGTCTTTTTCCCCCTTACCGATCTCCTATAACAATAAGAAAACTGGCAAATTAATCTGCTAGTTTTTTTCAGCAGTACCTTTGCTTACCTGCTGAGTAAGAACAGTCATTCTCAAGAATTGTTCTAAGAATTTCCCCCACCCCCAAAATAAAGTAACTTGCAAAAGTTTCCTCAGTGTCGGCAATATTGGCATTATGGGGAAGTGAGCATAGAAAAAGAAACTTTGGAATATATCTAATGGGTAAGCATTCTCTTTTCCTCTCCATTAATTGTCATTTCCAAAAACATTTCCAAAACATCTTTGCAGCAGTTCCTCTCTCCCACTTAGCAAACTATTTCTTTTCTGTGTACCTGGTTAGGTTTCTTGTTCTCATTAGAATTCCTATCACAATCTTTTTTCCCCCTTAGCTGTGACACTCCTCTCTCCCCACAAATACTTTTGGTCTCCTCTATCAAGATTACAGTTGCTGAGTCTTCAGGAGAAAAAAAAAGATCCAGCTCACAAGTAGGAAGACAAAGGTAAATCAAAGTTGTCTGCATTCAGCATTTCTTAAATATCATATTTTTTAAGTCACCAACTTCCTTCTTTTTATGATCTGAAAACCATACTTCTGAATACTGAGTGATTGCAGAGATCACTAAAGGGTTTTGTTCCTGATGTTTTTTTCTTTCCTTATTGTGCTTCTCTGTGTGATCTGTCAGCTTTACAGGTACAGTGAATGAAGTATGATTTGAAGTCTTCATCCACAAATGATTTCATGTTCTAGGGAATGTTGGGTTTCAAGTTACATATAAGTAAACTGTGTTGACCTCAGTTTTGCATTTGAAAATGTTTGAATAGGAGCAACACTGAGAAAGCAAGAAAGGTTTTTCTGCTGTAATTTTTTTATGTTCAAAACAATGGCAATAATCCAGATACATGGACAAATATGCATAAACCAGGCTACCTCTGATAGCATGTGTCATGTAATGATTTGTCTTGTAATTTCCTCTCTCTCTCAAACACAAGCACACACAATCACACATGTACACACATAAATATTATTCTTCAGCCTTTATCTCCGAAATATTTGGATACTGCTTCATAAGTACTGAAAACAGGCTGCAAAGCTACTGTTATGAGCTCTGTTCTCTGTCTTACTATGTTTGTTTTTTCTATAGACAAAAGAATAATTAAAACAACTCTCTTACACTGTCAAAAAGCTAATTAAATTTAAAAATAATATTTAAAAATAAAAGTTTATAATAAAACCCCAAAACACTCAAGGCCAAACAAGCAGATGCCCAGAAATCCCTAATCTCTCTAGTTTTGCACATAATTCAAACCTTATATAAATGCTAAAGGTAATATTGGGTTTGAGAACAGAGATGTTTATCCTCAGGCCATCAGCAATAAAGCTGGCTTCATGTAGCATGATAAGTAAATGCAGATACATATTAAAGGTATTATTGGTTTACTACCTTATTTCCTTCATGTTGTAGGCAAAGCTTCCATTTGTTGTTGTACAATATTAAGCTCCCCCATTTAATCTACTTATTGTTTAATTTTCTCTCTTTTCTTCTTGTTTTTGAAAGATAAGTTTTCATTTTTTAATAATTTACTGCAACACTATTTTTTCAATGTTGCCTACATTGTTTTGTTGCAGTAACTTCATTTACCCACGTCTGAATCGAGACAAAATACAGCAGGAAAAGAATGAGTCATAAATAAAACAAACCACAATATTTTCTCTGAATCTGCATAGATGTTCTGTAGTTGAAGGAGGGCAAGACGCTGGTCCCAGGGAGACATTGGAAATGCGTATATTAATATTTAATAAAAATAAAGAATTCTCCTGATATATCTATATTTTAACATCGTGCAGATGGTCTATATTTTAATTTAACAGTTGAAAATGAAAATAAACTATTTCCATTTTATAAAAGTGTTTGAACAGTAGAATTTTTTTTTTAATTTGGCTACTGATTTCTGTGATAGATACAGACTAATTCATAATCTTTTGGGGTGGTTTTTTTTGTTTGGTTTTTTAATCCTGGGCACTCTTATAAAATAAAAGTGATTTAACTTTTACCGTACAAAAGGGACCAACATCTGGATACATTTTGTAAAAATGTTCTTTTTAGTAATTTATGTCCTTGATTGAAAGAATAACAACAATACTACTGTCAGCTGCATCCTAAGGTTAAAAATTTTGATTTAAAATAACAGACTTGAATGATCTTCCAATCCAGATTTGATAAAGAAGTCCATAATCACATGAGTCTCATAACAAGTTATGGCACACGGTGAAACTGTCTTTGTTTCTACTTTGATAGAGTAACTCAAATACTTTTCTCATAATGGTTTCAGAAGGTGGCAGAATTATGATTATGGCACTAGAAAAAATAAATCCCGTGTTTTTTTAAAAACTAGTGGGTTTTTTTATAGTTGTGATATAACTGTTCTCATAGCTCTAATTAGTGCTGGTGGCAAATTTCTGTGTTTCATTTTTTGCAGGAATTTATGATACCTTCTTTCTCCTTTCCTTGATTTAACTTCAA
Organism: Neopelma chrysocephalum; assembly: GCF_003984885.1. Classification (NCBI taxonomy): domain Eukaryota; kingdom Metazoa; phylum Chordata; class Aves; order Passeriformes; family Pipridae; genus Neopelma; species Neopelma chrysocephalum. Next base: position 3,248,611 of record NW_020897694.1, on the reverse strand, counting down.
GCCTAATTTTAGTGAAAAAATAAAATAGAAAGAACAACTATGAATACTTTTAAAAGTTCCATAACATTAATTAAGGAGAATCATAAAGTACGTGGACAAGTACATAAACCCAGTATTGCCTTCATTAAGAAGATTCATAAAATAGGGAGCTAAATACATAGTTTGGCACTGCTTTCCATGATTTGCCAGTGTAAACATAGAGTATTTCCCCTAAAATTAGAGAATTACTTAGAATTTTTTATAGCTGATCAAGATTTGGTGTAAAAATCATGGCACTTCTCATACTTTTTGCTAAGCTGCAATAAGAAGGCAGCACCTCTGGTTGAAAGAATATAAATTCTCCTCATAAACTGCATTTTTCAACATATTCTCATTTAAAATAAGATATTCAGTAAATAAAAATATAGTTGGTCCTAGGTTCATTCAAGGATTATTATTCAGTAATTTAGATAGTAGGGATGTTTATTTAAGCAGACGGAGCCTCATCATTTTGGTTGTCATAAATAAAGTTGCATATTAGAACTTAAAAAATTGAAGTGCGGATTCAGAGGAATATTGTTCTTTTAGTGTATGTGATATATCGAAATACACATTCTTGACAGAATAGCAGGGGATAAGTTTTTTATGTACCTCAGCAGAACATATATTACTAAATTGTGAATTTTTTGAAATATGCATGGTAGAACCTCATTACTTCCTGCTGTATTATGAAATCACAGAAAATAATCTTTGGGGACTATGAAGTCAAATGACCTTTGTGAAGGAAAATGGGAGGGGGCTGCCCAAGGAAAAGCACTGAGCTTCAGTTTGGATTCTCATCCTATCCTTTGTGGTCACAGGATTAATATACCAATGCGATAGCGCCCTGTACTGCCATAATTCAATCACTCCCAGCAAAGACATTCCCTGAAATCTGGTAAATATTCACAGGAGGGATATGGATGAAATGCCTAGGAAATCTATCTGAATCCCATATTCAGACATTCTGAAAGGTATAATCAAAAGGAAATTGTCCTACTGCAGGGGGTAGTGATGAAAGGGGTAATAATACAGAGTCTCACAAGCATAAAAAACTGTCAGCCCTCTCTTATGCAGAAAGGATGGGACGTTTAGAGATGTGTAAACACATTAAGGTCAGCCTTTTACTCTAACTGAAACTGATTTGGACAAGTTTACTTCAGAGTAAAAGTAGAATGTCTAGTGTTAAGGGTGTTCTCATCTTAGTCACGCTAGTTTCCTCGAGGCTTTAATAAACACAACTTCTTGTTTGTTTGCTTGTCTTCTTCTTGTGAGTGAAGACAAGCCCTTAGAAGACAGAATGATGAGGAAATGCATATGAAAACAATAATTTGACAGCCTCATATTTTGTAAGGTGTTTTAATTAACTTCATAGAATGGGACTCATCTTTCATATCTTCAGAGAGCTAAAAGTAATTATCTGTGTCAATGCCAGTCATCTCATTTCCCTATTTCAGAAGAGAAATAGGTATTAGCATTCCTTCCTAATGTGAGCACCTAAAATACCCCTCAGAGATGTCAGTATCCCTCCACTGAGCCCCACAAGGGCTCTCTGATTACCAGTTTAGATTTATATGACTTACTGATGCTTAAAAGTGAATCAAATGATTGGCATCCCTTTTTCCTTGGCAACAGTTTATTTCCCACAAAACCAAGGCAAACCTGAAATATCAGTTTAGTAACACCATATTGGACTGCTTTTCCTTCTGTTAAATAGTCTGCAAAGAATGATGCTATGACTTCTCTGAATTATTTGGGTTTTTGTAAATACACAGATGTTCATGATGAAATCTTTTATAAATACTCATAAAGTTAACAAAGTATCCTTTCTTAGTTCTGATACTACTTCTGGATAATTCTGTACTGTTCACTGAACAGTAACATTCAGAGAACAATATTAAAATTATGTGTCATTATGATGACATAATATATACAGGACCCTGTCTGTGTTAAATCATGATCGTATTGATGTCAGTAGGATTATTGCCATTGACTTCCACATTACTAGAATTTGGAATCTTGTTCTATCAGACTGTGTCAGATTCAAGCAAGATGTTCTGAAATAGACTTGACATCAATCAACTCCTTAGATGGAAAAACAAGGCTTACCTTGGCTGCATAAACTGTAACAGCAGAGATTTCCATCCCAGTGAGACTAACAAATGCTCCCATCAATGGTCCTCTTGATTTCAGCGAAATTAGTGGGAGTCAGCATATAAGATACTGCATGATTGAGCCTTAATGTGGCCTATGTATGCTCCAGATGGAAAAGTTTCATAAGAATTTCTCATACAGACTCGTACATTGCTGGGAAGCACCCTCTTTCTGACAGGGTTTACAAACCACAATTCTGCCCAGACGGAACTGGCCAGACCTCTCATTTATTCAGAACTTATTTCATTCTAACAAAGCTGATCAGCCACTGTATAAATGAAGATGCCAAATCCAGGTCCCATGATGTCATCATTAGCTCTACTCCCACCAAGCCAATGAGACCAGGATTTGACCAAAAGATGAGCAATTATGGGAAAGCAAGCAAAACAGTAGGAGAAGGTTTTATCCAAGAAAGGCTTCCTGCATATAGAATTTTGACAAAGGAAAATACAAAAGAAAAGCTAATATGTAGCGGAAATACATTAACAAAAAATCTCATTTTCATAATTGATTGCCTAAAGCTTAATATTTAGAGTAGTTTTAGGTATCTAATTTTAGGCACCTGGGTTTGGACACAAGAATTATAAGTAGTCAAAAGCAAATATTGGAAATTTAGATACATAGAATAAATGAGATATCCCATCCAGGTATAACTATTGAGGACCTCATTAATAATAATAGAGTTTCGTTTTAAGTTCAAAACAAACTATTTTGCCTAGGTAGATACATGTAATGTACTTGTGAAAGTTATGAAACTGAGTTATTTTCAAGATAATGAAATCATGTGAACACACGTGTTTTTAAACTCCAACTTAATAGAAAAAATACACATAACAGTCAGTATATAGAGGCACAGCTATTAAAATATATCAGAAGTTATGAAATTAAGAAAAAGCTAACAGATGCGTGAAGAAGATTCTAAAACAGAATCATAAAAACATGAAGGGTAAAAGAGAGATTATGAATTATCAGCCAATAATACTTGCCAAATTGGCAACAAAATGTTTAATAAATCGAGTAAGAGATGGAAACTAAAGCAGAAATTAAAAAAAAAAAAAACACCAAAGGAAAAAACCCCATACAACAACAAAACAAACAAATTTTCTCTTATCAGATCAGTTTTAGCAGTTGTATATATATTGGCAGAAAGTAGTCTGGAAAACACAAGTCAACTAATTCTTCATTCCATGTATCTGCAAAACAGTAGGGTTGCCTTTGGTCAGGACACAGAAGGAAAAAATTATAATCATAGTTGTTACAGGCCTTAACTTGACACTGAAATTAAATTACAGTTTCATTCTTTTGTTTGCTGGTATTTTCTGCAGAGATTTCTCTGTAGGAGTGATAGACAGCAGCCTAACCTGTTATCTGGAGTGTAGCTTCTATGATTTTTGGCTCTTACACTCAGAAGATGCAAAAAGAGAAGGCCAAATCATGAGAAGATGCCACTAGGCAGACTTACCTGGCATCATAAAAACCAGTGGTAGCCTTGGATATAGTGGCCATAACATTGTGGAGTTTAAGGTCCTGTTGACCACAGTGAAGACCAATTGTAGGACAAACATCCTGGATTTTGGAAGTGCCAAGTTCAATGTGTTTAGAGCTCGGGGATTCCATGGGAAGTATCCATGGAAGGAGAAAGAGCTTGTGAGTGCTGTGAGTTGTTGAAGAATAGCCTCCTGGAAGCCAGAACGGATTTACTAAAGGTAAATCACACCAGACTAATCTGCTCACCTTCTACAACAAAGTAACACTTTCTGTCCACATGGGGAGAGCAGTGGATGTTGTTAACTGGACTTCAGCAAAGTGTTTGATACTGCTTCCCACAGCCTTCTCCTGGATGAACTGGCAAGATACAGATTTGATATGTGATCTGTGAGACGAGTGAGAAATTGGCTAACAGGTTGCACTGAGAGTGGTGATCAATGATTTTTACTGAGGCTGGCAGCCTGTTACAGATGGGGCCCCCAGGATCAGTATGCTCTTAAGTATCTTTATAAATTTTCTGGATGATGGGATTGAAAGCACCCTCGCTAAGTTTGCTGCTGACACCAAAGTGGTGAGATGAACACCTCAGTAAGGAAAGAGATGTTAGCGAGACCTATACAGGCTGGGATAGTGGCCTAGCAAGAACAGTATGAAATTAAACAAAGATGAGTGCAAAGTCCTGCACCTGGGATGGAATAACCAAATAACCAAAGAGCCAAGTATGGGCTTGGATCTGTGTGGCTGAGGAGCAGATGTTCTGAAAGGGACCCAGGGGTCCTGATGGCAAATAAGCTGAACACAAGTCAGCAGTGAACCGCTGCAGCAACAAAGGCAAATCAGATCCTGTAGAACATCCACAGAGGCAGAGACATGGTCATTTCACTCCACTCAGCATTTGTGAGGTCCCACTTGGATACGGTGTCTGATTCACTTCAAGACAGGTGTGGAGACTAGAGAGGATCTAAAGGGGGGCAACAAAAATGATCAAAGAGCTGGAGAACCTACATTGTGAGGAAAGACAAAAGGAACTGTTCCCCTGGAGAAAAGAAGGCTTGGGAGGGACCGTATCACAGTATTCCAGTACTTAAAGGATGTTTACAAAGAGGACAGAGGTTCTCTCTTCATGAAGAGACATATGGAGAAGACAAGGAGTAATGGGTAGAAGTTGCACTGGGAAAGGTTTCATTTCAACATGAGAATGAAATCTTTTACAATGAAGGTGATCATTCACTAGAAAAACCTTCTCAGGGACATAGTACAGTCCACATCACTGGAAGTTTTCAAGGTGCAATTGGAGAGGATGGTAGATAATGTCATCCAGGCTTCGTTCCTCATAACAGATTAGACCCTCAGGTCTTTTGAGGGCCTTCCCAACCTGTTCTGTTTCATGATTCTGTTCTACAATACTGAATTTTCCATTTAGGATATTGTATTATTTCACCCCTATAAAGTGGGTAAAGGTCAATCTGATATCAGAAAATGAGCAGTCACTTCCAACCTGTTCTTTGCACACGCTTACATGAGCCTGTGCAACAGAGAACACTCACTGCCTGTGGGCTACTGAGGATCTGCTTTCTGTAAGGTCTCTACTACACATTGCATTTGCTTTTTCATTAACATTGATCTTTCACTTTATATGTTTAATTTGAACCAGTCTTAGTTGTTGCTATCATCAAAGGATAAAACTTGTAGAGCGGCCTGATAACTCTACCCTATTTAGGGCAGAGATTTGTATTTACCATGATAGCTATATCTGGAGTACCTATTTCTATCTTACTAGGTTTAAAATTTTCTTAAGTTTAAATGGGCCTGAACATCAGAATTCATATTTAGTTCATTAGGAGATGCCACATCCTTCTAAACATATAGACTTGAAACCAACAGTCTCTTGGGAATTCCAGATACTTTGACATGAAAATTTTAAAACACTTTAGTATTTTACACAGTAATGACTGTCCCTTAGCCACACTAGTTATGAAGCTCACAATGAGATTGATAAAAGGTTATATTTACACCTGCATTTCATCTAGTCTAAGTAGATCTCAGATGCTCTGTTTTAAAATTCTCTTCCAATGTTTATAAGAGACGTGGGCAAGGCTAGTTTTGTTTATGTATTTTATTTTGGGGTATGAGGCGGTGCGGAATAACTGTAAAATTTTTCCTCTGGGATTTAGACAACTAGAGTGAAAATATAAAATATTTCTGTTAATATGAAAAAAGGAAACTGTTGAATCCAATTTCCTACATAGATGTCAGCATTACGATGGTCCAAGGATTAGAATGAATTAACAAGATGTAAATTGGAATAAATATTGCAAACATAAGCCTTTGAAATTTGAAGTCTACTTGTATTTATCTTGCCTGCAAAGTGAAGCCTGCCATTCATCTACCTACCCTATTCAATTAATCTTCTTTTTATTGGTTGTCTTTGAGCCAAGTAATTTCACTTTTGCTCTTCTTTCATAAGCAATTAGAGTTGACTAGATTTGCCTTATAATCTGTTTCAGACTTCATCAGGGCCTAAGTGGTTCTGCCCTTCTTTCCTCATATATAAAGATGAAGCAGCAAATAAAAGACTATGCGATGAAATTATATTTTTTAATTTTGTACATGAGTCACATTACTGATACAGATGACAAATGCCATCTTTGACTTGCATATCATTTAAACACTAGCTAAAGCAGCACGTTGTTTATTAAGGGTTGCATGAGGTCTTCTAAATGTTCCACAGTAAACTGTTCACTGTATCCAGGCTGAAATGTTGTCAAATCTTGGCAAATAGCCAAAAAAAACCCCATGAAGTGTTTTATTTTAGTACCAATTTTTATTTATTTATTTATATTTATATAATATATAGTTATCTCCTATTTCAGGCAAATGAGAATAAAATCCTTCATCCTTTTCATAATCATAATTGAACAAGAAAAAGAATCCTGCAGCCTTCAAGTGAAAATGTATTCTATTCTGATTAATCCTTCTCTCATCTCTCCTTTCCCCTCTCTACCATCACAGGAGTTAAAATGACTATAATTTAATATTTATTAGTTATACAAACAATTAGTTTTCCACTTTCTTCTTAGTTAATTTCTTTTTCATGGATATATACATACAACTTAAGGGTAAAGGCTCTACAATAGTTACAGACATTTTTCCTAACTTGTTTGCCCCCATAATTTGTATTTGACAAAAAACTTATGTCCCAAATGGTTGTCCAGCTTCAGTGTGACGACACAGCAAAGATATTTGTCCATTTTTTTGATATTTTAGTAAAATGGTTTCATTAAAATAAAAGAATATAAACACTGTAATCAAAAAACCTCTCCATTTTCATAAACTAAACAGATTAAACTCTCTTCAAAGTAATTTTTTTTTTGTTCTCCAGGAATAACTTTAACAGCCTTTTAAGTCTTTGAATGATTCTTTCAAGAACCTCAGCAAAACTTTACTCGTTATCTTAATGATTACATATGCCAAACACTGAAGGAGACACATTCTTGTCTTATTCCTGCTCACAGAAATAGTACTCCTACAATTTGTACATCCAGAGAACATATTGGTCTTTCTGCCTTTTAGACCTCATCTGAGTTACCTTTGTATTAAAATGCCTTAGTCACTTCCAAAGTAACATCTTTCCCTGTTCAGAGGGAATGCATTCCTGTTTCCTAAATAAACACATTTACCATGTTGAGATCGTTAGTGAAAATGAACGGTTCTTAGACACATATACACATTTGCTGAGCCCAGTTTAACAAAGTCTTGCAATAAATCTGTATAGCTGCCTTATTTTCAATGTGATCTACCACTTCACCCATTTGTGTCCTTTTAGAATTAATTATATATTTATTTCAAATTAAAAGAAAAAATCAAACAAAACATGTTTCAAAACCTGTTGAGTGCCACTTACAACATCCCTCTTTAATCATGATTTTCCACTAATAACCAGTTTTAGCTTTGTTCTTATTCAGTGGAACTTGAACTTTGCACAGTACCTGGTGTCCTCTTCTGGCTTTAGAATCTGTGGTTTTCTGACAATTGTGGTTGACTTCTTCTTTTGAAGGGCTTTGGGGAACAAAATCACTCTCCTCAACACATCCCTAGTACATACCATTTTTAATAAAGAAAAATTGTACTAAAATTACACACCCCACTACCTTCAACCAGACGTATGCTGGGTTCTGATAGAACGTTTATCCCTCCTCACAGAAGTGGTCAGATCTGCTCCTGGTGTGGTTCATTTTCTTCCACATTTATCTAAAATGTAAGCCTATATCAATTGTTCTGGGGTGCTGAAAGAGATGCCTAATCTTAACCAAGGTTAAATTTAAGGTTAAATTTAAGAGTACTTGAATAGAGATAAAACCCTAGGGGGAGAATGAATTAAATTATTGGATCATCCTTTCTGACCTCAAACTCTAGGACATTTTTCATACGCTTGGTTTTGATTAGCATGCAGGGGGAAAAAAAGAGAGGGCAATTCATGGTTAAAAAAGGAAGAACAACAACTTCCTTTTTTTTTTTTTATTTATAGTCATCTAAATCTTCAATTTGTTTCCTCCTCTTGATGTATGCTTGTGTCTGCACTGTTCCTGCTTGGCTTTTGGCAGCCAATTTGGGGCTGCATTTCTTGAGAGTATATAAAACTAACATTGTTATGTGGCTCTTTTAACAGGCAAGACACTCATGCAAAGCAAGATGAATGGGATGTCAGTTTTCCCTATCATGGGATCTTCATGATAGGACCCAGATGAGAATTGTGAGAACTTGTCACAGAGGCAAGACAGACCAGATATGGTTTCAAATGGGGCTCTAAATCTCATATAGTTTTGAAGCTACTGCTACAGCACTGAATTTGTCATAAAAGACTTGTCAGTTCAGAGTTCATTAAGGTAAAAGATGAGAGTGTTTTATCTGGACACTCTTGAGCCTTCCTAGTAGGAAGGAGCATGGACTAGTTATAGTCCTTGAAAGTAAAAAAATGTGCTTTTGCAGTGTTTTCTTCCTGCTTTGGATTGAATCTCTGTGGAATAGCTGTTCCTGGCATATAAGTGTTTCTTTTCCTTGTTTGTCTTTTTCGGCTTCTTTGTTAAACTTGGAGGTGTGTTTGTGATGTCAATTCAAAGTCCCTTGAGATTTGGCTGGGACCTGAGGTGAGGTGTTAAACTTCACAAGACTGAATTGGAACACTTAAGGTGAGAGACAGGGTTTTAATCACTTGCACTGTGGCTGCCAGAGTAGAAACTTTGTGACCTCAGCTGAGTTTTCTTTTACTCAAAGTCCAAAATCAATAGAAGTATTCAAGACTGGAGAAATGACTTGTGTTTAACTTTGCCCTCAAAGCTGGGAAGCATCAAAAACTGTATTTTTCAGATGTGTAGTTTAAAAACTGTGACTCTGAAATGCTGAATTTCACTATTTTGAATTCCATGTTTCGTAAATAATTCAGGACTGCAGCACCATCCTTGACAGAACACTTAATCCTGCTGCTCGTCAGTCATATTTTCTTCACATCACAAAGGTTTACTCTTGTACTAAGGTGGATCTGTACTGATGCACCTTGACATTTTTGGCATATACTAAACAAGAACGACAATAATAAAAATAATAGTAATAATAATGATGATAATAATAATAATATTCAGGTGGATCACCTATAGTCTTCCAAAGATTTTATTTTAGCACACTTATTGTAATGCTAAAACCAGTTATATAAATTGATATATAAAAATGAATAGAAAATCTATATAATATAAAATTGTATAGATGCCAGAAAGAAAAATATTTCAAATTTACTAGGCAACATTTTTTTTAGGTGGAGTCCTAGTTAGCACAGTCATTGAATTCTTCACAGTATCATATAAAATGCATATTGATAACAAATCTGTGCTGGCTATGCTAAAAACAGTAACTGATCATATATGCACTGCATTAATTTTTTTTGTTGTGCCATGTATATATTTTGGTGCAGCCTAGTAAATTATTCAATATGGTGTACAAATAAACCCCTTGAATTGTGCTGCACATAATTCTGTTGCAGTGACCCCAGGTGTTCATGACAATGACATTTGTAGTCTTTCACTCAGCACCTGTGTACATGAGTATCAATAGTTTTGAGGCAGAGTAAAAGTAACACGACATACCTCCTGACAAGTCCTGACAAGGATTCTAGTCGTGTAATTATATCTCATCTTATGATTTAAAAGAGCTTATGAACAATTGTCAGATCCTCCAGGTCTGTTTCGTCTTTCTGTTAACCAGCAAAGTATGTTGAATATACATATCTGCAAAAAAAAGAAAAACACCTTCCTTGGCATTTCCATGGCCTAATAACTTGATTTAAAACTATATATACACCACTCATCATATAGCATAGATTTATGGTATGTGTTGCTTAAGAAGCTAGACTCAGTGGAAGAAAAGGAATAAGGTGGTACAAATATGATACTGTGTAAATCTGTTGTCAGAAAATAATTTCCCACAGAAAATTAATCTATGTCCAGCAATATTTCTCCAAGTAGCTGTCACTAAGGAACACTAGATACAACAGCTGATGATTTGAGCTTGATCCAGTATAACAAGATTAAAGGGCAAGTGAAAAGTACTCCAGTTATGTATGAACCATCAGCTGCACAAATATAAGATGGAAAACAACTGCCCAAATGGGGATGATCTTGGAATTATAGCAGATTGCTCTTTGAGCACGAGTCAACTGTGTCATGTTGTTACAAAGAAAGCAAATATCAGACTGCCATGTACAAGCAGAACATCCTCTGCAAAACACAGCCAGTAATCCTTGTGCTTATTCAGCACTGCTCAAGTCTTAGTTGAAATGCTGTGGCTAGCAATGTGCCCAGCAAGTTGGAGGCAGCACAAGTGGAGAGTTAATTGTAGCATCTGAGCTGTAGTTGAGATTTATGGAAGACAATTTGTAACAGTAAGGACAGTAAAGGTTTAGGACAGATTTCCTAAGGATCTCATAAACACCCTGTCTTTAAGATCAGAGAAGGTGTCAGTCAGGAATGACATACTGGTAGCTAATCCTGTTTTGGATTGAGGAATGGGCTGGATTATCTCTCAAAGTTTCTCTTGGCAACATTTTCTAGGACTAATCACTTCTTTAATGTCACCTTTTCCTAGATAGGTAAAGAAAATGGGTATATAATATCACATTAGATTTGTAGTTAGGCACAAAAAGTGATTCTTTCTTCACAAGAGATTTAGCAAGACTCATAAATGTAAAAGCTTATATTTTATCCTGATTGAAAGCAAAGTTTGTTCTTCCTTTCATCTGAAAAAAGCATGTTTTCCAAAATAAGGTTCATCATGAGGCAAAATGACTTTTTCTCAAGTTAACCTAATTTTAGTCTTTGTTTGTATGTTTGTTTTTATTTACTATAAATTATTTTATCTCTGAAGAACAGAAATCTACTCATAAGTCTCTGCCATGCCTTTTAGTGAACACCAAAAAAAGTTCACTTTCACAAAATTTTCAGATGTTTCCTTTGATTAGTCACATGAAAAACTATCTAAGTACAATCTTATGGAGAGATTTAGCATAACTGACAGAAGTGTTTATCTACTTCATGCAATTTAGCAGTCAAAGGAAGAAGGACAAAGATCAAGGTGGGCTTTCTGACCAACTATCCCTTATAATTTATCAGCCAGGCTTTTTGTCTCTAGTAGCTAGAACCGTGAAGTAATCCAATGGGAACTGATTTTTTAAAATATTGTATATATTCTGTTGTATGCAGACATCATCACCCATTTCTTAACTTTTTTTGCTAATGTGAAGTACCTGCAAGAGATTTTTTTTTTTTTGAGTACTAGAAAAAGTAATGCGAAAGTCAAGTTTAAATGAACAATTCTAACATGAAAGCCAATGGGGGGGGAACCTCAAGATACCACTTACTTATGGCATGTTTCCATGCCTGCTACGTCTTTGAAAGGTGCCAACATTAGTCAGAGAGAATCAAGACTTTAAATCAAAACTGGGCATCTTTCTAAGAGATCTGTTGTCCCTCAAGCAGAAGATGTGAACTTGATGCATGAATTATTGTTCAGATTTTATGGCCTGTTATGCAGGTTTTGGAATAGATAACTGTAATGGTTATTTCCATCTGAACAGTATATGAATCTGAATTCAGTATGAGCATATTGAAAGGCAAAGAGTATCTCAATGAAAATAAATAATCTAAAAAACAATAAATACTGTAATGAAAAAGACACCAAAAAATATCACCAAGGAATGACTCTTATTTTTTTACTCTCTCTAAGAAAGTAAAAAAAAGGCGTTAATTTCCATATTCCCTATTCTCAACTTAACTCTTAATCAAACAAAACAAAAATAAGAAAATAAAGCTCTATAACTTTTAGAGGTGACCCTACACTTTCTGCTTTATTGCCCATATGTTATTAATGGCATCTTGACCAACTCAGTAGGATTTTTGAGATAAAACTAATGCAAGATGGGAACTAGAAATTACACTTTCTGGATGAACGATATGGACTCAATAAGAAGAAAACAAGTAGTAAATTTGCTGGTGGTACATAAATCAAGAAATAATTTAGTTGTGTTTCCATGCTGCATTTTTTCCACTGTGCTAATGCTCATGGTAAACATTTACTGTAGTTGTTAAAGTAGCAGATATAAGTATAGACCACACAGGGAGCAGAAACACAGAGTTAGAAGCGGTCATTAACGTCACAATGAGAAATATGATCTTATCTTTTAACAACAGAGGTGTTAACACAGTAGACTGCCTCCTCACCCCATTGATGTTTAAAGTGTTCATTTAAAATAGTCCTTGGTTGGCATGTTTGGAAATGCCATCCTTTAGCAACATGAAAATGTAGCACATAGAACTAGAAAAGCATTTTATGGCTATCCCTGTATTACGGGATGTGGGAGTGCTTTTAAACTAATGGTTGCAGTTTTTATCTCCTTCCATCACTTTCAGAAATGCCACTTCTGTCCTATCTTTCATGTAAAGAAAACTTTCAGGCCAGAAAAGGAGCAGAGTTTGCTTCAAAAAGACCTCAGGATACTTACTGAAGCACCTCCCAACAGCCCATGAAATATTTAGTTTTAATCCCTGCTATTGTAAGCAACTATGTCATACAATTTCATTCCAGATTTAGGAAACTACAACTTGAAAATATGTTTTCACTCACCTGTGTACTAACAACTCTCAGTTGAAATAGTAAAACACTCAGATATGAAGAATATTCTTGTAATTTATGAACCAAAGTTATTTATTGTCAATGTATATTCTCTTATTTTGTTGAAATTTATTCTTTAGTTAAAATAGATCTTTATTCCACTTTTATTTTACTCATCTGAAATATCCTCCAACATAAAATGTTTTCCAAACTGTTTCTCATATTAGTAATCAGTCTGAACCAATATTTTTTGAATACAACCAGAACCTTGTATAGTATTCCAGACAGATACAACTAGTGCCTTATAGTTGCAATGATTGTACTTACCTTTCAGGGAGGTAATTCAAGTGATGTTGAACAGTATTTTTCCTGTTTTCATTTTCCATACCTGCTTAAAGACCCCTCCCATACCTACTATGTATACTAAAAATATTTGTATGAGGATCAGTACACAAATTACTAGTTTCAGCAATTAATAGGAAAAAAAAGAGATCAGGTTGATTAAAAAATGGTCTGATGATAAAAAATGTTTGAGATGAATGTTTCAGTTTCTTTGACATACTGGAGGGAAGATATTCTATGTGGTTGAAAATCAAAATAAGATATTCAATTTCAACCCTTGTACCTAATATGTTATATACGTCAATTAGACTTAAAATTTAAAAGTATATTGCAGTGATCTAATGTTTTGAATGGTTGCATCAGTATTTAAAAAAAAAAAAAATTAAACTCTTAGAATCCATAAAGCACCTTAAAACATTGACTTTTGTTTTCATGGGAAATCACAATTATTCAAAATGTAGGAATTTTTCAATAGATTACAATTTCTGTTTTCTTACTAGCTCTACTAATAACTGAGTAATGATCTTTTGACTTGGCAAATTACTTATCACCAGAGTTTCTAAGCATTTTCTAGTTTTAGAAAAAGATATTAATTGTATGTATAAGGTAATATGAATCTAATAATTTAATAAGTTTGAAAAAAATAGCCATTTGTCTTAAATTACAACTCAGTGTGTATTAAAGTGTGGGATTACATATTCTAGGTATTAAGGTATGGCTTAAATCTAGTGCTACAATTTCTGTAAGTGACTTATTAGTGACTAAGTAACCTGCTCCTACTCAGCTCATTAAGTATTAACCATTTTCCTTGTACTGTGCACCCATGATCTTCCTGTGAGGAGTGTAGTTCAGGACTGAAATTTAGGAAAGGGTCCTGGAATGGCCTTTCAATTCCATTTCAATTTTAAAGCATTTTTAGAGGCAATTCTTTGGCACAATCATCAAGCCAGAAATCCTCAGGCCCATTGTCAGAAGGTTTGAATGATAGTATACAATCCAGTCTGAGGGTCCAACACTGAATGGTTTATTTGACACAACTTTAGCTATGTACAGGGTTTTGGGAAAGGGGGCAAGCATTCCATTCCTAGTTAGGGGTTAAAGGTCTAGGGAGATATTTTTCTTCAAACAGATAAACAGGTATTTCTTTATCAAAATCACAACAGTGGATGGGGTAAGCAAGGTGGTAAAAGGATTTTCGTGGAGATTGGAAGTCTATTTAATTAAAAAATAGTGTAAGAATGTCTGGTGGTATATGTAAACAAGCTTTCCTTGTCTGTGTTTAAATTCCATGATTTCTGGCTAAGATAATGTCTTATGTCTGCTGTGTCATAAAGAATTCATACACTCCAACACCACTGAGTGTAGGAACAATTTTCGTTGAAAGGGATAGAACTTTTTGTGACTCTATTGTCTAAGAGAATTCACACAGACAAATGTTGGGACATAGAATAAACCACAGTCTTCCTGAATTAGCCATGAACCTCAAAGGCAGAACTTGACAAGTATGGAAAGGATCTCATGTGCCAGCAGAGCACAGTGGTGACAAAACTACTCTTGCAGCACTGCAAGACAACCTGCAGTGATGCTAAATAGAAAGCAGCCACATGAATATAACTGAGCATCTGCGTCACACAGAATTTCTGAACTGAACAGAGGATCCAATCTCATATGTTCCCATGTAATATTGCTTTCCTTGGGTTTTAAAGAGGGCACAATATTTCAGTCCTAGGAGCTTTGAAAGTTATACCTTGGCATATCTCTTTCAAGAAGGCCATCAGATCTCAAATTCACTTACAGCTGAGATACATGTTCAAGAAAATGAAGGGTGGAAAGACAAAGGAAGATGACTACATGATCTTAGAGATCTTTTCTACCTAAATGATACTATGACTCTATGATGCTTTTTCACAAAACCTCCCTCCAAAAATCAGAGACCTTCATAGATTTTTAATTTTAAAAAAGTTCAAAATGGACGACATGAATCAAAATGTAGGGAGAAGAAGCTTCATAATGCTGTTTCTGTGATCTTTTGTGTTTTTCTCAAAGCTGTATCCATCATATATGACATTTTGTGTCATTGCATGGTCACATGAAGGCAAGTTAAATACAGACTAGAAGCTTCATGAAGCAATAATCAATCACCCAAGATATCTCGGTTTGGTATTCAGATAAATCTGGACACACAATATGGCTGAAACAGCATGAGAAATTATTTTCTTGCATTATTTTTGTGCTCTCTGCCTTTCATGCATGATAAGATTTGGATTTTTTCCAAACCATTTACCCAGACCTACTTTCTAACTGTGTACTTTTAATACCCCTGAAATGAGTTTTTCTCATGTTCTCATTGAGAAACTTGAAACTGCAGTGGAAAAGTGGACAACACTGTTAGCAGACAATTCAGTAAATGCAGATGGAAAATATCAGTATTGGAAAACTCATATGATTAACTTATTATTTAAAAATAAATTGTATTTTCAAAGTAAGTTTACATTAATGATATATAGAGAGAGCTAGCAAAAACATTCCTGGAACAATTAACTTCGCGTCTTACTAACTGACAAAACTGAGTGTTTTACTATTCAATATGTTTTCAAAACCAGAATTTATTTCTGTTTTGTTTTTTAAACCTTTCTCTTTTTATCTCCCAATGCCAAAACCAAACATGAACGTTTCTCTTAAAAGTAATATAATAATTTATTTTTAGCATTGAACTCACTAAATTTGGACTGGTTAAATTCTTTGGTAAAACTCAGAAAAAAAACAGATATTAGATAGTGCATGAAGTATTGTAGACGACAGTTTCTTCACTGATGCTTTTGAAAAGTGTCCTTTTCCTTCAGTCAGAGGACTGCTTTGGAGTGCCCCTCCAGCCATCTCTTCTCCAGACTGCATGAGCCCCTGTCCCTTGCCCTCTCCTCACAGGACAAGTGCTCCCATTGTAGTGACCCTCCACTGAACTAGCTACAGTTTATCAACATCTTTCTCTTCACGCACTCAGAAAAAAACTCTACAAAAATCACATTACCATGGATCAAATATTTAATTTTTCCAAGGTTGGCAGTCAGGTTTAGTTTATAAATATGTTAGCACATACATGCAGATAAATGTTTCACAAAATGATTGCTTGCTGAAGAAGTAGGAATTCCTAGCAGGTTTAACAAAACCTTCACAAAGGCGCCTCAGTCCACTCCAGGAAATCAGTTGTAATGCCCCTGCAATGATTCTCCTGGGGCATCATCCCAGGAAATGGAGATTGAGCAGATCAGTGTCCCCTCTTCCTGAGAAAGCAGAGCTAGTGCAGCTAAAAATTGATGTCAAAATAATTTCACTGAATAATCCTCCTTAGCTTTCCAGTAAAAAAGCAAGCTGTTTTCCACAATCCTGTGCATTTCTGTTTTCATTGGAATAGAAAGATGTTCATATGCAAGGCATAACGAGTAAGAAACTGTCCTGGGTTATGCAAAAATTCTAGTATCCACCTTTTCTTTTCTCTTTTCTTCAAATATGCCTTACTGGCTTTTGGTGTTTTGCCTTCTTTAAAGAGACTGAATGATTAATGAGTCATTAATGAGTGATTAATGACTCAAACATTCGTCCACCTGCAGTGACTGCTCTGAGACTGGACTATTGGTGCTGATGGCTCAGTCAGCAGTGTGTTTTGCTAACAACTTGCAAAGTGGTCACCCAGGCCAGGGGCTGAAGGTGTGCACATCTGACATCTCCTGGGAACAGCCAGTCTAAAGGTTTTTACCTCTTGTTGAGGGGCCATAAGGGGCCAGAATGTCAGCTGCACTGACATAAGAGACAGCTGCAACATCTTAGAAGGTGTCAAAGACTCCCAAGTATCCTGTGACTCACAGTATTATATCATCCAGTGTAAAATTCCCCAACCCAGGGGACGTAACAGAGGTATTCCCATCTGAACCTACGTATATATAACTGAGTTTTGGGGCTTCTCTTCCCCATCTGGGACTTCCACCACCACTGAACTGTGATCACCACTTTGATAAATGAATATCGAAATTGCAACAGCCAAGTCTCATTGGATCCAATGGCTGTCTGGCAATTCCTTCTGGTTACTTGGGGGTCCACAGCCCTGCTCTGACTGCCTGTACCAGAATGGCAGCCTCACTCCAGCCCCACACAAGCATCTACCGGTATTGAATCCCAGCTATCTGCTGTTTCCTACCAGCGCTGACTCTCTAACCATTTCTGCCAGATTTTCAGGGCATGGGGGAGGAGAAACGTAGAAGGGTGGCCATGTGCGTTTTTTCTGGGTGAGGAAGGCTGGACACCATCTTGATTTGGTCCAGTAGGTGGGACTTGGGAAGTTTCTCCTCACTGGCTGGTTTAACCCAATTTTATTAGTATTGTTATTGGCATTCTTCTTGGTAAAGAGTTATTTTTTCACTTACATCTGGGTGTATTAGATCTCTCTCTCTGTATTGGAGAAACCAAGGGTATTGAGTCTGAAAAAAGAGACTTCTGTCCAAGGTCTCTGTCCCTCCAAATTGTCTCAAACTGAGACATAATCTGAATTTCAAAAGAAGGATTTTAACATAAAGGCAATTGAGATTACCAAATTAAGAAAGATAATTTCAGTTATTAATGTAGTGAATAAACTGGGACAAACTTCTCCTTGTGATAAATTAGTGTATTCCTGGAAAAAAAAAACCACACCTTTTTTTCTTGCATTTTCTTTTGTTACCTTTTCAAAACTTATGCTCTTTGTATTACAATTATTCTTAGAGTTGGAATCCAAAAGGAAAGGCTGACGAACAATCTCAGAAGTCTGCTATTAAAAAAAAAATAAATCTCTATATAAAACCTGGCCTAAGTAGTAATTTTAAATATGTGAAATGTTAGGTATGTGAAATATTAGGTATGTGAAGTAAAATGTTTTCCTAATTTAACACTCAGAGCTACATACCATCATTACACTTAGTAATTAGGATGAAAAATAAGATTATTTATTTTAGTTTATAGTGAAACTAATTTCACTCCCAAAAATACAATAAAATATTTATAATACAGAATTCAGGAAAAGGGAAATACCAATGAAATTTGCAGTGACTTGTCTCAAAAGAAAAGAATAATAGGAAAAAACAAAATGCATCTCAAGCATTAGTGGATTAAAACAATAATTTATCTGAGGTGTTGGGATTGATTTTAGGTAGTGTAAAGACTTTGTTCTCCTACAACACGGACATACGCACACAGCCTCTCTACTTACTCTTTGCGTCATCCCTCAATTTCTTTTCCTCAGGCTTCTTATATTCAAACCGTTCTTGCCCATCTTTAGAGAGAAACTTTCTACTAGCCCCAGCAGTTACAGATTTTCTGAGTTTGTTTTCTTCTCCACCTTACCAGGCTATAATTGTTGTGTCCCAGAACATTTCTGCTAAAGAAGATGACATATTGAAGAGACAGCTATATAATGAGGATTATATAATGAAGATCATGAATAACTAAATCCATAGAGAAAGCAGCTAGAATCTGTGGCTGGGTGATCCAGAAGTGTTGTGCATGAGGGCAAAAGAAATAAAAAGGAAAAGATACTTATTTCTGTGTCATCGTTACTTAGGTACTTAACAACCAAATTGAGGAGCACAGTATTTTTAACCAGTCAAATGCATTTTTAAATGAGAAGAAGAGACATAACAATAGAAAAGATCAATCAGATACAGAATCTGAATTACTGTGTTGAGCAAGATGTGAATGGCATCAGTTGTACCCTGGAGATGACTATCCCTGCCAGCTGTACACAGAGCCTAGACTATCAGGTTAGGTACACACCTAACTTAAAATCACTAATATTGTTGAGATTGCCTTCCAGTTAATTCCATTTAAAAGTTTGTCAATAAAGATGTTACAGTAACCAGATCAAATTCTAAATAATGGGCAAATATACTGAAACTGCAAGACATCTTCATCTTGTACAGACTGATGGAGGACAAATACTTCTCTTAAGACCATCATTTTAACTTTTCTTTGGTTCTGACTCTTAAGTGCTCTTCAGCCAAGTATCGATTTCAGACGAGTACTGCGATTTCTGAGAAACACTGGGGTTTAGGTTTTGTGTAATGCTGGTACTGTGTTACCTACATAACACTGGCACTTCAGCTCTGGTTTGTCATTACTTCTCTCAACAGCTTACAGGGCAGTTGAATAGAGTTTTAGGGGACAGTGAAGCTTTGGACTTGGAGATGAAAAGAATAGCAACCCAGATCACTCCTTAGAAGTCTGCATTTGGTAACAGAAGAAAGAAAAGAAGATAATTTCACCCATAGTTTATGAGTGTTACCTCTGTAGAATGTACGACCCAGAAACTGCCTCAGATTCTGAGTGCCAGTTGATAACTGACAAAACTAAAAGCTATTCATTTATTTCTAGTGAGTTTGTCTTACAGTACGTAAAGAAAGTTGAGTTGAAAAGGAGTAACTAAGACTACACTAAAAGTAGTTTCATGTCTTTAAAATGAATGGCTTATAAACATTTAGATTAAATTTAATGAATATACTAGGAAATAATGAGAATAAGATAAGGACTTTTTTTCAATATAGGAAGGGGAAAAAAGTTAAATTCTTCTTTAAAATATGAAGAAGTAAAAGTAAGCAATAGGTGATCAGTGACAATAAAAAGCCAGTCTTGTTTTATGCAGAAGTTGTAGGAGTCAGCTAAAAAGTTTTACGGAAAGACATTGAGATACCAAGCATGTAAGGATGAGTGCCAGTGAGTTTTCTGGGTCTAGGTGATCCGGATTCCATATTTATTTTTTTCAGTTAGAGGACAAGGTTTGACAAATGCACTTAGCCACTTGTCAATGATGAGGGGAAAATTCTCTGGACATACTGTGACTTAAACATCAGTTGCTGCAAGATATAACTATTTTATTTAAAAATCAACCAGGCACATATGTATACAAGGAAAAGGTAGTGGGAGAAAACTGCTACTTTTATGTTTCTGAAGAAAATCTTCTACGTTTAAAATGTTTCTCATGGCTGTTGGTAGTATCAGAAAAAATATAAAACTAAATTTTTTATTACTTTTTTCTTGATACATGCAGAAGAGGATTCATTCATTGTAAGGGCATTGATGAGGACTCCATCCAGCTAACTTAGCCAGCTGTGCTATGCTGCTTCTGGATATGATTTGGAAAATCCGAATTTCACATGTCTTACTGTCCCTCCTTTATACACTCTCCCCATGCCTTAGACATGTCCCTACCCGTCCACACTGTAGTCCACCCTAAACTGTAGATATGCTCTCTAGTGGATTTCTCTTTTGTAATCTCCTAGGACTAAACCTCACTGTCTTTCCCAGTATGTTCAGATGGTGTGGGACTTTGATGAACAAAATAACAAAAGGAAACATATACAGATAAAGAAAATTAAGAAGCAGAAGTTATCTTCTGCTTTTCAGTAGTAATGATAAAGGGGGTGATCACTTTGGCCAAAATAAAAAAAAGGGCAGCAAAATGGGAGCACAGCCCACATATGTAATGGCAGCAGAATGCTTCCTCCTAACTGATAACTGGAAAAAAGAAGATGAGTTTTTATGAATGAAAGCAAAATGGAATAATATTTCAGCAACCTCTGATAGACTCCAACTATATCAGACTTTGGAATTCTTCTAAATTCTTGGTACCTTGGTACAGTCCTACTACATCTTAGTTTCATATTGCAGATTTAAGCATTGAGTTTCCCATACTTACAGTCATTGACTTATTTCTGTAAAATAAAAATCTGAGCAAGTGTGTTGATTGTTAGACATTAAACACTTTCAAAGATCTCTGGGATGTCCAGTAGGTAAACCCACAGGCCCATCTAGAAGGTTGAGCTTCTAGAAAAGAAGCAACTCCATATGGTGTTGAACTAATTAGAACTGTCTTGACTCCCTACTCTTTCCACCATCTGTCTCCTGAATGCTTGATTATGCCTTAAGGAAACATTACCCTCTGGATCACTTGTTAGTCTTAAGCAAAGCAGACTCTTTATATCTTTCTCTTGGCCATCTGGCACTCTTCCTCATTCTCTTTGCAGGGTCACAAAATAAATTCATCAGTCCTTACCTTTTTCTGCCAATGTAAGCTACCCCATTATGAGGAGCTTCACATGAAGATCTCTTAATTGCATTTATGCAGTCCTGAGACAGGACCCTATAAAGGTTGATTTAGGGAAAACATTTCCCAGAAATACCTAGAAATTATGGAGAACATTGACCTAATACCTAGCAATCTCTGTGAAGTATAGCTTTCAGTCATGCAACTTTACTCAAAAAGCTGAGCCCACACACTTTCAGAGAGCTGTCAGTCATGCTGGTCCACATGAAATAGAACTGTTCTGAAACAGTTCATTCTTTTGTAATGGGAGAAGGTACAGGGACACATGGCATTTGGCTACGTCATCTCTTTTTCCTATAGAAATAAAATAAGGAAAATAAAATGAAATCTAAGGAAATAAGAAAGATAAAAGAAGGTGTTGGGGTGATGTAGGATGAGGACAGGATGACAAGTGAAAAAAAAAATTTGAAATTATAAAATGACAAAAAATTACTTTGTTTTGGTCCTTCAGTTATGTAGGACTTTTTCTAGAACAATTTTTTCCCCAAAACAGTGCAATCTTCTTGAACATTTCAATTTTATGAAAGAGAAATTCTCATCTAAAAACTTACAGCAAAGTTCTTTCAAACAGTTCTTATAAAATCATAAGACCATAAAATCTTAATATTGTTCAGAAAAGTTGGAAGTACAAAACTAGTAAATTACAGCTGAAAATCTCCATACACTTTAATGTAGATAGCATAATCATGGACATGACAAAGAACTAATCCCTTCCTTAAAGAATGGCTCCCAGTAAGTTATTTTTTGGATGAATGAAACAGATCGATTTCCAACTGAATTGTCTACAATCAGTATGGATAAGCCAACAGCAACATCAAAACATTTCTCATTCTATTTAGGAAGACTCCAGCTGAGAAATCTCTACACAAGTGTTTTATTAAATGATACAGTCATATGACAAACAGAAATAGTCATTGTATGAATGCATTGATTTCAGAATGAATATGATACATGAAAAATTTAAATGGGAAACGGAAATAAAACACCAAAAAAAACGAAGGTAACTGTCATAAGACCAAGAGAATTGGAAAGAACACGTAACTTTAGCAATGCAGTCTCTGAAATAAAAAACGATCTATAATTTCTTGCACATTCAGTTTACTGAACAGAAAATCCTTAAGATCTGAGGTGAACTGAAGAACTACTGGTAATAACCAGAGGACTTGAATAGTAACAAATTTAGTCCAAAGAAATAGACTATTACTTGAGTGATTTACAAGTGTGCTCTGAATGACAAGTATATAAGAGAAAAAGATTCAAGAAAAAAAAAAATAAATTCTGCTATTGCTATGGAGATGCACTGCCTCACAATATAGATACCCAGCATTTGAGAAAACAATGGTTTATGTGGGAAAGGCATAGCACTTTTATGAAGTGACAGACAAATAGTCGTTATTACTAAATACTTTAAGCCACAGGACTATTTTAATAAATATAAGTGGTAGAGCCCTTGAAGCCCAGAAGTAAAAAATATATATGCAATGCAAGAGAAAGCTGGTGAATAGGGCAGCAGAAATAAAACAATTTTTTCTACTTCATGAAAAAAATAGGTACATTTTTTTCCTTCTTCCTCTCCCTTTTTACTTTTTTTTTCGATAAGAGTAAGCACATTCTAAGATAAATCACATAAAGAGATAAATAGACTCAAGAGCACCAGTAGCTGTTAAAGCAAAGAGGAAGAGAATCACACACCAAGACACACAATATCAGATTTTATCCATATGGTGTAAGAAGTCCACTAGATGAGAAACACTTATCTGTGACTTCAAGAATAGATAAAAAACCACAAGCAACAACAAAAAAAACACAACAGAAAAAAACAAACAAAAAAACCCGAAAAAAAAAAAAAAGAAAAAAAGAAAAAAAAACCACACCAAAACTCAACCAACACACACAGAAACCTCCAACCACTCACAACAGTTGCTAAAGTGTTGGTCTAGGAAAATAATTGTCCTTTTCAAGGAGATGTTGAGCAAAAAGACAGTACTGCACACAGATAAAATGGCATCTCCTGTATCACAAAAACATAGTGTATTTTATCTTGGTATATCACAGACAGAAAAAGAGCTATTGTAATACAGGCACCAAAAAAAACCAAAGCAAAGCAAAACAAAACAAAAACAAAGCAACAAGAAGCTACCAAAAAGGAAGCACTGGGATATATCTGTAGTACTGACTATTGGTGGCAAGTACAAAATACCTACTAGCATTGATACCATTGATATCAATATTCAGCATCCAAAAGTTATTGAAAATAATCAGTGAGATTTTTAGAAGATAATAACTTGAGGGGTAGTCATTGGATAAGATTTTTAAGTGGTATTCTGGTTTACTAGTGGATGTGTGAAAGTAAAAGTGATTCTATACAAATATTTTAACTCCTAAGTATTCATCATAACTGAGCATCAATAACGGTTATTTGCCACCACCTAAAATTACTTACCCTTGAACCTGTAGTTTCCTAATCCTGTCTTAAGAAAGTCCTTACAGCTAAGAATGAACAGAAACTAACCTGTGATAGACAGCTGTTTTTAGACAGGAAAGTTTGGGTTCTGACAAAATGAATCTTTGAGAAATTTAACTGAACGAGACAGCATTTCAGGAGAATAAAATACATGAGACAGCATTTCAGAATTTTAGCTGAATGAGTCTGCAAATATGTCCTCCCTCATTTTCACTCAGTAGGATAAACAAAAGCTGTAGATCACTATCAGCTGCACATTCAGTCAGGCTAGTAACAACTTTAAAAGCATAGAAAGCACAAATGTATTTCATATGCAGGTCAGAAATTTCCTAAGGTAGAGCTGTAAAAAGACTAGCAGCTTTAATTTGGAGCTACTTGCATTTTCAAATGTATGTCTGCAGAGCTTATTTTTCAGTATCCTTTTTTTTCAGAAGCTCAAGCATTGACTTTGTTATTTGAAATCTGAAGATAAAACAGGAAGTAAAACCAGAAAGATATAGACTGAGATAACAAGGTTAGGACTTAAAAATATTACTCAAATCCGCCAAGGACAAAAATTCCACATATTATTTGTCTAGTAAATGACTTTATAATGTGAGAAATACACTTTCTAGAGCAGTGCATGTATCAGTCACAGTGATGACTACAATTAAACTAAGACTCACTGTATTTGTGAGACTTATTTTCATAGCTTGACAAATACTGGGGTTTCTTGCAAGATATAAGTTTTATCCACTACTTCTCTTTGGGATCTGGAGTCTCCAAGGGCTCTCTCCTCTCCTCTTTTTCTTCCTTTACTTTCTGAGTGCTACTAGATGTTTGCAGGATTTTTCACTAGTGTACCCTAAACAAACCTTCAAAAAGACCTTTATTCTTTCAAATTCATACACCTCATCTTAGGGGACTCACTAATTTCTCAAAACTTGGATGACTAAATCAGGCTCATAATCTTTCTTTTCTAACTGTCTAGAGCTTTCATTGAAAGTTTTCATGCTACCACTCTCTGTCATCCAGAACCAGAAGTTTCCTTTGATACTCTCCCTTCGCCTTCCCCTACAACTTTCATATCATAACCAAACCCTTTTGCACCTGTTCCACATTTAAAAAATGCCCTGCACACATCTACCCACTTATATATTTGTAGTTTTGTTTTTAAATGTGTCATTCAAAGTAACTCCTCCCCCTCAGGCTTAAGAAAACACATTTTACAGTGTTACTCTAGCATTGATGTGTGTAGGTTTTATGTTTTGTGTATAAATACATTTGTATGTATACATATTATATATATGGACACATGATTATATCAATAGAAGAATACAAACAATATCAAAGGAAGAGTGGACAATTTGCTCCACATGAAAATGTCATGTTTAAATCACTTTACGGAGCTATAAAACTGTATGTTTGTTGTGAATTTGACCATACATCTATCCCTTTTACCTGATTGGTCCACATAATCTTAGAATTTATGGGTTTTTTTTATTCTTCCACTATCATTCAAGCTTCTATTCAGCCTAATAAAGCCTTCTAGTATAGAGACTAAACCTTCTCCATAAAACACCTAGAAAACTTTCAGCTGCTACAGAATTAAAGATGTAGCTGAACTTGAAGTTTCTATTTGTTGCAAATTCTCTCATAAAAAGAAAGAAAGAAGGTGTAACAGAAAACAGTAACATATCTACTCTCAAGCTAGTTCTTAAGGCAAAATGGAATAAAGACCCTGGAAACTTCTGTGGAGCTGAGATGATGGTGAATTGTTTGTTCATTTCTCCAATTGTTGAATTTTTCCCACAACAACAGCAAATATTTTTTTCCTATTTTCTACACTGTCTGTAGACTCTTGTATCAAAGCACAGTTGTCTAAACTCCAACTTCACAGCTTTTATTTTTGTTAACATTCAGTTGCCTTCAGTTTTCTTAAAAAAATCACCTCCTGTGACACAAATGCAGAAGGCAATTCAAGTGGATCAGCTAAATTAAACAGTAATTGTATCTCTAAATCGAATTCATATGGCACCACTAGCTACAACTTTAGTAGCATTCAGAGGTAAACAGAAATTAAACATCACCAAAGAATATAATTATTCATTTAAAAAATCCTTTCAAATGGCTGAAATCCTCTCTTCCTCTTAAAAAACATGAAATTAATAATAACAGCTGGTTTGGATACAGCCCTATTGATATTTTTATGATGTCCCATTATTGTGAATGGGGTCTGGCTTCCTGCCAGACCTTGATGTGGCTGCAAGCTGTTTCAAGTACCAGCTAGTATTGAAGCTGTCAATCAAAATATGCTTCCTTTATCAGCACTGTGGTATTTTATGAAATATCAGAATGAAATGCCACACTTGCATCTGCTCTAGCGTGAGATGCACTGTATCACCCAGGTGCAGAGCCAGATCCTTTCGAGTGCAGTGCCCATGGGTGTGCTAGCATCAGGACCATCCTTTGGAAGCTAACTTTCCACTGGGTAATTTGGAATCTTATCAAAAGCCCATTGAAGTCAAAGGAAATATTCCTATTGATCTCAGAGGGCTTTGATCAGGCCCATGGTGAGCGTGTAGTTTAGCAGTCTTTTAGTGCTCTTGCAATGTGCACGGTCAAATGACTACACTTAATCTTTTGAGTAAAAATATGAAAGTCAGCACAGTCCATCTGAACAGAATCAGAAGCCAGAAAGGAAATTAGCATGTGGAATTTGTCTCCTGAAAGCCTTTTTTAGTTGCCAACGTTCAACCTTTAGGCAATCAGGAATATTCACAATTGCCTTTGCCTAGTTGCTGTCGAAGCCTGTCCATTCCACTGTTTCTGCTGTGAGGTCCCCGTGGCATGTAAATTATTCCTGTGGTATAATATCTCTGATACAAAGCCATTTTCTAGTGGCTAGTTTGCACCTAAAATCCACCGACCCTGATGAAATAGATGTATTCTACCGAGCACAGAGGCATGTTTTAATGTTGCTCATACCCTTTCTCATGCTTTTCTCCACATGATCAGTGCACTATGCATGTGCTAATCAGAAGTGAAAACTTCTCAACTGGAGAGTTTTTATGTGTGGGCCATCCCATTGACAAAGTAGAACCATTGTTTCAAACCCCATTGTTTGACTAGAGAGGGATTTAATTGTCACCAAGTTCCCTTTGAGATTTTAACTTAGATCTAATATTGGATTAATGTGAGGAATGGGTAGAGGCAGTTCTTTTCTGCCATGCTTTATGGAGGATATACTGCTCATCTCCCAGACATCCCAAGGTGGTTTTCCTCCCAGCAGAATGCTGGTCGCTTGAGGAAAACCACTTTCCCTCAAAAGTATTTCAGGGAATTTCTGTCTCAGATTGCTAATGTCTGTGAATCCCTTTTCAAAGTAGAGATGGTATGTGTGGGAAGTTATGAATTTGGCAGTAAGGTAAAAGGAAAATGCTGCAGCAGATGTCACTGTTGTGGTTTTATGTTGTGTTTACCTTTGGGCTTGCCTCAGCTCCTCCACCTTTAAAGCTTTGGGAAAGCTCCCTTACATTGGAGTGCTACAAAGGTTAGAATTAGGTGACCCACTGAAGTCCCAGAAGAGCTGTACAGTCTCCTAACGAAGTGTTTAACATTGCTTTTATAACCAAGATTATTTCAGAATTGCACTGATATCAGACTTCTCTGAAAACAGAAGTGGGAATTCATGCCTCTAGCTGGAGTAGACTTTAATCTTTTTTTAATGAAGTGACCTAGTAAGGAAAATCTAAATGAATACTAGGAACTTGCTGGCAAGATACAATAGCACTAACTCCCCTACTGAAACATTTTGCAAGGTAATACCCACAATTCAGAAATTTAGTGATATTGCCAGGGTATCTAAAGTAGAAATAAGTTCATATATTTTTGCCTATGTTTCTGAAAGACAATTTTTAAATTCTTTTCCAAGATCATGTCTATAACTAGCTACTGACTTCATACTTAGAAACAGTAAAATGTATCCTGGCTTTCAGAAAAAGAATCAGTGCTGTTGTACATAACTCCAAAAATCATGTCAGTAGCACATTATGTTTGAATACCAATAAAGTGCTTAGGAGTGTATATACTAAAGTCAGTGCTATGGGGTTGTCATAAAAATAGAGAAAACTGCGGGGCAAAGTAACTGATGGGTATTTGTCTTGCTATCAGAAGCAAAGCAGTTATTTCTATAGCAAATCATTGCTCACATAATGTATTCATTGGACACAAATGTAGTCATGGACACAAACCCCTAAGTTTTTTGAACTTCTTCTGATGGTCTTGTATTCAAACAGATGAAGAAGAAATGTTTCAAAAGCATCAAAGTGACTTCAGGGCCTGAAGGAGACACTTCAAAAGCAATTCATACATATTGGTTTTCTAAGGTCCCTAAAGTGGTGGATGGGCATCACCCAGAGCATTTAGAGAAGTGCTCAGACCCAACCAAGAAGCCTAACAGAGTAACTTTGGCTACAACATAATATTTGAAAATCTCTCTAGAGCTTGTAATTCACTCTGGTGAGAATGATTGCAGTACTACTTGTGGTCTTTCCTCTCTAAACTTAAACTTGTGTCTGTGTGTGGTGAATTTTGAAGAGCTCACTGTTTGGGAAATAACTCTTCACTTCAAAGATTTCTGATTGGTGAAATTTTTGACAACGGCTGTGTTTAGAAGATAAAAAGTTTTGAAAAAGGCCATAGGTACAGAAAAAAAATCCTTAAAAGAATCCTGTGATTTACAGAACAAGCTTTAAAGTTATCTGTTATGGTGGAAAGGAGTTTTAGTCGGTTCTGTTTTCTCAGGCTAAGTATTTTGTCTCTAAATTGGTTTGGTTTTGGCTTGCCTCCTGTGTGTTTTAATATTTGGTGTTTGGTTTTGTTTTACCCCCCAGATCAGGGACTGTGACATTTTAGAGGCTTCTACACAAATTTTAGCCATTAGAATATTTGGAAATCTGTGATATAGTCAGAAATCTGGCATAAAGCAGTGGAGTACTACCTACTGGTCCTTTACCATGGAAACAGAGGGATAGACAGCTGTGTCAATGTTGCCATGGTGAATAAGGTAAGAGTAGTTTGTGGCTGGCAAACAAGAGCAGGCATGTTCCAGACTAGTAATGCTATACTCACTGCTTACTTGAAGGAATACAACTGTTTTATATGAGAAAAAATTGGTTCTTATAGGAGTAGAAGCACATTTGTACAAAAACTGTGACTCACTGTGCCCCACTGGAAAATCTGCAGATGAAATTTCCAAGTATTCCAGTGGCATAGATTGATCTTTGCACATCATAGGTTTGGGGTCAGCTGAGATTTGAGGGTTTATCCTTTATGTGGAGGGAGGGGATATATTGATGCTGTGGCAGTAGAAGGTGATAAAATATTTACCCAAGTGACTAGCTGCACTCAATCTGGTGTAAGAATTCACTATCTCCTTTACAATCATCATTTCATCTGCAATTCTGGTATTGAATTTGTAACAAGAAATCATGTCAGTTCTGATGATCATTTAGACGAGAACCCCACTTTTTCCTTACACTTCTTCTGTAAAGAGAGTCACTAACAGTCAGGCATGCTAACATAAAAATCCCTTTGTCCTGGCACAGAAATCTTTATTCCATAAAGATAGACTTCCGATGCTCTGCTGCAGATGATGAGACATAGCAGTATATTCATTAGTCACGGAGTCTAACACACAATCACAAAACAAAATAGAAATCACTTTATCCCCCAAGTGGTCAAACCCTATTCAGTGTTAGACTGTGTTATTTATCTGTCTATCTGGGATTGTGTCATTCTTTACTGCTGTGGCTCAGTGATTTTGTGAGAGGAGGATATTTTTCTTTACAAATTCTGGTAATGAATCATACATTGGAATACAAGGGCATCCTAGGGGAGCAAGAATCTTTATGTAGGATTATTATTCTCTTAAGAAAAAATGCTACATCTTATCTAGAAAACTGGCAGCTAATTTTGCTGTCATCCACATCTAAAATCATTTTAGGTTATACCTCTTCTTTCCTCAGATTGGTATATTCAATATCAATGAATTATAAGAAGACGATGATGTACCATAGTTAAATCCTGGGCTAAAGTAGCAGCAATGGTGTCTCCCACTGATTACAGATTCTATAAACCATTGCACTGCATAAGTCCATTAAATATAAATCTGATGTCCTTTGAGAAAGACCATGCAATTTAATAATGTCTTATTACTAGCATAATTTAGTCTGGGCATTGAGTTCATATTTTGAGCTGATAAATCTAGGTTTCTGAAAATCAACACATCTACAAATGTGTATTAGATTTCTTGAATGTTTTTCTTTTTTGTCAACACAGATGGTGCAGTTGACCTCAATGAAACTTCGATTTAAATACCTGAATTTGATAGTCAATATTGAATTCAGGATCTCTTTTGCATCACACAAAAATGAGACTATTTTTAACGATAAAATTTCTTCTCAAGTAAAAAATGAAAATGAGAAAATAACGATTGTAAGTAACTGAGTAATCTATTCCCACATGCTAGAAATGTCTCCTTACCTTTTTTGTATCCATAGATGCAGACAGCAAATGGTGAAATTTCCTGTTAAATTGCATCAAACTACAACTGAAAACAGAACTTGAGACGTTATGATCAGAAAAGAAAAATATATTCCACAGCACTCAAAACTACACACTTTACAAAGATGATCTTTGCTGAGGGAAGTCTACAGTTCTAATACAAGATGATGTGAACAGATGTGTAAAAACCCTCTGTATCATGTAAATTTACTACATTCCTCTTTCGTTACCACCTTGGGGCACAGTTACATTTTCTTTTTCTTTACTTTAATGTGAACTTAATGAATTACTATTTATTCTCCTCCTCTTACCATTTCTGCTCCAGTACCAATCCCTTAGCTGTATAACTAACATAACTGTATGGACATGCTGTGAGAAAGCTTAAAAAGCTAACCCACATTAAAGAAACACGCATTTGGGTTTTATATATCCATTTTTAATTCAAACTTCTGAGCATTTCTCAAGTCAGCCCCACAGTCACTTTTGTTAGCACAACTGAGTAGTACACCAAAAGTGATGAAGGGGAAGCTATGAAGAACAGTTGGGAAAGAAAATGTCTTAGGCCCATTTTGCCTCTAGGTTGTCTCAAAATTAAAGCCTTGGTGTTGATTTTCATCTCAGATCAGTTCAGGACATTACACTATTTTTTTTTTCAGTTTATGTTACCAAGATATTACAATATCTTTAGAGCATAGAAAAACTTTTGAAAACTTATTAATGATTTCCAATTAGTCCTGGGGAAAAATATCAATATGGGAAATTAAGGTCTTTTCTTAGACATTAAAATAGAATTATTTAATCTACAAGCCTATGCCAAGGTTAGAAATAGAAGCCTGAAACAAAAAGGGAAACATTATGCTTTCCTTAAAATAAAAACTGAATGAAGGCAGAATTTCTTGCAAATAATATGAAATAAATTAAACATTTCAGAACATTATAGGAATTCTTTAAAAACGTTATTACTTATGCGACTTTTTTCTTTTATTAGTGTTATATCTGTTCGCATATAGCCTTCAACAACATAACTGCTATACTTAAATATCTTAGCATATGTCTATAGAAGTTCATATGTAGAACTCCCTACAAATTCACAATAAGTTATGATATTATGTCATTTGGACTGCCCAGAGTTCAGAGATTTGGTATTTAAATCCTCTCAAACCACTTCAGAATGCCATTGAACACATAAACATTTTTGAGTACACTGCATTTCAACCTTTGGGTTAATAGCGGATTTTTCTCCTCAGTTCCACCAAAAGTCTGTGGTCCATATCCAAAATTATAGAGGGTTGGAGATAACACCAATAATATCTTTTCCTTGGCTATCTGCGAGTTCATCTTTCTGTAGAATACTGTCTTTCCTTATAAGCCAAGCTTTGTCAGACATCTACATATGCTACCGTATCTTTAGAGACTTTACCATCAATAGGCTGAGCTTCTGCTTTCCATCTGAGAAAAAGTCTCACTTTAAAGTACAGCTGTAAATCCATTACTTGAAATTGCATAGGCTCTGGAGCTAACAAGCATGCCCCTCCATGTGGTACATCAACATGGAGTACTCCAGACAGACAGAAGTCTTACCCCTGAGAGACTCCAGTCATTCTCCCTGCAGCAACAAAAGCACCAGGGTTCAGACACCCAGCTTTTCAGTGTGCTCTGACAAACCTAATCATCTCCGTGTACAAAAGCACTTTGCTGACTTAGCCACACAAATCATCGAGTTATCCTAACTTGTGTATTTATATTTCTCCCCCACTAAACAAAATATTCATAGATATTTAGGAGGGCGGAGAAGAAATGCCCTGTCAACTGCCTTGCCCACAGTGAAAACTTCATATACAAAATCAGAAAAACATACCCAGTTACTGATTTACCAGTATTTAAAATACATTGTTTCTCTCCCTTTTCTAGGTAAACTGTCAAATTCTACAGTGTAAAACATAGATGTTATGAAAATGGGTACATAACATAGAAGTAGAAAGGTGAAAGGAGAATGAAAGTTAATACTTTAATAATCTTTCTTTATCTACATATTTTCCTTTTATTTTCCATTTTCTCCAGCGGCTTTACTGCTGTTTTTCACAATTTCTTGTGTTTCACATTTTCAAACATCTGAATAAATGACGGATGTGGTTATATGTCCCAATTGGCTACATTTTAATTCCACTTGATTCCTGGTATCACTTTATATAGTAACATCTTAACATACTCTCTAATCATTTGAAACCTTGTACATGTGTGCTTGCAAAGTCGTTGACCCAGTAATCCAAATATTGACTGCAGAAATAGGAACAATATATGTTGTATTATCAATTGGAGAGCTCCACATTCATAATTTAGAGCTCAGCTACAAGAAGGAAAAATGTAAACCTCAATACAGCACACCTCCAAATATATAAACATATTACCAATAAAATTATGTACCAAATGCAATTATCAAAAATCATAGAAGTTGCTAAGTAAATAGATGTTAAATTTTCAAGGAAAATTATTTGTTAATTTTTTATGGAATACCTGGACAGATCAATTTTCTGAGCTTGACTGCAATTCAAGGATAATTTTTATTTAAAGTCTGCTTTAAAACTAAAACAGGGGCTTGGAGGTCCTGCCCTGTAAGACCTTTGAAATCTGCTTTATTGTTACTGGGCTGTTACCTCCTGGTAAGGAAGTTTCAGAACTATGACAATTACTTGGGACTTGAGAATTCTGGGTTCAATTTTCAGCCATTTCACAGGCTTCATAGCTCTGGTCTAATATATGCACATCTTCATTTTCCTTATCTAAATTTAAAGTTAGAAGATTTTATCTGAATTTTCTATGTAGATTCCCATAATGGTTGGCATATCCTATCCTAATATTGTAAGAATTGTCCTCTGGAAGTGCTTCTTTTCCTTTCTGTGATAAAAAGATTTAGGAAGATTGATTTTATAATACAGGCAACTAAGCTGAAGATCCAAATTTAGACAATATGAGCACATTCCTCGAAACATATTATTTGCTGAGGAAATCTAGATTCTAACTTAGGCAAGGCATCTAAAATTTTAAATCTAAGACTAGATAAGAAGAGTAAAAAAAATCCAAATATTTTTGGGGCCCAGTTTTCAATCTTTAAATGCTTTTTTCCTAGCTATGTTTAGTTTTCTTATTTAGCATTATTATTATTTATGCATATCATGTATGTATTATTTGTATGAGTATTCCTTTTGTTTGTATTATTTATATTATTGGTAATTGTTTGTATTATTTTTTGCTAAATGCCATCTGTCTGTCAGTATCCATCTGCTGTCTCTTGTTTTAGGCTTACACTGAAAGCTCTTGGAGCATGATTCATCTTTTTTTTCCTGACCCATTACACGTTACTCTTGGTTATTAAAATGCCCAGGAATTCTAGTTTTGAAAAGAGCCCCACTGAAAAAGGTGGCCTACAAACAAAAAATAAAACAATAATCCATGCTCCAGTGAGGTAGGATACCAAGTAAATACAGAGTACAGGGAGGCAATGAGACAAAGGTAGCCAGCATGATAGATACTGTATTACAACAACAGCCTTCTATTTTCCTTGTCTTTTGCAGACATTACAAGAAAAGAAATGGTATTCTAGGAAACTGCTCTTCATGAGGGGCATGTCTCAGCACCAGAAAAAATGATGTTTACTCAACAATACCATGAGTTGGGGAGTGAACTTCAGATAAGAGATGGGAGTAACATTGTAGAAAATGGAAAAGGTCATGGAAAGCTTCTAAAATTGAAATAAGTCACTTAATTTGATATCATAAAGGAGTAGGAAAGCTTCTAAAATTGAAACAAGTCACTTAATTTGATGCCATAAAGGAGCACTAAGAAAATAATGCAAAGCTGAGCAAAAAGATGACCAAAGCAATGAGACAGGAAAATGATATTTGCAACAAAATTTCAAGCTGCTGTGAGTAGGGCAGATCAATGGGGACTGCAGTCAGAGAGGTGGAAGGTACAGTCATGAGACTGGAGACAAAAGTAATTGGAAATGCTTTGGATGCTTAAATATGGTTTCACTACACAGAACAAACTGCAATTGCTGAAGTAGCAGACACATGCAAACAGTAAGCAAGAGAAGCTTCTGGAAAATCTACATTATTGATCACACTTAAGAATTGTTAATAGAAGCAAATAATTATTCCGCAAAAATTCTGCTCTAAATGCAAGGGTTTGTTGCAGAAGTACATAGTGAGATGCACAGCCCATGCACATCCCCACCAGCTTGATGACCATTTCTTGATTCTAATTCTTTCATGGCCAGACCAGACGAAAGTGTCAGTCTGAATTTCTCAGATTACTTTAGCTGTCCTAATGTCTTCGGTAATTTATAAGATTTTCCATCACTGCCATGCATTATTTAAATCTGTGAATCATTTTGAGATAAAGACAGAATCTGAGTAAGAGGTTGGACAGAGACCTGGTAAAAAATACAGCTTCAATGTACTAACTTGGCATGTCTGCTCTTCCTTGCTACATTTATTTATGATAGAGAACATATGAAAATTGTTTCTGTGGGTCATGGATTCACTTATTCATGGCTCTCTTGTTCACATTACGTTTGCTCCCTGAGTAACAACATCTGCAAATGACAGAGTTCAGAGATAGTTTACAGTACTTACATATAGAAATGTTCATTAACAAAAATGAATGGCTACCCTCACGACATTCTAACTAGCATATCATAATCCTAAAAACATTTTTTTCACAGAAATTCATATGGACTCCTAATTAAAAATAAAGTCAATTGTACTGTAAATGGATTGGACTGAGAAAACTATGTTGTTTTGTATCTATAGTGCAAAATAAAGCAAAATCTCATACATGTTTAAAAGCAGAAGGCACAAGGTTAGGGACTTGACTATACTGACTCAGTCTTCAGGAAAAGTTATCGCTGAGCTATATCATAGACTCACAGAATGTTTGAAGTTGGAAAGGACCTCAGAATGCCATCTCATCCAACTCCCTGCTCAAGCAGGAACACCTAGGCCTGGTTGCACAGGACCATATCCAGAGAGCTTTTGAATATCTCCAAGGATATAGACTTCACAACATCCTTGGGCAACCTGTACCACTGCTCAGTCACCTTCAGACTGAAAAAGTGCTTCCTGATGTTTAGATGGAATCTCCTGTATTTCAATTTGTGCCCATTGCCTCTGTTCCTGTCACTGGGCAACATGGGAAACATCCTGGGCCCATTCTTTTTCCACCCTTCTTTCAGCTATGTATACATGTTAGTAAGATCCCTAATGAGCCACCTCCTCTCCAGGTTGAACAGTTCCATATTTCTCACCCTTTCCTCATGAGAGGTGCTCAATCCCTTAACCACCCTAATGGCCCTTCATTGGACTCTCTCCATGTCACTCTTGTACTGAGCAACACAAAACTGGACACAGCATTACATGTGTGGTCTCCCCGAGTGCTGAGTACAGGGGAAGAATTACATCCCTTGAGATGCTGGCATCACTCCTAAAGCATCCCAGGATACCAACAGTCTTCTGAGTGTCAAGGGTGTAGTTTTGGTTCATGTTCAAGTTGGTGCTCAGCAGAATCCCTAGGTCCTTATCTGCCAAACTGCTTTCCAGCTTGTACTGGTGCATGGAGTTGTTCCTCTCCAGATGCAGGACCTGGCACTTCCCCTGGTTAAAGTGATCCCTGGCAGGCAGCAATCCAGTCCAGATGATTGCCTGGGTTGACAGATGGGTGTCATCATCCCCCTCAGCAGGGAAACACACATTCTGATGTCTTGCCATTTCTTCCTAGGGTAGTCTTACATAACTTGGGGTTAGGTGAAGATGTGTTCGCTTGCAAACACATCTTCAGTTTGGAGGATAGTGACCCTATTCTTCAGTAATAGGTTGTAAACAGTTAGGGTGGGGCAGGACCCTTACCCTTCATGCTAGCTTCCATCCTTCCCCCTTTCCAGAATTTTCATTTGCATTGATGGTGGGGTCAAACACTGACTATTCTGTAAATGCAGTGTGAGGCTTTTCAAGTGCTGAGTCTCAGTGAAGATCCTGTTTGTTTCCCTTTCTTCTTCTCTGATGCTCGTTTCTTCTCTTAACTCCTTCACTTGCCAGCACAGCTCCTTCATGATGGTAAACCTCCCTCTCAGGGCAGAGGTGCATCTCTCCTGGCCTCATCAACAGGCCCCAGGCACTCCCTCCGGGCTTGAACTTGTAGGGCTGATTCTGCTGCCTGAGAGTCAGTTTGTGTTGAAGCCTTCACCCTTTCAGGGACAGCTGTTCTAACACTTACTGAGGAAAATGCCCTATGACGTGCTACAATCATGTACGAGACTAGTACAGCAACAGAATTTCACTTGAGGCCCCCTCTGACACCCTCTTCCATTGTTCTGTGCAAACTGCAGTGTCTGTTGATCGCCTCTGTTAGCTGTGCTCACAGCACATTACATCTATGTATTCCAAATCTGAGGGCATCAAAAGATAAAGCTGTTCCAAACATAACTCAGAATACAATTTTATATTCTTGGGAACATTAAAGAAACTCTTGCTACTTAGTTTCACTTAGGTCTCTCTCTGTTTCTCTTACTAGACATTGTAAAAGAAAAGAGTACCTTCTTCATGACTATATGTCTGTAAGTCCACTGAGAAGGAGTGCAATTACTTTCACTCTTAGAACATGGATAAGAGTGAGGTTTCACACCTATATATCATTAAGTTAGCAGGAAATATGTGAATTCCTTCATTTCAGATTTTTCTTAAGTGCACAAAGGAAAACCTCAAAGAAGATGTTAAGGAAACTTTCCAGTCTGACCAATCAGAAGATGCTCTGGCAGTCACACTTGCACCACCCCAAACTTTGCCAGGTTTCCCATGGCAGAGTCTCAGACATCCATTCCACAAAGACGGTTATTCACAGTGCAGTAACACAGAAACAGCCCGAGCTGGTGCCCCCAGTGACCCCGAACAAAGGACACCCTGGGCTTTTATACTCCCACAGCCCAAGAACGCCAAAGTCTTCTGAATCCTAAGCTCCTACTGTGACTCTGAGTGTCTGGTCACCTGACTGGAGCCACAGGTCTTGCCTTGGGCTCCCACTACCCAGAACTCAACCTGCAGCTGGCACTGCAACTCCACACCGAGTACTGGCACCATATGTATTCCTCAAGAGAAGGATTTTGGTAAGGTAGAATTAAACTAGAGTATACATGAAAAAAAGGCTAGTGAAAGGAACAGTAAAGTACAGCAAAACAGCATATTAAAGATAGTAAGGAAAAAAAAGGCCAGTTAAGGGAAAATAAAATGTTTAAAGAAACCAAGATATGGTAGCACCTACAAGAAAGCTAAACATCTGGAGAGTTAAACAGACATCATCCAAACTAAGTCATCCTTGCTTCTATAGATTTATGACTCTTTCACCTTCTTTGCTGACAAATACAATGGATGCATGTTCACCAAACCCCACAGATTGTATGAATTGTTAATTCATTTTTAAATCAAGGGATATCTTTCTCTGTATAAATAATAAAGCATACAGATCTATTTCTTCAGTTGAATTGCAAGGACGCACAGGAATTCTTCAGTGCTACCTCAAGAAATTATAAGATGGCAAATTCCAGATCATTTTCTTCCAATGGAATATTCATCATGCAGGTGATCTCCAGCTACAGTGCTTAAGGCCTGGCAATGTGACATTTGTAAAACCTTAGTATGAAACATTGGGGTCCCTCTAGCTTCCTTCAGCCCTCTGTCTAGAGCATGCAGATGGAGAGAGCCAGTTGTCATCACTGTTATCATAAATGCCACTGTTACCCCTACTGCTGAAAAGACAGCTGGATGCCTGAACACAGCTGTTGCCAAACACAGCTGTATTAAGGGAACAGAAAGGCTTTTGGAGACATGGCTGTGCAACACAGCCTTCATCCTTACCAAGGGCATTGCCATTCTTCCTCACCTCTCTCCCAGCAAGAACAGGCTACTGTCTCCAAAGGGCATAACAGAAGAATTGTTCTGATGCATGCATCAGACTTTTTTACTTTTAATTTTCTTTCTATTTTCTTCACATTTATTTTTAATAAAATACCTACAGTTGACATGATCTACCTTCCTCTATCGTTTTAATGAGAGTATGTTCTCCTCTAAGGGGGAAATGGGAAGTTCAGATTTCACTAGGGTGGTGTTTTTTGTCTGGACAACACATGAGATCCAGGAGGTCCACACATGAAAATGGTTATAAATTCTTCAGGAGATACACACTTTCTGGACTGGCAACTAGAGGACAATCAGGCTAATTTGAAATCACTCAAATGGCGCTAGATGCCCATGTTCAGATAGCTAAATTAAGCTGTAAAGTTGGAGAGAATTCAGCTGTAGCTGTAGGTTCTTACTGGAGAATGTTTGCATGTGATGAAGGTAGGTTTCTTAAATTTCCATTATGATTTGTCAAGAGAAAGGGATTCACCTTGACCAAGTGAGGCCCCTATGTGTTGCCACTGGAAATCCTAAATTGAGCTCCTGCTTCTAATGAGATGAATATGCATCTCAGCTCTCAGTTTCATCTCAGTTTTAAGAACCTATTTAACCCCTTACACATCAGAAGAGTAAAAGATAGGGATGAGGCATAAGCAATTGGAAGTATGGGAAAGACATAACACAGAAAATGAGGGGTTAGATACCCTTGTGTATTGCCAAATTGGTGCAATTTGTTACTCTAAGGTAAGGACTTATGATTAGGGGGATAAATCTGGGCCTTTTTTGTGAACCTGGGTGATGACTGGCATATGGAATTGTAAACCTGAATCCTCTGGTAAGCTGTGGGTATCTCTACGTCAGTTTTGTTTGTTGTTTTCTTCATGTCTTCAACACAGCTGCGATTGGTTCAGCTTCCACTTCTGCTTTTACTAAGTATTCTAACAAACCCTATGATTCACTAGGGAACCAGGTGTGCTACCTTCAAGACACGAAATTACATGAGATGGAGTCTTATGGTCATTCTCATGTGGGATTTACTATAGCACAGAACTTCACTGCTGTAGGAGATTAACTTAATTGCTGTCATGAAATGCCTTTATCATATCAGGGGAAATTTTTTAATATAATTGATGTCTTCCTCTTAAATATAGAATAATGATGGTTGCAATATATTATCTAACACTTTTCAAACCTGAACAAACTGATCTTGTAATTTTATCTCCTCGTGTTTTACTGCTAAGAACGGCATGAAATCTGCACTTTCCCTCAGGTGCAGAAACTGAAAGAAGACAGAGTGAAAATAAAAACCGGAGTTCAACTGTGGTACATGGTGGGAGCTTAAATCTACATCAACAGAGCTTGAGTCACTGAGAGCTTCTAGGGAGAGATTATGTGATTCATGGGACAAAACACCTAATATTTTTTTTTTATTTGTTCTTTGCTCTACTAAAGAGACACTTTGTGGTATGTGGATGCATAACAAAAGCACACATGTCCTAATTTACATAAAAATTACATATAATTACATCTAAATTAATTATTTATATATTTATAACTTTATGTCTTTATGTTATAATCTGATGTGTATTTGTGTGATATACAATGGAAAGATATTATGTCTCTTGGATATGTGTTTATAATAGATAAAGTTTAGTTTGATAGCACTGATGAAACTCAGCATGGCCTTACTGGACTATAAACCATGTAATACAGAGGCAGTAGAACCCCTCTTGGAAGGCAGGTAAAGAAAAATTGTAGCAAGCTAATAAGAATTTTTAAAGAAAAAAAAGAGATAGTGTACAGTGTGTCCTTATTTACTTTTCACATGGTAACCTCACTGCCCACTCTCCTTTGTCTTGCTGCCTCACCAAGTCTGCTGCACAGCCTTGATTTATGACAAGTTCTCTCCTGTTTTATTACCAGCCATGAAGAAACACTGCCTGTCTTTGAACACAGGGTGCTTTAAAAAAAGTCAAAAATAAGCAACTTGCTATATTTGCCCTACACTAAGTTCCCAGCCCTCCCCTGTAACAGTGGGAGAATTTTCCTTTTGCCCCTACAGGGCCTTTATATAAGAACTGCAGTTTTTTTATACCTATGTGCCTGGTCACATGGTATTATTATTCTGCACAAATAAATGGTAAGCCTACAAATCACATGATCCCAGTGTGTTTTGCTATAAAATAGATTTATTAAATACAGACTATCCTCTTCTTTTCGTTACTAGACATTTAGCCTGTGAAGCAGTCCTTGAAAGAAAGAGAAAACATGACAACTAGTAATTTGCAAAAGCTGGATCTGCTTCAGTGAACAATAGCATTACCTGAGATAGTCTCGAAGTCCAATAGTGAGCTCATAGGTCAGACAATACCAGACCTCCTTCAAATAACAGAATGGCTTCTCTCAGGCACTTTGTATTTCTGTAAAAGTCTCTGTGTCATCTTGCTCAAATAAGTAGAGAGAAGGCAGGAAATACAGAGAATGAGAAACCTGTGGAAGAACACAATAGAAGGAAAAGAAATCATTGTAATCTTTCTGGACCTAACTAATTGTGAAGAAAAAAAGACTGATGTCTCCAGTTTAAGTAAATCATTAGTAATTTTCTGCACTAAGAGAAATAGCTGAGTTCACAGAGATGTGACAAAGATTTAAGATCATAAGT
This sequence comes from Neopelma chrysocephalum, assembly GCF_003984885.1. NCBI lineage: Eukaryota > Metazoa > Chordata > Aves > Passeriformes > Pipridae > Neopelma > Neopelma chrysocephalum. Next base: position 3,207,710 of record NW_020897694.1, on the reverse strand, counting down.
GCATAAGTGTAATGTAAGATATAGTGGGAAATACTCTTAAAAGGCAAATGCAGTGACAAAAACTCCCTATTGCTTTTAATAGATAATAAATGGGATTCCTCTGAGTTACTTTTCACATGTAGATTTCAGGGAAATGGCAAGGATTTTTTTTCAGAATACTCAGATAAGGAGGGATATCAACTAGAACAAAGATAGTTTAAATTATTCCACAAGATATGACATGGACGTAATGAAATACTACAGAGGGTTCTGACTTCACCCTGCAGATATTGTGTGTATGTAACACAAAAGGTCAAGGGTCCCTTAACATTAAAACTAGAAAAAAATGACGTAGACAGACTTGATATGTGGCTCTTATAATGAAGATGCACCTGATATGCCTTTATTAAATCTAGATTCCTTTATTAATAAAGGAAGTACATGTAGTAGAAGCATGATGACAAGAAATGCACTGTCATTGTTAATACATTAATCCTAGAGAAAATGTAAAGAGCACTAAAGGGACTTATGTGTTTACCTACAAAATCAGGTGTGTTGAAACCTAATTAATTTCTTTTATATTTAAAGCATTTCCTGAAAATATCTGAAAGCTAACATGAGTACTCCTGCAAGTTCTTCTAAAAATAAGATATTTATTGAAAATAAATTTAAAATGCTAGTAGTCTTTGTGCTACTTACAATGTTATTGTAGATCTTTTCCTGACATTTTTTTCTATTCAACCAAGACAGAGAAGAGATCTACATGTTTTATGAACTTTGTCACCAGAGCAATAACTGTGGGTCTGCATGTCAAAATGTTGTTGCAATTTACAGATCAAATTTAATCACGAAGAAAAAATCATATAGAATGTATTTTAATTTCTTAAATTGCTCTTGGATATCTTTGAAGAAGAAAAAAACTCCAAACTTTGGCATATATGTTATCTGTAAGAATGGATTTTTTTGCATAGCTATGTTTCTCAGCATGCAGATAAATATCCCATATCTCTAGTATGGAACATTTGACAATAAGTATTTCCACATGCAGATGGAAAGAACAGGATTTCAACAGCTTATATTTCCAGCCTGTTGCCTATGATTTTGTAGGCCCTGATTCAGGCATGCACATAAATTTATCTTTAAGCATCTGCTTTCATCTCATTAAGCACATGTTTAAGTCTTTTCTCGAAAAGGAATGCTCTCCGGAAAAAAGATCTTGAGTGATGCTATTCTCTGCTTCTGACACTGAATTTAGTCAATGGGTCTTGCAAGCTGCAATTTAGAAAAAAATTCTTACTTTCAAATTATCTTACTACATCTGGTAAATCTTCTCTCTCTCTTCCTCTCTTTTTTCTTTAAGGAATGAAAGAAATTCATGATACTTGCAACTGTATGTCACATGCTTCCTTCTCTAGTCTCCTTCTCTTCTATTGTTCTAATGTTTTCTCTACTCTTCTCACACAGATTTTGAATGTTATTGATTCTCTCAAATTTTAAAACGTGAAGATGAGTTTAGTGAGAACAGCTAGTTTCCTTTACCATGTTACACATTAATAGAACTTCTGCTGATTTTTATTGCAATTCTTGGAGTCACCATGCCACCTCTTTTGGTGTAACATTCACCAGCAGTAAAAGAGGTGGTGTTATGGTAAACATCAGACCATTTGCAGCTGCTAAAGGATTTAATAAAGTGGAGCACTTAGGACCGGTCCAGTCTGCACCTAAATAAACGGCAGAACTGCAGCTTGTAAAACTACATTGAATAAATTCGCTACTAGAAACCCAGCTGCCTGCAATCTCTAAAGAGATCTTTGGTCCTAAGGGTGACTTGATTTAAGAATTACAAAATTTTGACAAATTTTGTATAGCATAAAATTTTAGAAGCTTTAAGACCAAGAAAGACTACAGATATGATATTTAAGATAAGTATAATCTAAAAGACTACTTTTATTAGATAAAGGAGGTTGGTATATTATTTCCCATTGTAGGACAAGATCAGGTTTGAGATCACCTGAAGAACCTGTATATACATAACTTTGTGAGACATGATGAGATGCATACCAGTGTCCTGAGGAAATTGTCAGATGTAGTTGCCAAGCTACTCTCAACCTTATACGAAAAGTCACACCAATCAGAAAAGGAAATATTATACCCAATTTTTAAAAAATGAAGAAAAAAAAAAGACCATGGGAACTATCAATCAACCTCACCTCTGTGATCAGTAAGATCATGGAGCAAATCCTCCGTGAGGACACATCAAAATGTATGGAGAAGAGGGATTTGATTAGAGAGAGACAACATGACTTCACCAAGGAAAAATGCCTGACCAATCAAGTGGCCTTCTATGACAGAGTAAATGCATCAGTGGAAAAGGGAACAGCTTCAGATGTCATCTACATAAACCCCTGTAAAACATTTGCATGACCCCCATTAACAATTTTGCCAATAAATTGGAGAGATATGTGGAGACTGGTGGACTGTTAGATGGGTAATGAAATGACTAGATGGTCATGTCCAAAGAGTTATCATTAATGGTTCAATGTCCAAGTGGAAACCAGTAATATATCATGTCCCTCAAAGGTCCATACTGGGACCAATACTATTTCATATCTTCATTAATGGGATCACAGGGATCAAGTGCACTCTCAGCAAGTCTGCAGATGACGGCAAGCTGAGTGGTGCAGCTGATCTGCTAGAGTGAAGGGATGCCATCCAGAGGGGCCTTGACAGGCTTGAGGAGTAGGTCCATGTAAATGTCATGAAGTTCAACAAGGCCAAGCACAAGGTCCTTGGGTTGAGACAATGCCCAGTACCAGTACAGGCTGGGGCATAAATGAATTAAGGGCAGCAATGTAAGGAAAGACTTGGGGATAATGGTGGATGAAAAATTGAACAGAAACTTGCAGTATGCCCAGAACGTGAACCATACTGTATGTTACATGAAAAGAAACATGGTCAGCAGGCCTCTGCTTTGCTCTTGTGAGACCCACTTGAAGTACTGTGTCCAGGTCTGGGTCCCCAGCAAAAGACATATACCTGTTACAGGGGGTCTGGAAGATGACTGTGAAAATGGTCAGAATGCTGGAGCTTCTCTCCTATGAAGATAGATTGAGACACTCAACCTGGAGAAAAGAAGGCTCTAGGGACACTGTATTGTAGCCTTTAATATATAAAAAGGGCTTATAAGAAAGATGAAGACTTTCTAATGGGGCCTGTAAGTGACAGAAGAAGGGGCAGCATTTTTAAACTGAAAGAAGGTAGGGTTAGGCTGAAAATAAGGAATAACTTTTTTATGGTCAGGTTGAATTAGATTTTGTGTAACCTAGTTACTCTTTGTCTCAGGCAGAACAGGAGCTTCAGACAAAATTTTCAAGAGAAGCACTCCGCCTGAGTCATGAGGTACAGAAAGGACCCCCTTGCTTTCTAAACCCCCACTCACAGAGGAGTCTACGTGCAGCTGGATCCAACCTTAGCTCTAGACTTGTCAGCGTTTTATGGCTAAAGGATTATACATGTGTAATTGGACCTTTTTATAACTTTGTCCCTCAGAATTAAGGATGGAAAACCGAATATATTTATCTAAATAAAATGAGTGATTTATATAAGTTGATTACAATAATGACAATTATTAGACAAAAATACCTTAATCAGAATTATTTACTACACAGTATGGATGTAGTTACTAGTACAGTGCACTATTTTTGGAGAAAGGTAGAAGTAATTATATTAAAGCAATTATACTGAAGCAATATTAAAGCTAGCAAAACAATTACTAAATAGAGATTGATGTTATTTATTTATACCAACCCCCGTGGTCAAATCTCTTTGAATCAGCCTTGAGAAGTAACCTTGAAGGGTGTTCCCACACAAGGGAAGTATCTTCACACATTTTAGGGAGGTAGGTTAGATATCTTTGCTGTGCAAAAGTGAGACTGGCCTTTTTTTGGTATGAAGTGGTTGACAGTCATATGCATTTTTTAGATTATTTGTTGTCAGACTTGCTCAGGAAAATATGCTTTGTGCTGAAAAAGGTGTTAGCAGTTCTGTTCAGCACTTCTGACTCTCAATTCTGTATCAGGGTCCTTGCTGCTCCCAGCTTCAGTCAGGGACCCTCTTGTCTTGGGTCTGATAGTTTGATCACGCTGGTCTTGGCATTCTTCAGCACTAAGAACAGCAGGCTGTCCTTGCTCAAGACACTACTGATAACTAAGTTTGAGCTGCTGTATCCCCTCTTAGGCAGGGCATCCCACTACACTCTTGCACTAGTTGATCTAGTGCAAGATGTTCCTGTCCATGGCAGAGGAGTTGGACTAGGTGATTTCTAAGCCAGACTTTTACCAGTTCTGTACTTATTTCTGATATTGAATGCAAGTCTAAAGGGAAGTGTGATACCATAAATAAATCTCTTAATCCTTATTGACACAGAGCAACTTGAATCTTGGCAGGCCTAGCAATATCACAGGTTTTCAGAAGCACTGCATGCATCAGTGCTACCCTTTAAGGTACTAATACCTCTTCTTTCCTACTCTTGGATAAATATTGTGCAGTGAAAGCAACATCATCTGCTAAAAAGCAACTCACCTGCATGAAACCATAATGCATTAAAATGAAATTAATCCAAGCCCTATAACACTGTAAAATAGGTAAAACATCAGAATGATTAACTACAATGGTGGGGTAAGGATATGAACTTAGTTTCAAGATAGTCAGGATGAGTCTGATTAAACAACAAAGGGCATGCAAAAATGGAACTCTAATCCTTATTTAAAAAATCATACTTCAACACTTACTCATTTATTTACTTGCAGTATCAATAATCTGCCTTAGTGTTTTATCACTCTGCTGCATTCCCTTCCAAGTCAATTACTTGGAATTACAACCTCATTAGCACACATGTGCTCCACCAACAGAGAGTGAAGATGCTGTCACTCTAAAGCCAGGCTCTCCTCTGTATAATCTCTGCAGCTGGCAGCCTCAGACCGCTTAGGTGAGCTACAGATCTATGTGGAACTTTCCCTCTGATTGAAGCATGCCTTATAACATTTGAAGTCCTCTAATTTTCTGGAAAGTTTAGTTGAGGTTCGGCTATGATCCAGTATGACTGCCTGAAATACAATGTGTGAAAATCAAATGATCACACTAAGATTAGGTTTGTGAACTTCTTCAAACGGTACTGATCCTGCACTAATGTTGATATATTTGCTTTTTCTGAAGAGTTTTGGTCCTGAATGGTTCTCTCCCTTGCATAGGCTGGGAGAAATATGTATAGCAACATCCAAAATGCTAATTCCTTTCAAAGGGGGAATTGGATGGCTGCATTTTCTTATTTTCTTTTTCATTCTTTCAGTAAAGTGGATTCACAAGTTTGTTATGGGAGCCATTCAGGAAATGTGAGCTACAGGACCTTCAAGCTGCAAAACCACAAACCGTTACCACCTACCCAGAACGTGTTGGTTCTTTATAATCTGTTTGTTCTTGCATCTAGGAAGCACTATTGGGGTTTATACAGTTTGAAAGAAATATAGTTATATATTTTGATGAAATAATTTGATCATTGCTTGTACATTACATTTCATTTTATAAACCATTTAGGAATGGTTAATAAACACTTACAGGTTATGCATATGTGCACATAAGAAAATTTATCTTCTGCTATTTGTGTATTTTATATAGATACAAATTCAGACTGTAATTAATATCCTTTACTGTTGTATTTGAATTTCTTTATGTATACTGAATAGAAACAGAAGGCTTCATCAATTTGCTAAGGCACTGATATTTCTGAGGTCAAAATCCTGATAGACTGTTTTATTTTAAGTACCATTTGGTACTGGTTCATTAAAAAAATTGTCACAAAAAGAATTTTGCAGTTTAGAGTTATTTGTCTTTTGGGTGATGGAGCAAAAATTACCCTTTGATTAAAACATTCTTATTAATTTCTTAACTACCCCAGGTGCAAAGTAGTAGTAAATATGCCTGTATGAAACAAGTCAAATGCACTGACGACATCCTGGCTTATGTCAGAAACTGAGTATGCAGTAACATGTAAACTGTTGATTTCTACAAAAATTAAGCTTACATGCATGGTTTCCTTCCTAAGACTGACGTGTAGTAGTTAGGATACTGATGGGCTGCCTCAGTCCATAGTTGAGGATTTCTACAGACTAGGTTTTAGGGAATCTCCTTTATGCAGAGGGTGTAATGTCAGGTGTCCATTAACAGCCATTTTTGGATATCTCAGAATTTATTTCATTTCTGAGAGCTTACTTAATACAATTCTTAATGTGTTAATTTTATTTTATTTGGTAAGTTTTTTTTTCTCAAATTTTATACAGAAGTGGTATAATTTAACAGTTAATTCTGCAGTTAGGAAATTTCTCTCTAAATTTAAAGTAGATTTCAATCCTAGTTAGAGTAATATTGGAAGAGCAAATTCACCTCTAGCCAGAGTGTTGTAGAGGAATATTTTTTATTTTCGATCACCCTATAATTAATTAATTTAAACCAGTGGTTAAATGCCTAGGTAGTGCTAACTTACACAAATATAAAACTTAAAAATTATTTAGATGTTGCAGGCTTAAAAAAATAAAGATTGAATACAGGACTGTGTTCATGTTCATACAGAGATAAATACAAATGCACTACAGAAGTAAATATTTAACTGCATTGTATAAATTAATTTCTTGTGTAACTTTACTGCCTCATCTGTTCTGCTCCTGATGTCCCATCAAACCCAAGTTTTGCATTCTTAATCTGTAAATTGCTTCAAATGGATTCCCTTGTTGTTGTTGTTTTTGTTAAATCAAATTACCATAAAAATGTTTCCTCCTTCTCTTTACAGATTTGGCATTTCTTCTCTGAGGCAATTGGGCTAGAGGCCAAAGCTGTAGAAGAATCAGTCCTGGATCAGTAACAAGTTTTTATACACAAACACACTGTGATTTTAAAGTTTATTATCACATTTCTCTATAGAGGTAGAAATGGTAGCTTTCTTTCTTGGAAATTATAGATTCCTATTTTCCCACTGGGGTGCCCAATCCCTCATTCAAATTCTGAAAAGGCACAGGAAAACAGATGTTTAAAGCCATTATGTCTTCTTTATGAACAAAAATGGGCTTCATAACATGATTTTTTTAAAAATAGCATTTATCATAGTTTGCCCCCAAAATGTGGACACTTATCTTCAACACATAAATATTTTTATTCAAAATCTTACCATGAAACCCCACAATTTTCATGTTCTACAACCTCTTTATAGACAAAAATGTCTGGTTAAATTTCTTTGTATAGTTTTCCCATTTTGATAGTATAAGTGCAGATTTCAGAATACTTACCACTGTAACACAATCTGACTAGATATTTTTTCCCACAAAGTAGAAAAACAGAATAATGCTACTGAAGTAAAGATTCCATGAGGCACCAGTAGCATATTTCACTGAAAAAAAAATTTATTATTTTCATTGGAATAGAATATTACATTCTTTTTTTTCAGAAAATTCAATTATTTATTTGTTTGTTTGTTTTGTAATAAATTTCATTTTGAATTAATTCAATATTCCAGTAGGGATGTTGATGATAACCCAGAAAATGTTTTAACCAGCCCTCATCATTATTCAGTTCTTTTTATTATTACTAGAGGTTTCAGTAGTGACCATACCCCTGGGAAATGAAAGAGAACTTCAGTCTTCAGAAGCCTGACAAAGGACAGCTATAGTTTTCCAGAACTGGTGTGTTATGGGTTTATGCCATTTATATTTTCATTTTGTTTTGCTATGAAAAAATGATTTTGAATGGAAAATATTTATGTTGTTATAAACCAGACAGGATTTGCAGTAAAGCTGACTTAATGTTGGTACGGAAAATAGACACTGCTTTTCATAACTTTCTCAACCAAGCTATACTACTTTACAATACATTAACATAGCTTTTCATGTTTAATATCCTTGTGGAGGAGGCTGAATGAAAAGAAGGGAAAATTGCCCATGCTTAATAATATTAGCATTTAAGTTGTCCCACTAGACTTTAAAATTTGCACCTCATTAAAGCAAAGATTGTGCTTGAAGGACAGATTGCAAGAAGTAGGAACATAAGAAGCAACGAACATGTTATTGAGGTAAATGGGGTAAGATAGTTGAATTTTGCTTTTAGAGTCTGATTTTTGTAAACTGTTTATTTGCATCCAACAAAGAAAGAAAACACTTTGAAATGGAGCCTAAAATTTCATTAAAAGACAACAGTATTTAAGTTTCTTTATTAAGCGTTAGGGGTTTTGAGTGATGTTTTCCAGCATGGTTGAATTAATAGGACATTAGTATTTTTATTAGTAGTTTGAGGGCTCTATCTTAGTTCAGAGATTAATAAAATAAAGAAGGTGTAGGTGACATTTAACTAAAGCAACTTGAATTCCCTTTAGTAATTAATCTAAATACTTTTATGGAGACTGCCTCTGAAAAACCTCATAGTAGTACTTTATATTTCCACATCATCTTCATAGACAACTGTAGGTAGCCAGCACCTGAAAGTCTGATTTCTAGTGAGAGATCTAAATACAGAGTTTTGACCATAAATCAAGCATAGGGAAATAGGTTAGATTTAAGGGGTTTTTTAGGTGTGCATTTGGTTTCCTTGACTAGGCATAGACATATGGGGTGCCCTACAGCATCTGAGACACTCATACGAGGCTATAAACCAGAATCAAGCATTGTCTTCATGTAGTGGCAAAAAGAGGCTAACTGCATTAATTCTTGCATGTAACCAATTCAAATAAATCCTTACTTTCTTCCAGTAAAGTCAGTTAAGTTTTTACAATGTCTATTGTTAACTCTCCACACCAGTAAGAATTCATGTTCATGAGGTAGGTGTGGACTGATAGTCAGATGAGCAGTGCTCATTTAAGGCAAAGTTTCAATAATGTATAGGCTGGCTGTACCTCACTGTCCCTATATAGGGTTGTCTTCTCCTTTCTCCATTAATTTAGTAAATACAGACTCCACTCAAGTGATTTTGATGGCTAATACATAGTCCCTCTTATAAATTATGCATCAGTTCAGCTAAAATGGCCTGAGCTTTTGACTCCTTGCTAATTATACTAATAATTTATCTAGTTGCTACACCCTTGTTACAGGAAGGGAATAGGCAAGTGGAGATCCAGGTGACGTGTTGTCTTCCTATTCCAAACTGGTAGAGTGCACATAAATACTTATCAGTTAATACTATTTCTAACCCTGAGACATGGCTCAAGGCCAAGTTTTCATGCACTAATTGTGCTGTTTCAGAAAAGCTTACCTCCTGGAAGCCATTTTCTGTTCGCTGGAGTGGCTAAATAAACACAGTCTGTATGATTTGGCTTCCTAGACTAAATTATCTCTTTTGGATGCTTTGACTACTCGACCAATCCAGTTTTTTTAAAAGAAAACAAACATCACATTATGGGCTGTGTTCAGGCAGACAAAAGAATACACTTTAGAATTAAATTCTTGGAAAAACAAAATTGAAAGCAGGCTTGGTCTGGTGTCATTTTTCTGTCTTGTGGTGCTTATTTGAGAAAAACTTGTGGATGCTTATTTGAGCAACACCACTGGAAGAGAATGGATGGAGGTGAAAAACAGAAAAGAAACTCTGGGTTTTGCTACTGGGAAAAAAGGTACCACAAGAAGGAATGGATTTAATTTATTTTCGCTGAGAGATTTGCTATTTTTCCAGGGTTTTTTTCTGACCTCATAGTGAGTAGATAGAGAGGGTCAATACAGATCTTCTAATCTGAAGAGCTAGAAACATAAAAGTTTTATGCAAGTGATTATTTGTGAGTAATTGTTTTTAATTCATGTTCTTTATCAGATTCTTGTATTCTAGTATGACTGTACAATAATGATGAAACTGTGTTGTACCTAGAAGAGTTTTCCTAGGAGGGCTTCCCTAGGAGTACTTCCTAATTCCCAGAATGGGCTGAGATATGCATCCAGAACTTCATTCTGCCTTACAGATGACCATTATTTAAGTCATCTAACTACGTTTCCACTAGGTAATAATGGCAGGCCAGTGCTGGGCAAGGAATTTAGCCATGGTGTGGATAAGTAGACCTTGAGTAAAATTCTACTTGCTGGCCTACACTGGCTATTTTGTTGAGAATATTTCCCACCAGTTCAGAATCAACCCCTTAAGCACTATAAAGAATACGGAGAGTAGCTCCTATATCCTCTTGAGTCAGTGCTGCAGTTCAGTTTACAAAGCAACATAGGAGCAGCCAATATGCCGATTTGACACAAGATATATACAAGTGTTCTGAAAATACCCTTACTATACTATGTTTTTTCAATTATAGCTTATTTAAAATCACAGGAGTGCAACTCATCTTTTATTACAGTAAAAGGACTCAAAGAATTGATGATACTTTGATTATATAGCATATATTCCACACAAAGAGCATAATGCATGGAACTCTCAAGTTTTCTTTCATTACCTTTTTGGTAAACTAGAAATTGACTCAGAAGATGTGAAAGAAGAATGCATAAATTCTGGATTCAGATGCTTTTATTCTGTAAAAAATATGTCAGAACTTCATTTTAACTTTCTAGTATGTGACCTTCGATAACTGAAAAAAACAATCCCTCTGGGTTGGAATTAATGCTGGAAGAAATAAGAAAAGAAGCATTTTCTTTGAAGACATTCAGTATGACTAAAGCCAAGACATTATCTCACTTATTAGGACACATGACATATATTCATATTCTCTCATTTCCAGAAATAAGTATCCTAGAAAAGAAGTGAAGCACCCAAGTCACCTGTATGGTTAAACTTAAGTGGTTCCTCTTCTTGTGCGTGAAATGATAGCCATGTTTAAATTTTGTGAGAGCAATGAACTTCTTTCTCAAGGGCTGATTTGAAATGACTGACTTCCCTGTAGTTATATAAAATCTATCTGCTACTAACAAAGATCAGACAACAAAAGAAAATGTATTATGAAAGGCATTCTTAGTATACTTTCCTCCTTGACTTTCTAGTGACTGATCTTGCTAAATCAATATTCACTACTACAGGCAATCCTTTGCCATTTCTTGTTGTCTTTGGATCAAATCATTTTTACCTGTGTGGCAGTAGAAGGACAACAGATCTGCACATGAACAGACAAAAGAGGAATATTATCTGGTAGGACCTAGTGAATGCCTATAGTTTGACACCTTTTTAGCAATGTTCTATTGATTACCTTTATGATGAAGAAGAAAAGAAAAAATATTTGGGGCCATGACAAGGACTAGACTTTATTTTCTGTAGTAAATCAGTATAAGGTTAAATACAAACACACAATAGCAAATACTTTTATCAGGCAGGAAATGAGGCAAAAGAAGCAGCATTAAAAACAGTTGCTGCACAGAAGCTGCAGAGGAAAAGACGTATAAATAGCAAATGTAAAGAAAGAGGCAAGAGCAAAAATTCAATCTTATCAAAGAGACCCTAGCTATAATATCCACAGTGAACTCAGCCTCCAAATAGACAGTCCCTGCAGGAGGAAGGAAGTGCCCAAGGAGGCAGGATTCCCATCCCAGTGTTCCCAAAACAAGCTTTTTGCTCCTCAGATGCAAAAAGAAAAGCAGCTATATGTCCCCTAATGAGTTACTCATTATTAAATAAGTTTCCTTAAATAAATACACCACCTGCCTTTTAGTTTCCCTGCAGAGTTACTATGGTATCTTTCTTTTATTTTTTTTGCATTTGGGAAAAGTTAATATTATCCCTGGACTTCTGATCTATGTATATTCAAGTATTTTTCTCATTGAGTCAATGGAAATCTTCACCACACAAGGAATATGAGATTAAACTCATTGGTTGGTTAGTTTTCTAATTATTCAAAAACTCCTCAACTCAGACTATATCATTATTATAATCTCAGATGCGCCAAAAGTTAATTTCTGAAAACAAATTGCCATTAGAAAAAAAATGCATTTGAAAGAGATTATTGAGCACTTTGTTCTTTTTAGCACGTTTTGACGTGGTTGATGTATCTTTTTAAAATGATCTGCCTTAGAATTATCAGGGGAAGCAATCCTCTCCCTCAGCTGATGGCCACATAGGTGGTCCTTTCATGAATTTTTATTTGATACGTTTTCCATTTTCCCATCATGTTCTTACTGTGTAAAGAGAAAGGCTTTTACAGCTCAGAGAAAAGTTTCAATGACAAGTACAAAAGACTAACAAGAGGCAAAAATCCTTCATGTAATAATCCAAAGAAACCCCTCACAGAATAATGTCCACAGTGATGTCAGCTTCAAAACATCCTCCATTCTGATGAGAGGAAAAAGCCAATTAGACAAGTTATCCCAAAGCAATGTCAAAAGCCTACAAATTACAGTAGCTATAAAAGCCAATCCCAAAAGACTTCTGCAGACATGTAAATTAATGCCATTGAAAAGCAATGTAATCAGGTCTCATTTATCATTATAATATCTTCTGATATTATAATATCTGCTGAGACCTGATAGCAATCTATGTACATCATAGGCAGTTTATTTAAAGAGATAACAACTGCTACTAGAGCAGCTCTGAAAACAGATGTTTTAATTGCCCAAAAAGTAAGCAGGGAAACTAAAATTCAAAAAATGACCTATTGCACTATTTGCTCAGGTTAAATATAATCGACTGCATTAATTTCCAAGGTGTGTGGAACAGACTAAAAAGCAAGAAGCTTTGCTTTTCCAAAATTACAACAGGTTTTAAATCTCTTCTGAATCTAACTTAATATGGTAAACACCTGAAAGCTGCCAGACACTGTGCTTCAAATATTTTTGAGGCCAGAGATAACAAATTAAAGACTACTCTACATTTCAGTGTGGGTACACTCCTGCTCTGTGCTAAAACCATTGCTTCCAAATGTAGTCAGTCATAATGCTCTTTCTGGATCATTCATGACAGATAAAGAAGCAATTGTTAAGATTTTTGGCTGCAACAATCTCTAAGTCCTAGGGGCTCTCTAAGGGTGAAACAATATTATGTTGTTTCAACACTATTTCAATGCAACTGTTGGAAGAAAAGCCTAAACTATCTGAATGAATTCAGAAAGACTGAGCTGTCAGAATCTTTACTGTGTTTTTCTGCTAATTCCCTACCTCCCTGTATATAAGTTTCAAAACCAGAAAACACTGTCTTAACTGCAAGTGTCTGTCAGCAAAGAGGTCAGAGCAAAGCAGAGGAGAAATAAGAATGACTCATTTTAGCTATCTCTTCAGTAGAATTTACTTCCTTACTGGCAAACAAAGGAAAATTAATCTCATCTTTGCCTTTAAAGCACTCAGAAACTATTTTTTCTAACCAAGTAGGATCTTTGTGTTTTTCTTCTGAGAAAATTGTTGGTAGTAAAGATACGTGGCTTACCTTTCAGGACTCTGTCAGATAAGCATGCAACGTAGCTCATGTACAGAGATTTTCACTCTGCATGCATAAGTACCTGTCCCTAAGCCTCTGTTTGCTGAGTGCATTATAAAGCAAACCCATTTTCACTGATGATCAAGCTTGAACATTGGATCAGAAACTGAAATAGTGTGCCAGGGCAGAGGGCAGTATAGGAGGACAGCTGGGGGCAATTCCAGTGTTGGCAAACCTGGATTTGCCAGAGCCATCTTTGAGAGTATTGGTCAAATACTCTAATAATTAGTAAATTATTCCAGTCAAATACGTATGCATCTTAAGATAAGATCTCATAAGAGGGATGAGAGAGAGAGAGATTAACAATGTTTTATATAAACATAAAACATTGACAGCTTGATTTCTAAAAGCTGGATTCTGCAAATATAGGATATTCAAAAATCTGTAAAGATTTCTTTTAAAGACAGATAAGACATTTGGGATTAATCTTATGCTGCTGTTTTAAAACAAATACATTTGAAATCTGTTTTCCAGAATATTATTTGGCCTGTTTCAACTCAGTGTCAGTGGGTTCAAGGTAAACCGGAGTCAAACTGGTAATTGCAACTTTACCTGTTTCAAATCCAAACTTGCCTTGCAGATTTGGTATTCAAAATTTTTTTTCAATGTAGCTTTGTCAGGATTTTCTGATTGGAGCCTTGGCAAAAGTACAATCTGAGAGCAGTGAAGAGATGGAACATATGCTTCCAAAAATACCTTAGGAAAAGACAGAACATGTTAAGAGGCCATAATTACTCACAACCAGAAATCTTTGCCTCTGGAGAAAACAGGCTTTCTGAATCTCATTCAGTGACAAATATTGACAAGCTCTGTGCCACACTATTTTCCTGACACAATTTTGCCAAGAAGGTAGAACAGAGTAACACCAAATCAAGGGTAGACTGGATAATGCTGTGGTTCAGGAAGGAAAATCTTTCATGAAGTTCCTAGTAAATGAGATGCAATGTGTATCATCTTGTAGACAGTTTAGTCACACTCTCTTGGTGCACCCAGTTCTCTCTTCCCACCCCTCTAAAAGATTTTTCATGAAAAGAAAGCAGGAGTACTAAGGATTCAAACTGCGTGAAATGAGCAGTGGGCAAGGTTTCCTGTGCCCTCCTCTTGGCCTGTCCCTTACCATCCTTTCACACTCCCTCCTGCCTCACATGCTTGGTTAATCTCTTTGAAATGCATCCTACTGGTCAGGGATCACATCTGGTGCATGCAGAGAGGAAGGGAGACGCAGCATAGGGGATAAGAAGGAGAGGGCAAAGGGCCATCACCTGTGGGGAAGGGCATTATTGGTACATGAACTGGGAAAGCATGCTGGGATCAGAAATTTTCTGAAAGAAACTTTGTCTCTTTGAAAGCTCTGAATATCTGTCCCTTTAGAATTAAAATATTTTAGCAGTCTTGGACTAAGGCTTTACATCTCTGATGATTCATGAGTATTTTTGGGCTGGATAAAATGGGTACTGCTGTTTTGTTAACTGAATTAGCTACACCAAGACATAAAGGGTAACTTTGAACAAGTCACTTAATCTTTCTGTGCCTGTATTTTCTTGCTTGCTTTGTCTATTCAGATTGTAAGTTCTAGATGTACCCCTATATACACTTACCTGGATTCTTCATATTATCAGAGCGCAGTCCTCACTGGCATTTCTACAAACCAACAAAATACAAATAATTCCTGCCATCTTTAATCATAGAATCAATCACAGAATCATATAATAGTTTGGATTGGAAAGGACCTCTAAAGGTCATTTTGTCCAGTCCTCCAAAAGTAAACATGGACAAATTCATTTTTCTTGTATTAAACTGCCAAGTGGTCCAAGAATTAGAGATTTCTGATTATGTTTTACTTTATTCATCAGAGATGGAGTTGATTTTATCTTCCCTATTCACAGACACAAGCGTAATCTTACTCAATGTGAGGATCTCTAAGTCAAAAAGAACTATATTTTTTCGCCTACTTGTATATCTGACTACATAAAACCTTGCTAAAATTTATTACCTCTATCAGCCTGTGAATATTTCTGGCAGTGTAGTAGAGCCACCTTGATAAGGATGAACTAAACCACTTTCTCTAATCTGGAATTTTACTTGTTGGGGTAACCTCCTGAGATACAATACGTAGTTTTCATTAAGGCCCAAAGCTTTTGATTTTTTTTCACAAAGCTTACTAAAATCTTATCCGGTAACAGGGTATTTATGAACCACAGATGAGAAATTACTATTTTTTTATTAATAAAGAAATAACAGTAAATCCTATGCAATTTGGAAGAGCTTCATTCTTGAGTCATGGTTATAAGTACTCAGTAAGATGAAATATATAATGTCTCTAAATATTTTGTAGTATTTGTCTGAAAATCCATCTGATCCTGGTGCCTGCCTTACGCACGAAGGTGGAATTTCTTCTATTTCTGTCTGATATGAAAATGACTGCATGTAGACTCTGAATCTTCATCTGAGTATTTGTGTGTGTGTGTACTTGTGAGTGAGAAAGAGACTGACAGGGAAGAAATTTAAAGTCAGGTATATATACATATATATGTTATATATATTTTTATGTATAGGTACTTTCAGATGTACAACACTAGCATAATTCTAATTCAAATTATGAGAATAATGAATATTGGCTCACATTGATAACTCTCCATTTTTCTCAATCTGTGCCTCCCTATACAAAACAGATGGTTTGATATTTTGTAGTGATATAGTAAGCATTCCCTTGTCCCAAGCCAAATCTGCCATCGGCAAATTCATTCGTGCTGTAAATTATAACTCAGTTGTCAAATTAAAAATGTGACGTTATATGAGACCTTGTAGCACTAAGCAATAATTTACTCATCCCTATGATTTTATCCTACTAATTTTTGTTGTGTCCTTCAGACAGATGCCTTTTCCATGCTGTGAGGTTAAGAGACATACTTCTCTCTGCTCCCATTTCTTCCTTGTCACTAAGTTGATTTACTCTTCCCTGGATTTATCTGTTCACTAGGCATGTTTGCTCAACCCCACTGAGAGTAACATCTTTCTGCCCTTGGAGTTAAGAAAAGCCACTGAACTACTTCACAAAAAAAAAATAAGATAAATACATGATCCTGATAAGATATCCAAATGGTTCTGTTCAAAGACTACTGTTTATTGGAGTGCATAAAAATAAGGCATGTCTCTTTTCTAACATAAGCTATTAAGCTAAAAGAATATCACAGGTACAACATTTAAATGTTAACCTACAGCTGTTTAAAGAAGAAGAGAGATACATGGTTATACCTTGTGAGAATGAAATGGTTGTGGCATTCTCTTTATCTTCATTTACATTCTCAAAAATAAATAAATGTAGGATTTACAAATGGTCAGTCTGTTCAGGATGGGAAATTTCTTATGAATTCCTTCTTTCCCCAAAACCAATAGAAAATTCAAACGCTGCTATTGCCAGAATCAGAGTAAGAATATAAAAAAGATTCAAAATCTGTAAAATGAGAAGACAATATATAAAGTAAAATGACAAATTCTTGCCAATAAACTGTTCAAAAAATCAGAAACCATTTTGCAGTTTTAAAGCTGAATTCTTCTCTGCCTTTAGTAGCAATAGTATGTAAGCATAAATGATGATTTACACAAATAGTAAAAACCTCTGATGAAATCATACTTTCAAAGAAGACAATGAGAATTATTAGTCATCACTCCTGATCAAAAGATATTAAAATTTATTTATGGAATGGAAAATATACAAATAACAGTAGCATTTTTATCATATACTCTGCAGAAATTCAAATATGTCCCATGAATATCTGGATTTCTATACAGTGGGAAGGGTCTAGCCTGGACTTGACTTGTATTAGGTAAGAAATATGAAAAAAGGGTATATGGTTTTCAAATCATGTTTCACACCCATCTAGTAACAAGCATTACCTCAAAAGCACATTAGCATGATTTTATTACAGCACCATACAAGAAGCTCAGGTTGAATTTTTATTTCTTCTATGATCTTTCATCCTTCATCAGCTTTTCACCATGGCAAAATTCTATTCCCCTACTGAACAGTAGCAGTCTACTCCCCACTCTCTTGGGAGGCTATTCATATGAGATCCCACTCTTAAAAGGCCTCTGTGGATATGGTACCCCAATGCTGGTTTCTCTATCCTACTGTGTTAAACACCTACTCAAAAGACTGCATTCTCAAGCACCCATATGCTATATCACACAGAGTACTATTCCTCAGTTACACACTATAAAATCTTCCCACTTATAAAGCATAATAGGCCTACATATTACTTAAAAAAATTGAAATAATTATGTCTTATGATTCATTAAAGTCTCAGGGAACTCCAGCACTGAGCATGATATAGCCTGCACAGTCTGCACATGGCCAGTTTGCTCCAAAGCAGGCTAGTGTTAAACAGTGTGAATATGTTGTTACATATACAGATGTCTCCAAAGTCATAGGTCAATATCCAGCTTTTTTTTTTTTGAGTAACACAGACATAGCTTGTGCAGTCATATAGTTGTGTCGAAGTGCTTCCTGCCCCACAACAAAGATCCAATGGAGATGAGGTGCCTTGCAGTGCCAACAACCTCTCTGACAGCTTTCACTCTCAAATGCCTCCTGCTCCCACATCATATTCTCCTCTCTTCTAAGTCCAGTGCTCCTGTTTTGCAAATCCCTCTTTCCCAAACCCATAAGTTTCCCTTGTTTTGTCCTCAGCACTGAATTTTGGTGCAGAGGTTGATGCTGCTTTATCACTATGCCAGCTGAATCAAGACACGTGAAACCAGGAGAAAGACCCAGACATGGATATTGACTTGCATTTCGGTGCGTCAGGAACTTGGTGAGATGTCTGCTTAGTGATCAGTAGGAAGATTGCCCTTTGCTTGCAGACTTTTCATGTTCTGTTTGGAAACTTTTTTCACAGGCTTCATTTTTGTGTGCAGCGCTGTGTGGTTCAGCAGGTGACAGTGTACGGGAGGGACAGTTTTAAGAGTACACTTGGTCTGGAGACCCAGGAATGAAAGGTTAGTTTGATTGATATCTGACCCCTGAGGCATCAACTTCCTTGACAGTTTTTTAACCCTAAATAATTAAATTAAACAGGAGGTAAAACAAGATCAAAAGCAGAGGCACAGCACTGAGTGCAGTCCTGCAATCTTCTCCTCATAGGTGAAGTAGCTGGATGGCAATACCATGGTGACATCTGAGTTTTATGGAACCTTTATATCTCTTCTTTGCTTTATTTTAATTTAGTTTTGGACTAAACAAAACTACTGGGAATTTCATTAGACTTTCTGTTCCTCCTCAATTTAAGGCATTGATTTTTCAAGAGAATTGTGGTAAAAACTTATTACTATACTAAAATTTATTCTATACAAATAATAATTATTCAACCCTGAAATGATCCTTTCACTACTTGTATAACTACCAGAAAAATAAAATTTAAAAAGAAACAAAGAAAAGAAAAAAACAGTAAAAAAAATAAATAAAAAAAAAAAGGAAAGAAAGAAAGAAAAGAAAAAAAGAAAATAAAAAATCCATGAGTACCGACCAGCTGAAAACTCAAATTTCATTAAGACTCAAATAGAACTGGCATGTTGGAAGTTTTGGATACTAAGTCTAGGCACACTTAAGATTGAAAAATAAAATACTATATTTCACTATTCATCCAGAAATTGTCCTGAAGTACTAAACTTAAAGCAACATTTATGAGCTGTCTCTTATACAGAAGTGCTGCATTTAGCTTGCAATGATGCAAATGAAATATTTCTCTCTATATTTGTAATGTTAGAGTCACTCTTCTACTATTAGATAACAGGTAGACTTCTTTGGTAATTAAAATTAAATTGGAAATTTTTATTTCCTGCCATTTGGAATAAATACAAAACAAAAGCTACTTTCTTGAAGTGTGTTTTTCACAGTGTGGACAGACAGAGAGGACTGAATAGCATCATGGTCATGGAAAGCAAACCACAGTATCAGAGACTTAAATCAGACCAGCATATGCAACTCATAGTCTGAATTACACACAGATAGTGCATGTAGTTTGTTAAAACAAAATAGGGAAAACCAGTCAAGCTGATGGCTGGACAAAAACAGCTACAGAGTTTGAGTTTCCTCACTTACCTTAAGTGAGGAAGTAAGTTTTCTCACTTACCTTATCCTGTATCACAGGATACAGTGGATGGTCATTTAAAAGAATTCTGTCTTCACATTGGCAACTAAGGAAACCTAGAGGATCTTAGGCTCAATTTAACTTTTTAATAGCTAGATAAATAATTTAAATCCTATTTTATTTTAAGTAAATTGTCTAGATTCCTTCTCTTTTCAAGAATGTAAAAATTTCATCATATCTAGTATAGGAAGTGCTGACATTGATTTCAATAGGACATTTTAAAGGTTTAAATTTTATTTGCATTCTAAAGCCAGGCATGGAAAGAACTACACATAAAAACACATCATGGAAAGCATAATTTTGTTTTCCAACTTACTTTTCATGCTGACAATAAGTAGCAGATGTCATGTACTGATTATGATTTACAAAGATTGGCAGAGAGAGTGTAGATTGAAGCTGTACAAAATGGTCTCCATCCTGCTTCATTTTAGTGTATTATCTCCCATTACATGAAGCTATCTTTCTAAAGTAAATGCTGACATGGTCCATATGTGAAAAGAGATGTGTTTGACGACATTTTCCCATTTTCTATTTGCCTTTTTTTAGGTGTTTCTAACTTCAGGGAAGCAACCAGCATCATCCACATTTGTTAGAGGAACATCAAACTGAACAGCCCTTAGCTTCTGAAGTAGAAACTGTTTAGCTCTGGCTTTAGCAAAGGGTATAAAATCGGATGTTGATTCCTAAGTAGCTCAAAAGTACTTATAACTGTGACAAGCTCTGCCACTCGTGCTGAAGCATAATAATAGAGCAAACAAACTTAAAGGCCTTGGTGTCTGCCGAAGGTAGATGCAATGCGTCAAACATCTACTCATGACAAGACTTTTCTGAAATACTGCTGTATCCATGATAACAACTGGAGACAAAATATTCCCATTTTCCTCCAAGATAGAAAAGGCTGCATTTTCCTCCCTGTCTTAAATATCACAGCCTTGTGACACATAATTTTTGCAGTGCATAGATGATGTCCTGTCTCATTTGCTACATCTAATCCTCTGAAAAGCTCATGTGATTTTCAGCTTTGTCCAAGTATTTTCTGAAAGTGTCTAATTTTGTCTTGATGAAAATGTAATTTCTTAGTTCACAAATACAACCATTCACTTTAGCCATTCCTTCTCTAATTTTAAAGATTATGTCTTTTTCTCATCTCATTATTATTGCACTTGTCATTCAAAATGAGAGGAGGAGGGAAAGAATTGGAATTATGACTCCCTGATGAATTCCATCTGTGCTTATGGAAATCAAGGATGTGATGTTCATTTTAAAGTGTCATCACAGTAAAAATAGAAGTCAATTCAAGAGCAATAAAATACCCAAGTTTGGAAGGCCAACACTACGAAATTGAGGCAGACACTTATTCCTATTTCTTGTTTCTTTCACGCAACTGCACATGATTTTTACTATCAGTTACATCACTTTCCAACTATTATAGATCCCATCTGTGCCAAATAGTAGGATTTTGCACCAAATATAATACTGCTAACTCTCAAGAAACGAAGAATTTACACCAAAGTAAGTGATAGCAGGAAAGAGAGTTGTTAATTATATTATTATTTATTTATTTATTATTACAGTTTTTAATTTTAAATTTTTTTCCTCAGATCACTTAAAAATGGAATTTAAAAAATGTATCTGTCTTTCCCATGTCTTTTGAGTTGTGAAGATCGATCCATCTACATAAAAGTGTTGGTTCTTACCATGGTATTTGAAGACCAGAAGCAAAGCCTACCAATAACCAATCCATTTGGTATCCTCCAGTGAGGAAGGAGCTCCGATTTCTACAGTAGGGGAAGGGATTTTTATTTTATTTCTATCATTCTTATCTTATTATCTCAGGCAGGCAGGCAGGCATACATATACACACATGAAAAAGACAAATTTAGCAACAAACAATATGACACATGTCCCAGTAGCTATATGCCTAAGGCCTTGAGCACAGATTTTCTCTATGCTACTTCCTCTTTGAAAGGGTATTTCCAAAGCATTAAATTTAAAACCTGACTTAAAAAGAAGCCCAAAAATTTCTGTATGTCCTTTGCTTAGTACTGTGAGAACTGAGTCTCAGTAAAACAGGAAGAATAGTTACTATAATCTTCTATGTAGGAAAGGCATAAAGTCAATGCTGGATCCAGATTTCTGATCATAAATGTACATGTACATGGTGATAATACTTATAGCAAAACAAGGTTGTGTGGAACTGCAGACATCTCTTCTGATTCCAGTTGAAAAAAAAATTCTAGGTAAATAATACTATTAGCCATTAGACATTTACACCATAAAATTTCTTAAGGTTGAATATTACTGTCTACCTCTGGAAAAAAAAAAAAGAACAGTTATCTAAATAGAAGTGATTTACAATAAGCAGTGAAAGAAGCACAGCCGAGTGCATAGTAACAATGAAAAGGATGACCACCAAAAGGCTTATGGTAATATATAATCTCAACTGATATTTCCTTCTAATTTACAGTGTGTGACATCAATTTATCTTTTGCTTTTGCCTTAGCCCCATTTTGTCACAGTGTACCTCTGTAGCCCTTTCCACATGAATTTCTTTATGAAGACATATACTAATTGGTAGGTTACAAGAAGAATGAAGATTTATAAAGGGCTCTTTGCTTCTCTGTTACTTGCTGCTATGAAGATCTGTATTTTGCAAACTCTGACCACACACCAGTTGGGACAGGTAGTTGCATTACATGTGAACATGGTAGACCCCTGCCACGGCCCGAGGGGGTAAGGGAATGGGACGCGACACTGCAAGAAGGGTTCGGACACAGGTGAAGGGCCTGGAAGCAATGCCAATCTATTGAAGGAACACAGGGACTTAAATAGGGTAGGTCTGAGGGGAGGATTCAGAACTGGGGAGGAGCTTGGGACTGACAACCCAGGGGGAGATAAGATTGGGAGATAGGGAGAAGGTGGGTGTAACTTCTGGGTATCTAGGGGAAAGGACCAATGGTAGCTCTCTCTGCACTGCGGCAAACTCCAGCCAATTAGTGACAGAGGAGCAGGAAAGCAGGGGAGAACAAGGTGGTAAACAACTTTTGGCGGGAAAATGTGAGGGAGAAAGGGGAATAACATGGAAATATATTAAACTTCATATAGAACCAGTAATAAACAGGGGTACAACAGTGAAAATACATAAAACACAGGGAAAACTGGGGAACAACAAGTCAGTCCAGTGAATCAATAGTCCATTTAATTTCTGTATATTTCTCTCCAAGCTTTGTATCTCTCCCAGTCCGATTTCTTTTCCTCCACAGACCCCTATTTTGTTAGCCCCCTGAAACCCAAAAGACTCAGCAACACAGGCAGTGATGGTGGTCTATGCCATTGAAAGTTTGCTGTTACTTAAGTCAAAATTATCTTGGAGCATGACAAGGCATATACTGCAAACCTGGTTTTGCCTGATCAATAAACATATCTGTGTTAACAGTTTGAAAGCCAGGTTCAGCAACCTGAGGAAGTTTGGAAAGAAGCAGATATCAGGAAAAAAATTTGAAAAAGTAAACAAATGTATATTTGATGTATGGTGTATATATTACATTTGGATTTATATCTCTGTATATATTACCAGTATATTGCTATACTGAAGTTAAAAGGATGTTGTTTAAGTTGCTTGTTGATTTTCTGCCTTGCTTTCCACACAGACAAAGAAAATAGACTACTCAGTTGCAGTTATGTTTACAGGCACTTACTTGCACTCAATGAGATTGCAGTCACTAAGCTTCTTTTCTCCTGTTTTAGAATGACTTTTCCTTTTTGTTATGTAAATAACTGCAAGGTAGATATATCAAATAAGTAGCTTTTGCAATCTCTCAGGTACACCAGAAACCAAGTGCACCTCTGTAAACTTCTGTTTTCTTACATTAATGAGAAAAGCCAGTGTGTTTTGTAACATATAAAATACCAATAAAAGCCCTATGTTATTGGACGAGGGAATGAGCACTGCAGGGAGACTTAACTCAAACTGCCTTAAGCTACTGGTAGTGTTTAAAAACAGTGTTCTCTCCAGTTTGACAGCCTAACCACAGGAAACTTAAAAAACAGGGTACTGCTCCTCCATAGAGAAATTTTCATCTCAGATAAAAGAAAAAAAAAAAGCAGTGCTGCTTGGAGCATGGTTGTTTCACCATATAGTAACTTCCTTCTGATTAGAAGTTACTACTTCAGAGTAAGAGGAAAACCTCAGGCATCCGGATCATCACTCTGGCATAAAATCATAGAATGTTTCCATGACCCATTCATAGAATCATAGAATGGCATAGAATCATAGAATGGCAAGGCAATAAAAAAACAGACACAAGTACAAAGACCCAAACCATTCCTTGAGAAATGATGAGCAAAATACTTAAACCTGTACTTGACATTTAGCAGTGTTTGAGTGTCATTGATTGTAATTGATGCATGTGCATATTTAACAAGCACACATTTCAAAGACATTCATAAATAAGAATATTTTCATCTAATGGTTGTTGTTACAGACCTAAAGATTGAGGCATATGAATGAAGCAAGGTTTTCAGAAAGAGATAATGCCTGATAGAACTGAGAAAATCTGTCTTTTGATAGAGAAGCCTCTTGTGCTTTGGAAAAAACTCTGAAAGATTATCTGTTTTGTCTGCTGTATCAATTGTTTTTATAAGAGATATTATCTCTCTACAAACCATTCTGCAATGGGACTTCAGAGGTTTCATTCTATTCTGAAAAGTGGCTCTGTACAAAAACATTCATACTCCAGAAATCTCTACTTCGTGTGTACACAATCATTTCTACCAAGAGGATGTTTATCCTTCAAGAGAAAGTACACCTGGAGGTCCTGTTTTTGTTTTTTACCTGATATTGTTAAATGAACATTGCACTTTCTAAAAATGAGAGTTTAACTGTGTACATTGGAATAAGGTTTTACTAAGGTTCAACAGCAGAGCTAGTACTTCTGAGGTATGAAAACATCAATGGGAGTGTAAACTGGGTTCTTCTTCCACTTGTATACGGACATAAATGGTTCATTGCATTTCCATTGTGACTGCAAATTCTACTTTCAAGATTTTTATTTTTTTCAATTAAATTCAGTTGCAGGCTGGCATTTTACACAGCTGGAGTAATCTCTGCTTTTGATACCTGAATTTTTCCCTTCTCCCCTATCAGAACTATATACACTATATATTCAAAATGCTACAAAACTAGAGTTCAAAAAACACAAGTATGATCTAATGCTTATCTAACATTTCTAATCCCAGAGAGCTAGAAACATATGCCAGCAAAACAACATTGGAAAAACTTCTCTGAAATTAAAATAATATTAATGTAATAAAATAAGTATAAACCCAAATGTGTATAATAGCACTTTAACTCCATCAGTCATAAATCAGGAAAGCAAATAATAAATTATTTGCTGTTGCCACAGGACACCAAAATCTCAACAGTAATTAATTATAGGTATACTAGTGACTGGTTTAGAAAACCAGATTGTACATTTATTTTTCCTATATTTTATCAATTGGGCTTTTTGTTTGCAAAACCACGGGATGGCATGAAGCCAGATTCATTGTAAATTTGGACAGAATCCCTTGGGTTTTTTCCACTTCTACAAAAGATGAACTGTAGCATGCTCAGTTTCACAAAACTGCATATCATGTTTTGGTGTTGTGGGGAAACATGATGTTCTTAGCTAAGGCATGGTTCTGGTCTCTGTCATTAAACCTGAGCTCCTGTTACTGTGTCCATACAGGTAAATAAAAGAAGGCAGACATCAATCACCATGCACAAAGCCAAGTGACTTGTACCAGGTCAAGGCTCATGCTCCTCCTTGAATGCTGATTCTGGAGAGAAAGGTGGTTTCAGGGGACCACACCAAAACGAGGAAGGAAGTTGACCATTCAGAGGTGCAGGTAACTAGGAGTGTAATTCTGGGGTTTGGATTGCAAAGGACCTTAAAGATCCTCTGGTTCCACACCCCCAGCCATGGGCAGGGAACCTCCCACTAAACCAGGTTGCTCAGAGCCCCAGCCAACCTGGCCTTGAACACTTCCATAGATGGGGCATCCTCAGCTTCTCTGGGGCATCCTCAACTTCTCTGGGCCATCCTCAACTTCTCTGGGCAACCTTTTCCAGTGCCTCACCACCATGACAGTAAAGAATTCCTTCCTAATATCTAATCTAAACACACCATCTTTCAGTTTAAAGTCATTCCCTCTTGTTCCATCGCTACAGGCCCTTGTAAAAAAATCCCTCTTAAGCTCTCCTGTAGCCCCCTTTAGGTACTGGAAGGTTGCTATAAGGTCTCCCCTGAGCCTTCTCTTCTCCAGGCTGAGCAGTCCTGATTCTCTCGGCTTTTCCTCATAGGAGAGGTGTTTCAGCCCTCTGTATTGGGTTTGCTTGACAAGGTTTTGGTAGTGAGGGTGGGCTACAGGGGTGGCTTCTATGGGAAGCTGCCAGAAGCTTCCCCCATGTCTGGTAGAACCAATGCCAGCTAGCTCCAGGACAGACCTGCTGCTGGCCAAGTTCAAGCCAATCAGAAATGATAGTAACACCTCCATGATAACATATTTAAGAAGGAAAAAAAGTTATTGCGCAGAAGAAATTTCATCCAGAGAAGAGCAGAGTGAGAACATGTGAGAGGAACAACTCTGCAGGCACTAAGGTCAATGGAGAAGGAGAAGGAGGATGTGCTCCGGGTACCTGAGCAGAGATTCCCCTGCAACCTGTCGTGCAGCCCATGGTGAAGCAGGCTGTCCCCCTGCAGATGGAGATCCACTGGGGTGCAGAGATCCATCTGTAGCCCATGTAGGACACCACATTGGAGCAGATGGATGCCCAAAAGAAGGTTGTGAACCTGTAGGAAGCCTGTGATAGACCAGGCTCCTGGTAGGGACCTATTGACCTGTGGAGAGAGGAGTTTGCATTGGCAGGACTTGTGACCCTGTGAGGGACCCACGCTGGGTCAGCCTGTGCCTGAAGGACTGCACCCTACAGAAAAGTGACGCGCATTGGAACAGTTTGTGAAGAACTATAGCACCTGGGAAGCTCTCATGTTGGAGAAGTTCATGGGTGTTCATGTTGTTGATGCCTGCTCAGCTGGTGCTAAGAAAAAAATCTAGGAGCCGTTAGTTGGGGTGAGATAAGAAAGGGTTTAATTGTGCCAAGGCAAGAGATGTTACACGACGCGCGCGCGCCCGGGCTGTGCCCGAGATGTTACATTTATAAGAATATCTGGCCAATCCGAAGTGTGTCCTCCCCGTGGCTTTTACTCTGGTCCACCCCCTGGCCCACCTCCTGGAATTGGGTCGGGGGGCTTTTTGGGACCCCCTCTTCATCATCCTTCATCATCTTCGGGGTACAGAGAGCAGAGTCACCCAGTTCCTTGACTCTGTCCTGCGGTTTAGGCCAAGATACAAGCGTTCCTCAAACAAGACAGGTTTGCCTTGACAAGAGACAAAACATTTTCTACTGGATATGGGAATAGGGTTGATATGGGGAGTATGGAATGGGGTGAGAGGATTAAGGAATGTATAAACTAAGGGGTGCTAGGGGAGGAGGGAGAAAGAGTTGTTTCTAAAATCTACTTCTATTACCTATAAAACTTATAAGGTAGCAAAATAAGAAAACCATTGGGGTTTAAGGCATCATGTCTCTCATGGGTGGGACCTTACGCTGGATCAGGGGAAGGACTCCTCTCCCTGAGCAGTGACAGGAACAACCTGTGATGAACTAAATGTAACCCCCATTCCCCATCTCACTGTGCCACTGGGGAGAAAGAGTTAGAGATTGGGAAGAAGGGAGGAGTGAGGGGAAGGTGTTTCTAAGATTTGGTTTACTTCTCATTATCCTGGTCTGATTTTGATTGGTAATAAATTCAATTATTATCCCCAAGTTTTGCTGATGACCTCTCCCTGTCCTTATCTCAAGTCATGAACCTTTCATTATATTTTCTTCCCCTAGCCAGTTGTGGAGGGGGGTGATAGAGCAGCTTTGATAGGTACTTGGCATCCAGCCAGGACCAACCCATCACACCCTCTAATCATCTTTGTGGCCCTTCTCTGGACTTGCTCCAACAGCTTGATGTCCTTCCTGTGCCTTCTTTGTAGATGCTTTCTTAGTCATGGAGTCAAACAGAGAGTGAAAAGGGAGCTGCCTTAGTCTTGTAAGAAGCAGCAGAATCATACCTAGCTTCTTAACATTTTTCACCAGACTCGTATTGTTGAAATAATCCAAACAAAACATTCCTGTTATCAAATGCAATAACCCTAGATTCCCACTTCTGCCTTCTCCTCTCCTTGTATGGTGAGGTCAGTCTGTCCTACATTGAGTGGTACTTCCAGGACCAGTTTCCTGCTTTCTGAATGAAAGCTTGATCCACCAGAATACAGTCAAATTTGACAGTGAAATCGTATCAGGCACTCAATAAAATATTAGCAAATGAACTTCTGAGTGAAAGGAGGACTCACTATTTTCTAATGATTCCCTATATTTTGCATGCAAGTTGTTTATAACTCACTCAAGTAGAGTGGAGGTGTGCTTTCCATCTCATGGCATTTTACACATTGTCAGTGAGATATTTACTTTCATGCTCTTGACAAAGAATCCCTTTACAGCCACAGGCAGCTCTAGCATACAATTTAATCATGCTTAAGTAAGCTTTTTACAACAGGAAATATGTTTATACTCTTTCGAGAATAAATGGTAAGAAGGATGACAATTAAGAAGACAGTCCTCTTTAGACTTTGCTTTCATCTTTTGTGAAACAAGAAATTTTGGCAATCATCTAATCACAGAATTGTGTAGACTGGAAGATACTTACAGAGGTTTCAGCCTAACCTCCTGCTCAAAGGTGGTCCAGATAGAACAGGCTATGTCTGCCTGAATTTTCAGTATACTGAGGTACAGACACTCCGCAGATTCTCTAGATAGCCTGTCACACGCTGATACACATGGGAAAAAAATTCCTGTATATTCAGTTTCGTAAATAATTATTTCTTGTGTTCCAACGTGTGTCCACTGCCTCTTATCCTTCCACTACTCACTTCAGAGAAGAGTCAGGCTCCAGTTTCTCTACATCCTCCTCTAGTCACCTATGCAGAGAACAAGACCTGCCCTAAGTGTTCTATTCTTAAGGTCAAACAGATTGAGCTCTCTCAGCCTCTCTTCATATCCCATGTGCTTCAGCCAGCTGACCTTCTTGGAGTTCCTCTGGCAGAATTACTCAATATATTGACTTCTTTCCCTCTGTTGGGATATCTAAAACTGGGCACAATGTTCCCAGGTGTAGTCTCACAATTGCGGAATAGAGGGGAAGAATCTATTTCCTTGACAAAGCTTGTTCTCCACATGTGCTGTTGGAGGAGATCATTCCATCTCAAATGCAAACAGGAAATGAATCCTCAAACAGATCTAAAAAGCAAACTGTATTTCCCCCCAGAATTTTTGGGGCATGTTAAGGGAGACCACTAAATTATTTAGACTAGATCCACCCATGGATGTAGCATCTGATGAGATTAGCTCAGTTGAGTAGAGAATGGTGCTAATAATGCCAAGGTCACAGCCATTCACTTAAGTGTTGGACTCGATGATCCTTGTGGGTCCCTTTCAACTCAGAATATTCAGTGACTCTTCCAGAGTTGTATCTCCCAGAGCCAATTCTGGAATTTCAACAGGCCAGCAACACTGGTTCCATAGAGCAGTACAGTCAGAAACTCAGCATAATACCTGTCTTCATATTTTCACTTCATTAGAGCTAATACAGCACTTTGTGGATATTGAATGGGTTTTACTGACAAGAATTCCATGCATATGCTGTGGTCCATGCAGTGTGCCATAGTACCCACAGAGTGCACATGGTACTCAAAACGTACCTGCTTATACCTGAGACCCATAATAAAATATTTTGATTTACTATGCAATGGAGTCAGCATTGTGCTCTTTCAAGCGATGATTCAGCTGACAGCTACAAATGATATTTAACTATGTTCGAAAAGTCAAATATGTTCACAAGTGCTTGAAGGACCAGTGTAGCAAGCAAAGGTTGATTGTGGAGGCTTTGGGAATAAAGGCTCAGGATGATAGCAGAGGAATCAAGGGAATAAAACAACAGCCAAATGTTCACTGAAAGAGTATGCAGTCTTGTGAGCAGGTAGAATTAATTTAAGAGCATAAAAAATAGGAGAAGGAGCATGTACATACCATAAGTAGAACATTCCATACAAAGTGAAAATGCAAAGTGTGTAATGGGAAGATTGAAAAGACTGTCATAGGAATTCTTGGGCAAAGATGATAAACACCACTGCTTGTTTGCAGCTAGTCCTTCTCCTTCTGGAGGAGAAAGAGGACAGCTTTTAGGCTTGCTGTTCACCACTTTTTGCTTCTGTGACTGAGAAATCATACATGAAATGTTAGGCTTTATTTTGCCATTGGGTTACGCACATTAGAATTCTCATGGTTAGGCTTTGTGAATGAAGATTTGAGAAGGATTCTATCCACGTTTGCTGCAAACACGCTGATGGCTAAAAAGGCCAATGCAAGATAGACAAGTCCGGTTGCAAAAGGCACAGCATAATGTCTCCTTAGGCGATATTGGCAAGACATGGTTCTTTCTGCGTTGTGTTTTCTCCTCAAGAGTGATTCTGCGTGTGTTCTCAAAAGAAGCAGCAGTGTTATGTATAGTGTGTCTCCATGTCTCCCGATTGGAGGCCAGAGTAGACCAGTGATGATGATCAATATGGCCAAAGCTGAGCTATTGTTTCAGGGAGTCCTTGTATCTCCTCTTTGGGTATCCTCTCTTGCAGCAGCCAGTGGCAAGTTCACCATAAAGCATGATCTTAAGGAGGCAGTAGTCCTCCATCCTTGAGACGTGTCCTGCCCAACACAGCTGTGTTCTCAGCAACATGGCCTCAATACTCGTAACTGCTGCCTGTTCAAGAACAGACGCATTAGTCATTTAATCAGTCCAGAGGATGTTAAGGATTGTACGGAGGCAGTGCTGATGGAAGTGTTCTAAGAGTCGTAGGTGATGGCGGTAAATGATCCATGATTCAGACCCATATAAAAGAGTAGACAATACAATGGCTCTGTAAACACTAATCTTTGTACTTTTTTTTGTGTTTATTACACCGAACTCTTTTATGGAGTTTTCCGAAAGCTCTATATGCTTTTGCTAGCCTGTTGTCTATCTCTCCATCAGTCTTACCATCTGAGGAGATGATGCTTCCCAGATAATTAAACTGCTGGAGTGACTTGAGTTCTGATTCACCAGTGGTGATATGGGGATGATGGAAGACATCCTGTGGTGCAGGTTGATAGAAAACTTCTGTCTTCAAGCTGACTTCCAGTCCAAAGAGCTCAGCAGCCTCTGCAAAGCAGGATGTTAAAAGCTGCAGAGCTGCTTCTGTGTGGGCAACGAGGGTGGCATAGTCAGCAAAAAGCAGCTCATGAACAAGATGATTTAAAATCTTAGTATGGGCCTTCAGTCACCTTAGGTTGAATAGGCTTCCATCAGTACAATATTGAATGTAGATACTGTTTTCTTCGTCAGGGTCTGACGTGGCCCTTTGGACCATCATGCTGAAGAAGACTGTGAATATAGTTGGTGCAAGAACACAACCTTGTTTCACACCACTGGTTATTAGAAAGGGTTCAGAAAGTTCGTCATATCTGACTTGGCCACGCTGATCCTCATGAAGCAAAATGATCATTTTGAGGAACTTGGGGAAACATGTTAGAATATAAATGAGCAAATTCATGCTTGCGCTTTTTATTGTGACTGCACATATGTGTTTTCTGCTCCAACTTTTCTGTACAAGAAGGTGGCTGATGTCTTAGCATGAGTCAGTCAGCTCCTATGGCAGGTGTCTGCACACATGTACTGCAACATACTGGAATATTCCACAGTGCGTTGCATGGTAGCGTATTTTACTAAGAAATTATGATCATTACAGAAGCGAACTGGTGAAAAGACATCTGTCAACATAGCAACAACATCTTTGCTGCTCTTTCTCACGTTAACAAGGAAATCTGAGTACTCTTGTCACAAAGGAATTTGATCTCAGTAACCCACTTGTAAAACACTCCTGGACAGGGAGATGAATAAAGGTGAATTCAAATGTCTAGATTTTAACTGAGGTGATCTACCCTTGTTCCTACAGAAATCATATAGTAAAAAATATACTGTAACATAAAAAAACCCCAACCAACCAACCAAACAAAAAACAACAACAACAAAACCAAACCAAAAATCCAACTTAGTTTCTAAAATGCATTTGAAGTTAGAATGGAGAGCCAAGAGAGTGAATCAAAATCTGAATGTCTGTAGGTATACGACATTGATCATTAATGCTTTTTTTAATCAGGGGGACCAGGGGTTGTTCTATATTTATAGTATGGGAAAGTCCACAGAAGAGAACGATTCTTGTCTATACTTGAGCACCTCCTGAAATTAGACTCTGAATATGGAGTGTCTGTATGTCTGACTTGCTAGGTGCACACCGAGAACACCAAACACACAGAAAATCAAGCCCTGATGTAAGGACACTGACCTCAAATGTCTCCCTTGTAAAAGAAAGGCTTATTTAAACAAAATTTAGAGAAAAATAATAATCTGGTCTTTGTTTTGCTTTTCCGTAGTGGAGGACACCTTTCATTTCTGACTGCAGAAGTTTAAGATAACGAGTTTCTCTTTGTTTACACAAGCCATAGTGAAGATCACCTTAATCACCTTTTAGATACTTACATAAATACATTAGACCACTTTTCTGAAAAGGAAATGGTAAGAACTTAGCTAACATTTTTATACATGTTAATCTTGATTTCAAGTTGTTTTCCAGATTTTTGAAATCTTTTTGTTTCCTCAGAACATTCTCCCCTTCTTCCTCCAGTTACTTTTAAATCGTAGTTGTCTGAAGCTTTCTGCAGTGCTTATTTATGACTGCACTGGCTTTCAATTTTCCCTTGATATTGAAATGGCTAAACTGTGAGTTTATAATGTATGATTTAGATTTAGATTTTTTCTTTCTTAAATGGAGAAAAAAGCTTAAAGGAGAGCACAGTTGCAGGAAGTATTATTGAAACACTGAGTATTTTGTCATTTTGAAATCGCCCTCCAATTGCCACACATATACATAATAAAATCTGATTCTATGCTGTCACATTTATTGTTTGACTGAATTTTTTACATAATTCTCATTATTGATGTCATAACTGAGTAGCAAAATCACAATAATCTGTAACTAACATGATAAACTCTCCTGAGCACAATAAATAAAAATAAAGATAACCATCCTATGAGTAAGAAAGAAAGAGCAATAGGAATAGAGGTAGCTAGAAATGAGCCATGAGGATGGGAGTGCTACAGACTGTTATTCATATTTATTATCTTTCATCAAGCTCCCACATGCATTAGACACTTAAAGGTGAGAATGCTCAAGGTATGTGAGATGCAAACAGATTGGCAGAGGGTAGGAATATTTGCAGTGCCTTCATCACATATTTTAATTTCCTCCTCTCCAAACTATCCCTACAAATAGGTAGATGTTAGTACTTATAGTCTAGAAAGTTCTGTGATGGAAGATTCAGGATTACCCTCATCCGTTGTTAAGCAACAGTTGTTAAGCAACACTACATAATAAAGCTGCTCTGCTGCAGAAGCGTGGTATACCAGACATACTGTCTGGTATTAAATGGCTCCTTAATATTGGAAGGAGCATCAGGCTTGATTTTGTGTTCTGCTGGATTGATATAATTCGAATGAATTGGTACACTCATGTTATAACAGTGAAGTGCACTGACAGGAGATTCAAATCCCAAAATTATAGAAAGGGAAAATATACAGTGTAAAAAAAAAGATAAGCAATGACTTCATAGAAGTCTCCTTTGTTGTTTTGCAGGTTTTTTTTTAGTTTTCTTCCAACATAAAATAATATTTTGCATTACTGAGATTTTCTAAAAATTAAAAATGTTTAATTTATTGTGTGCCTTCCTCCAGACCCAATTTCTGGCTAGGAGACAAGAAAAGTCAAATTAATAATTTTAAAATTCATATTTAATTAAAACAAATTCTATCCAAGCAGATGGGACATAGTATAGCTTTTTTTAAAGGTTGTTTTTTTGGGTTTTTTTAGTCCCTGGTGTCTAACCCCATTTCTCCCACTCCGGGAATTCTGGCTAATGATAATCTATTATGGAGAAAATTCAGTAAACACTTTATATCGATTCACACTCCATATAAATAAGCCATTTCAATCCATAAATCAACTTATTATAAATGATTTTGTGTGCAACATGCTGAAATATAGTTCACAGTGAAAATGCACTGCAGGATATTTTAGAACAACCTTCTCAATACTGTTTGGGTTGTTCAAGATTAAAATTAAAACAAGAAACTTCACTCTGGATGTGTCTTCATTACCAAAGCCCTGGATCATTTACTTTAACAATGTCAACCTGCTTCACTATCACATTCAATTTAATTAGGAAAGGAAGTAATATGCAAGAGCACAGCTCATGGTATTCCATTATCTTGAACAGAAGTACTATCAACTTCCAGAAATTAAGTACAGTCTTGCCCATCTTCTCACCCTCCTTGCCTCTGTGTTGTGGGAACTATATCTGGAACGGGGATAGGGAAATTTTGACATCTCAGAAAAACATCTTAGAATGGAGCCTTCAGAAAGGGGGTAGTTTGTGCAGGTAAAGACAAATAAAAGGAGCCCAAGCCACGCTTGACTGTGCCCCCTTAAGGTTTAGTGAGAATTTGATGTTGATGTCTGTGGGAATGAAAGCAGGTTTCAGCTTATGTTCTTCTCTTTTCTGACTGAGGGAAGAAAAGAAGATAAAGGTCCTTTCCCTCTAAGACTGGCTGTGCTGTGGCACTGATGCATCCTGTTTTTTCACCTACAAGTGCTCTGCCATCTACTCTGCAGCAGCCCCCGAGGGAGCCAGAAGTTGGAACTCTGACAACAATATCTAGCGCTACATTCATTTTTTTCCCCAACGAATTAGAGAAGGGATTAAGTAAATTGCTAAATATTCTGTCAAGTCAACATAGCTTAAAAGAAAAGACCCCCAATTCCCAAAAATATTTTCTTCCAAAAATTGTTTCCATTAAGAGTAACAGACTGTCCATCCTACAATCATTCCCTCTGTCTCTGTAGATCAAGAAGCTGTTACTTCCAAGAAGTTGGAGTTTTTACTCAGCTTATATTTCATACTTATTCATACAACACTTATGCTGACTCTGAACTGATCAAGGGAGGAAAACCTGAGTCAGGAACTAGCTGCAAATTAGGGAAGATGAGGCAGCTACTTCCTAGTTTAATGGCTAAAAACACAACAATAAATCTCTATGTTTCCCCATTTAGAGAGCTAATCGGTACATTTACACAGCTGGTGTTAGCTTTGTGTGGTGGATTGTTTTGTTTGTTTATTTGCTTGTTTTGTTTTATTTTGCATTTAACTGTAATGAAAAAGATGTACATATGCATATTTTACTTAAATACTTCACAAATCTCTGGGGATTGCAAATGTACCTATGAAGAGCCTCTGATGCACTAAACCAGTGGTATCTAGCAGCAAACTTTGAAGATAAACATTATTATGTTGTTACAGTCCTCTCTGCTTATTCCTGTTCTAGACTTGGACATGAAAATGTCATACGAGCTTCAATGGTACCTCCACATCAGCCAAATCCCTTTCAAGATAGAGGGACAGTACAATTGTCACATTGGATTAGAGTCAAGATCTATCTAGTTCTGTGGTCAAAACTAAAAGGAGATCAGTAACCAACAGATGTGAGATAATACAGCCATATAGCCTTCTTTTGGATATTAAATTGGCAGATAAACTGTTACAGGATAAGCAAGTTTTAGGTCAGTTCTATTTCACATGAGATCATCAAAGTTACTATAGCTCAGCTGAGGGTTTGAACAAGTAAATGTATATTTGCAAACTTAGTTAAGTGTCACTTGTGAAAAAAAAAATGGATAGGGGAAAAAACCCAAACTCTGCCCTGCATGCAAGAACCAGTTAAGCTGGTATGAAAGGTTAAAGAAAAAACATTATCAAAAAAAAATTTTTTTTAAAAAATAAGAATTTGTTTAAATGCTAAACTGGCATAATACAGTCCACATTGCTACCAAAACAAACTAACAAAAAACAGACAAACAAAACCTCTGCAAAACCAAACCAAAAAAAACAGTCCAAATTCACTTCTGTGTGATCACAACTATTTTCATCATCAGTGACTGCTCCATACAGCTTTACAGAATCTGTAGCTATGTTAATAGAGATTCTTCTTCATTTTCCAGTTCTTCTGAGGCTATCAGTCTTCAGACTTCCTTATACTTCTACAGTCCAGCAACAAAAATAACCTAAGAAAGGCGGAAAAGACAGATCCTTCTAATAGTTCTGACAAGTAGGAAAGCCACCCCCTTGTACTGTAATATCTGTGAGACTGAACTGCCGACGAGAATACACACGCACAAACTCACACATGCAGGCTCAAGCACACAAATCAGCAATGCAGATAAACCTGTGCCATCAAGGTGAACTATCAGTGGAAGCTCTTACGTGGAACTCTGAAAATGTCTCTTACTGCACTAATCTCATTTATTCCACACAGTGTGTTCAACTCCAGAAATAATCATGCCAAAAGGCTGACTGGGATAGGACCAGGAATGACCTCATTAGCATTTAGTGCCATCAACATAAAATGGTGGAGATAAGAAGAAACAGAGTGAAAAAAGATAAAAGCAGCAAAGTATAAAAAGAAAAAATATTTTTTTGGCATTGTACTATTGGACTTTGATGGATCCCTATTGTCAAATGAGTATAATTTGTAAAGATCAATGGTTTTAGTTAAACTGCAGTGCATGGCATCCCATCATCTAATTCATCTACATGGCATACGCTTTTTTCTTTCGTAAAGAAAGGAGCATAAGGTCATTCTCAAGATTTTTTATTGATGGTTTTTTTTTCTGTCTGTACAGCTTAAATGAACTGTAAAGCTTGAATACTTAATGAGTACTTTAGCCAATATTCTTTGTCTGCAAGGTGAAATATACCTGATAATGATTGGAAAGTTCTTGTTTCTGTACTTCCCATAAAGAATCAGCACTTACCAGAAGCTGAAGGCATTGAAGGCACTGCATACTCCACTAAGCTCTAAAACACAAATTCCAAATGTTGTCATAGAGCTGTCTGCATTTCCCTAACTCCTTCTCTCTTCTTTAACCTACACATAAGTACATATACTCTCAAATTATCAGAGCTCATTAGCTTTGTCCTTAGCAGCTCTAAAGTACTTAGACTATCATGCAGTTCCTCAGGGTCCGAGTTGCTCTTCCCTCTCCCCTCTCCCTTGCACCTTGCACTACTGAACAGCTGATCTTTGGATACCCAACAATTTCAGTTTTAGTCTTCTCCAAATGCCTACTGATGAGCATCGCAACTTATCACTGACTAAAGGGACTGCCATCAGCAAATACTCTTACCACAGCTGCCAGTGAAGTACTTTCTTACCTCTGAGGGTCAAACAATTATCAGTTTCAGATGGTCTGGAAGAGGCACTAAGAAATCATAAAAGTGATTTTTAAAGGAACTTCTAGGCATTCCATGACAGCTTCAAATATAGTCACATAATTCCCTTTGATAGTAGAACACGAGCTTTCTCAGCCCAAAGAGAG
Source organism: Neopelma chrysocephalum (assembly GCF_003984885.1). Lineage (NCBI taxonomy): Eukaryota > Metazoa > Chordata > Aves > Passeriformes > Pipridae > Neopelma > Neopelma chrysocephalum. Next base: position 3,170,499 of record NW_020897694.1, on the reverse strand, counting down.
ATTTTCTTTTTTAATTCTAGTTTTGGTTTTGACGTTTGGATTATAATATACACCAATTTCTATCCTAGTCATCAATGTCCAGTGACTGTTATGGGTTCTTTACGCAGTTACAGTAATTCCTGTTGTAGCTTTCAAAAGGTTTGAAATATTTTGTGTTTCATTTCATGAAGCTACAAGACTTTTAAAAGCATCTTACAGCATTTGAAAAAAGTAGACTCTGAAATCAAGAATCATGTATGATGACTACACTCACATGTATAAAACATACATTATTCCATACTTTTCTACAACCATGAAGAAGCAAAAGCAAGTAGCTGCTTTTGTTAGCTAGAAGATATGAAATATGCTTTTCCTTTCAATTTTAATCAAGAATGGCAAAGTCTTTTATGAATACTGCCTACAAATGACAGTTTGGTGAGCCTTAGGGAACACCCCACTGTAGATGTGTTTTCATCCAATGGAAATTAATTGACCCATATTCCTAACAAGTTCTTACTTTACATAAAATGCACATTCTCTGCAAAGACCTAAATTTTGCATAATATACCCCTTTTATCTTCATATCATATTGTCTGAATCCTTCTTACCCTGTTTCTTGCACTTTCAGTAACTACTTTATTTCCAGCTACTGCCTGATTCTGTTGAATAATTTTCTTTCTTGCAATTAAAAAAACCCAAATTATTTATCTGTGAATCTAGAGCATTTTCTATTGAAAACTGAATATGACTTCTATGTATTTTCATCACATTTTTGGTCATGTAATTAACTTTCTCCTGTGACCTTCCGACAAACAGGAGTAATCAGAGACAATTACTTTTTAACTAGTGCCATCTTTGATCTTTGATTTTCAACTTTCCATTTTCTCTTTACTTAAATCCTTGGATTGATGTGGGCTTTACTTGTCAGAAATGACTACTGTAAATATAGGTTCCAGCAATATCCACATTCCAAGATTTTCAGAATTCTTCTACATTCCTGGTTTTAAGAGAGAAAAGACTTCCACCATATCACCTCTTCTGGTTTAGTCCTGCTTTTTGTATTTTATTTTAAATCATAATTTTGAGTACTTTCTCTAACAGTACTTTTCTCCCTTAGAGATATCTGCTACCAGTCTTTCTGCTTTTTAGCACAGCCACAGCACAGCTAGAGTTAGTTTGCCTTCACACATTTCTACTCATTTGAAATATCTTCATTTATCTCTCAGTACAGTTGATTCTCCAACTCTCTTCAGACCCTGGTTCAAATCTTGAGCTGATACTGGTGTAAAAAATCCCCTTATTGTATCAGTTATCTCAACATTTTAATGTCTTTAATTTAAACTTTAATAAAGCTTCATAATACATCTGAAACATCTGAAACTTTTAAAAGCATTGAAGATATAAACAACTCTTACTTTCAAGAAAAAAATTTAAAAAGCGTGAAGTAGTTCCAAAGTCTTACACTCTGACCATGATCAATCGCATTAGAAAAATGTATATAAAAGTGACTTACAAGGGGTATATATTTTGCACTAATGCCACAGAGCAGAACATCGTAATGCATTACAACTTGCACTAGCTCCCTAGGGCTACAGCTTCAATAAATTGGCTGATATCTACATAGTCAATATTCCTTAGCAAGTTCCTGAACAAAGGGATTAGTAAGACTTCTATCTAGCATACTCACAATTGTGTTTTAATTCCACCGCACTATTTGCAAGAGTAGCAGTTTTAGTCCTGGCGGATTGGCCAAATTCCAATTGAGGATTTACGTTTTGCATACCTATTTTGCCCCTGTAGTTCAATTTGATATGTTTTGGCTCATCACTTCCTGCCTTAATATGTTGTAGCCTGATGCCAAGTATTGTTAAACAGCTGCTGTACTTCCCCTGAGGATTTCAGCAACGTATGACGAATTCCTACAGATATGTTGAAATAAAAGGTGCTACATTGGATTGTATACAGTGCCTGAGGAACTCAAATGGGACTTTCATTTCCCTGGTGCCTCATTTTCACAGCTTCCTTAGGAAGGAAAGAAGGAATTATCTACATATGGGGAAAAGATGGATCTGAGGGACCTAGGTATCAAGGGAAATCCTTACATGATGTAGGAAAGTAAAAAAAATTATAGAGCTTACCCACTATAAAACAAAGAGCTAACAAACCCTTTATGGGGACTTCTTCCTTGCCACTCCCATAAATACATAAAATAAATACATACACATAGAAAACAGAAAGATTACTTTCACATTTCCTTTAGATAGAATAGGTTATGAAGACTTATGATGGGTAGATAGAAACTGAGAACTAACCTCAGTTTTATCTAAAGCTATGAAATATTGCCTTATTTTTGAGTATTTTGTTACTGCATTTCAATATCAATATGTAATTAAAAGTTGTTATTAGTTAATATCTTTATTTTCTCCAAATTTTAGTTAGATGTTCTCAATATAGCTGCTCTCAATGCTTAATAGAACCAGCACAACTCAAAAACCAGCAGATAACGTAAATGTGATTGAAGCTGTAGTCCAACTAAAACTAATAGAATAACTCCATTTTATGATGCCCTTCTATTTCTTCCTAACAATATCAGAGAGGATAGAGCATACCACTATCTAAAAAGGCAGACAAAACAACAGCAAGCTGTTATCAGAAGTCCAGATCCATACAGATGTTTTCTACAGTGCTTGTAAAACGCTATCTTATGGGGTTTATTCTCTTAGATTTGAATATCTAAACAAAGATCCTTCAAGTCCTTGCAGTTTATATAGTGAAAGATGTAACCTGTTTATTTGGGCATAAGTTTAAGGTGAAGCAAATGTATCAGAAGAAAGGGAAAGCTCTCACTCTGCAGCTCATGACTTTACTGCTGAACTACAAAGAAGTAGAGATGTTGTCCTCATAACCATACACTTACATTCTAATGAAGTCAATGGAACTTAAACCAGAGATTAATGCTGTACCTATTCTCAACTGCTGCCCCAGGTATTGCCCAACAGTATTAGACAGAAGTTGTTGCTTGCTGGTTTTATGACTCATAAGAACGAAAGCTGAAGCAGGGATAAAATGACGAACAATAGATGCATCAGATTAGCAGGGGCTTTAAATAGAGCTCTTGCTATCCTAAATGGGCACTAACCTCTTCTGCCATCTTCTGACAAGAAGATTTGAGTAATCTTCTTTTCATTCCCTAAGGCAACTTCCAGTCAGTCTCATACTGAGCATCTCTGTATAACTTTTCTTGATCTTGCTTTTACATTCACACATGCAACATTGCACATTTACATTGGAGAATGAAGCCATAAACTCTGCATATCAGCAGACCTATTCAGGATTTAACAATATGTCTGAGAAAAGAATAAAGAATATGCCCCATTATCAATATCCCACTGACCTACTGTTAGCCCCTTAATCAGGAATATAGGATAATGAGATCCTATATTTATATTTATATTTTTTATATTTATATTTATACGATTTGCAGCTTGACACAATATACTAGCAAAAAGTGTTAGAAATTAATATTGAAGACAGGGGATACTTAACAGGCTTTAAGTACTAAATTACTTTGAAAAATTAATCATTTAAAATATTATGCACTTTAAAACTTTTGGAAAAAATACAGTATTTGATACATCATTAATTGGATGCTCTGAAAATCCCTATATTTTATCCAAAGACAGATTTTACACTGCAAAACAAAACAATGAAAATGAGATCAATAATATCTTTGAATACATGGGATTACATCTCTTTATAAAATGCCCTTAACCTTGAAAATAGTACAGTAAACAGCAAAAAAAGAGAAAAGATTAGGACTGCACTAAAGACATTTAAAATTATATCGGTGACATTTACTGTATCCTAGGGATTGTCAGTGTACTGGCTGCAAAGGAAGTTTGCTGGCTAGACATCGTGTATGACAGAAACTCCAGTATGGAAAAGGCAATCCTACCATCTCAGTTCTGTTTGTACTCATCTAAGGCCATATGCTTAACAGTGTACACATTTTATACCCACATCTGCTGCTGCCATCTCCCTTTTGTCCCTGTTTCTCACCAAGCCACAAAAAGCATTGCAAACAAGAACAAAGGACATTCTGCTCATGGTGTGACCAGGCCGGTTATAAACTAACTCTATTTTGCTTTGTCTCCAATGCTATTACTGCATTACTGCTAGTTTATCTGCACTTAAATTTTACACAAAGATAGACCCAGTAGTGTCTGCATCTTTTAGAAAATTTCAAATTTAGAAATTTGAATAAGCCTCAGCTTTCCTAAGATCCCCTAGCTTTAATTAGTATTCCATGAGCCAATGAAATGAGTTTCTTATAAGGAGACAGTGAAGTAAAACAGTAGTGTTTCATAATGGAAATGCATTTCTTTGGTCACTAAAGTCCAGTGAACATCGCAACATCTTTTCATTTTTATCTTTTCTTAGAATTTAACTGGAATTAGACTGAAGGGATAGAAGAACATATCATCCTGTAGAAAACCTTCATGTCTATTGAACAATATTTTAAATTAGGAAGTTCTATTGATTAACCAAACCAATATACCTCAATCCTCACACAACAATTGAAATCTATTTTCTGAAATAGTACGTCTTCTCAATGTCTACTTACAGGGAATGTCGTGAGTCTTGAGGAAATGAAGGTTTGTTGAAGGGCTCCTATTAATTCAGTCTGATTACCACTGCATCTTCTTATAATCAGCCTCATATTTTAGTATGAATAACATGCAATTTCAGAGACTGTGAAACAGCATTTGGTTTGTACGTCTTTATCAACATAAATCCAAGCTGCAAGTTACTTATTAAACAGTACAATTTGGTTTAAATGAATCATATAAAATGTGAATTTCTTGTTTCTGTATTCTAGATAATTTGACTTTCAGACAAGCTATCATTTGGAGAATCCGTAAACACTGGAAACTGGAATGGAAGGACTCTTGTGTACTGATCCAGCTATCATAAAATCGTCTGTGAACTAGCAACAGCATGGATGTTGTCGCTCCTTTTCTCCATATCTTCTTACACATCTAACTGGAGTGCTTTAATGTATATCTTCTGTAGGATAATATGTTAGACCTACTGTGCGTCTTTAAGAGGCTGTTAGACACTGATTTCCCATAGACTGCAATCAACTCTTTGAAATTGTAGTGTTTGTGACAGAATAAACCCCATTAACTTGTTTTATTAGTATTGTGCGCAGTCAGGAGGAGCAATGCTGCAGAACATGATGAAATGACTAACAGTCTTCATCAGTGCACAGCAGAATGTTTTCTCCTTACACAGAATATATAATTATTGCTCACATAAACAGGTAGATTTCTCTTTTCATCTTTCTCAGGTAGTATTGGGAAATCTAAGACTGTTGTTCATGGAAGAAATAAAAAACAAATTAGGCTTCCCCCCACCCCCTCTCCATTCAATTTGTTACCATACTGTTGCTGTAATTTTTGTCTATGTTTCAGAGAGTGACCCATCAAATAAAAAAAACAATTCTAATTCAATTGGTTACTATAATGACAAAACAGTTCAACAAAGGCAAAGGAGACTGAGAAGGGAAAGATTTACTGATCAGCTGATTCCTAGAGGCCCATTAGCCAAATTTTGACAGCTTGTACACAAGGTAAGCTGCCAAGCTGAATAAATGAAAGCAGAGTGAATTCAGGAAGAGAAAGTATAGTTTGCATTATCTAAGTAAATATAAGTCAGCTATCACAGAATCACTCTTTATTTCAAAAGTAGGTATTTTATACTGCAGATGGCACAGCTGCCAGTACTTATCTAAAGAGAAACGTATTCTCTTCCAGAATAACTCTTACAGCGTTAACCAATTCAGAAATGTAAACAACTTTTTTTCTTCTTCTTTGCCTCCATTTTCTACTGGGTTTTTGCTTTGCCCATTTAAGATGAAAGTCAGGTTCTGAGCTGACAAGCTGCATGGGCCTCCCAGTATAAACTTCAAGCATATTACATTTTAGCATTTTAGCCTAACAAATTATAGGAAACATGAATCTGAGCAATCACAAAGGAAATGATTGAAAGGAAGAGTCAATACAGATGTAGAATGATGAGAAGCATGAAAAAGAAAGCACTAAAATCCAATCCAGCCTATTTTTTTGCCAGAAAAAAAAAAGAGTTTATGATTTGCAGATTGAATATAACTAAGTAGAAAGGTCCTTTTCATAACAATAATTTATAGATTCACCCTTCTACTGGATAAGAGTTCCTTTTACATTATAGCAGTGTCTGTTCTTATTAGTATAGTTAAGGGACTGTTAGTCTTTTCATTATATAAAACCCTACATTCGGGGCCTTATAATTTGTTCACAAAAATTCACAGCAGGCTGAAATTTGAAATAAGATTTTATTCTGGGACTAATTTTTACAATGTATTCTAAAAAAAAATCATTAGTCAAATTTAAAACTAATACGAAAATGAAAATATGTTTGTTTACTGTCCTCTTACTCAGCTCATACGTTGAACATGGTATTCCTTTCAATATCACATTATGGGTTCTAGTGTTCTAAAGTATATACACATCTACCAATATATACACGTATTCCTGGGTAAAAAAAACCTCAGTGATGTAACAAAAAAACCCAATCAACCAAACAAAAACAAAAGCACAAAAAACCCCACAAGTATTATGCATACCCAGCAGCTACTTATTCTATATTTGGGTAGATGTTTCAGGTTGTGGATCTATAATATGCAAATGCATATATTCGTGCCAGTATTCTGAAGGTCAGAATGGAGTATAAGTTAAACCCACAAAGGTCAGAAATTAAGTGTTATGGCTGAAACTCTATCCTGAAAGGACAAGACCATCTATTTCCCTCAGCCCAATAATGTGAAAGTTCACAAGGTAAAGAGCCTCACTCACCAGGCATAAACTCTAAAAAGCATTTGAAAGTTATGCTTTCAGAGCTACACTGCTAGAAGAGGACTTCCTGATGCAAAATGATGTCTTTGTAACACTGGCAACATGGAAAGAAGCACAGCATATTAGATATTAACCTACGTTAACATTTAATAATTATACCTCTGTAAAAGAGAACATCTAACTTAAGAAGACCAAAATACTGCAGGTGAACAAACTTGACTCTTATACCTGTTTTTTTCTGCCTCGTCTTCTTTCCATAATAAATGTCTTCTTTTGCCTTATTCTGTGGAAAAAAAAAAAAAAGTTCTCATCTGCTTAAATTTTCCTTCAGCTCTTCTGAAGTGCATCAGTGTGTTTTACACTAGTGTTAAACCTCTCATTTGCTTCTCACTCCCATTGCCAAAATATAAAAGCCCCTCATTTGTTGCTACTATTTTGAATATTTATAGTTCCATGACAGAATTTCCTTGCCATCATCTTCAGTTTAACAGGGTCTTCAAATGTATTCTCTGAAATATCACCAGTATAGTCTTCAGTCAGAGTATTCTAGTGGTTATAAACCATACTGAGCATCTCTTTCAAATAAACTATTGCTGACAGTTTTCCCAGTAATAGGGACCATTTAGGGAAGACTGACACAGTAATAGACACAGTCTTACAATGAAAGTAAACTGATTCAGCTGGTGTTGAATGCCGCAGGAGACATATAGGTAACTTATAAGTAAGAAACACTAGGAGTCCTTAAAAAGGAAATAATGGTGAGTGTAGCTTCTCCACCTAAAAGAGCTACCCCCCCCTTGAAAGAAACCATAAATCTGTAAGTCTGAGCACATTCTCAGAGGAAGGGCAGATCTGGGCAGAAATATTTTCTTTTGTAAAATCTGCATAGGAACAAAAACAGGTGGAAAAAAATCAAGTTAGTGGTACCTCCTATTAAAAGTCATCACTGATTCTTTTGCTGCACTTGATTTTGTACATCCAACTGTGATGCAATGGTAAGTACAGAGACTACCTTACTGGCATTTGTGTTCATTGCTGAGCATGAATTTAATATAAAGGTTGGAATTGTGTATGCCTTCCTTTTCTCTTGTGGTTCCCTGTCTCAAACATTCTCAGGTCACATGCAGAGTATCTACAGGGATCATGTCTCTGATTTTGTTAGTGTTCCTTTGTACTATTCTCTCCTGGACATCAGTCCACCTACTCTCTGCTGCAACAGGAGCATCACTGGTATTGGTTCAGTTGGAAGGATTGTTATTCACACAAGAGACTAACACATTATAAAGTACATTGCTGAGAAAAATTCCTCTTCATCTCTGACATCTTCCTGTGTAAATCTGGAAATCATTAAGTTCCTATGCAGTATGACATCCTTCATGACACCTATGTCATCAGTTCTACTAACCTTTCCACCCAGACCTTTCTGGAGACATTGGAATGTCTTGTGTTTTGCCAAGGGGTGACAGCTCTTTCTCTTATTGTTCATCCTGCCTTTGGGCTGTCTCTTCTCAAAACTTTTCTACCCTGGGTCTGACAGTCCCAAAGGTGACTGTGAAAGTGTCCTTTCCCAAGTGTAACAGGGTTGACCTGAGATGACAAGAACTGGAGAATTACAGAATACTTTACTTTGGAATAGACATTTGTAGTTTTCTCGTGCAAACTTTCCTCTCAAAACAGGATTACTATAATGTGAGTTTCCTGCAGGCTGTGTGTAGCTGAGTTTTGAGTGTCTACAAGAGTGAAGATTCCTTAGACCCTCTAGTCATGCAGTTCCTGTCTGATCTCATTGTGAAAAGCTTTTTCTTTACATTCAGGGAAACTTAGAAGCAACTTTTGTCTGTTGTGTCTTTTTCTTTTGTTGGGCACTTCTATGAAGAGTAGGGCTGCTGTGATGAAAGCATGACCACACTGCATCATTGCTATATTCTACCATTACAACCTTGGAGACAGCAATTAGGTTGCCACACTTACATTCTTCTGAATGCTGGACAAATAGAGCACGGGAGAGACCTTCAGTTGGAGCCGAAGGGCTGAGAGGGGTGAGAAAAAAAAACCCTCTATTGTAATGGAGAGAGAGAGAGAAATATTTTCCAGCTACGACAAATCCAGCTATGACTGCTGCCTTGAAGAGGAGAGACACTGTTGCCCTGGAAGTGGAAAAGAACTTTTCTTCTTTCCTTCTGAACTTTCATTGGAGGGAAAGGAGGGATTTGATCTATGTAAATATATTGCTTTACCATAGGAGAGATAGTTAGAATTGTTGTATATAAATGTATTATAGTATTTATTGTGTTAGTAATAAATTTTTATATAATTCCCCATGTTGACTTATGCCTGTCTGAAACCTTCTCTCTCTTACATTGAGGCAAATTGTGGGGGAGCTTGGAAATTAGATTTTTTGGGAGTTTTCAAACCACAACAGCCCCTTAGCCATCCTCATATTTTAGTGGTCCTCTGTTGGAATCACTCCAGTCTGCTAATTTCTTCCTTTTAGTGGAAGTACTGTTTTATGTCTACTTCCTTGTACAATGCGGTTAGGTGCCTCGGATATCCTAAGTCTGATTCCAGGAGTACAGTGCAGAGACACCTGGGCTATTGGAATACATTGGCCCTGGACCAGCAGAGCTTTTCCATTTGGATCATCTGCCTCACTGTGACACAAATCATACCTCAATCAACAATTAATAATGACTGCCATAAACAGTGAGCAGTAGAGAAGACATTCACATTGTGAAACAAGTAAAGCCACTGATGCTGACCTCTGTATGAAACAAATTTTGAGGCCAAATGTCAGATTACATGTTAGTTGAACAGTACTGATGATGCTCTTAAGAGTACACACAGTCTAATATTCCTGGTGGCATTCATATGAGATATATATTGAATTTCTTCCAGCTTACAGAAAGTGTCAGTAAACATGTTTCGCTCAGTTTCCATAACTCACATACCATATTCTGCTTCAAATTTACAGAATTAAAACATACAATTATAATTAATGTCTTTTTATCTAGTGTTTTGAGAAGCTCTCCCCAAAAAATCACAGCTGCTTGGGGAGAAAATTTTTGATTAGTTCCCCATGTTAAAATTTACTAGTCAGAGTGAGATTTTCATGCCATTAAATGGATGACTGAATGTTTTGCTCTAACTAGCTGATGCCTTGATGACATGCTATTTCATCTCCTATGAAGTATATGCAAGGACCTGTCAGCCGCACATCCTAATTGACTACAGATGCTACATGAACACACAGATACAGTAACAGAGTTAATAGAGCTGAGTGTACTTGCAGAGTAATTTCTGAAACTACATGGATGGAGTAGAAGGACCTTGACTGATACTTTTTTTCAAAAGTCCGTCTCAAATGGTAAACAACTACCTGTTGCAACAGCTGAAACTGGAAGATAGACTTCATGACCATCCTATAAGCAGCACTATACTGTGACTAGTTCAGTGAAATTTAAAACTTACTTAAATGTTTGAGCTAGTCACATCAAACCTTGGCAACCAGTCCTCTTGTAGAAGCTTATAGAATGGTACTGCATTTCAGTGACCATCGTTTGTAACAGAAGTATTTGTTCTTTAAAATGTAGGATCAAAATAAATAGAATAGTTTCCAGTGAAACATTCATCATTGGCACATGCAGTGTTACATGGCAGATCAACTCTACACGAGAATTATCCAGGTTTACTTTAAACCCTTAAAATTGAGACATTGAACTTCAACAGTGTTGAGAAAGTTTCTTAAATTACCAGTCTCAGATAAATGTCAGTGCTACCAGTTTCAGAAAGATTAGCTTTGATCGGGTCAAGAATGCACAAGAACATGATCACTGCACCCAGCATTTTGAGTTACTTCAAAAATGAATAAGCAATTTGTGAAAAATTAAGAAGAAAATGTTTCAGGAGTACACTGTAGAACCAGGTTTCAGGTCAGTGGTAGAACTTGAGTCTAGTTTTCCATGATCATTCTAACTAGCACACTGCAATAGTTCATTCAAGGAAGCCAGAGAGGGACTCTTCATCAGGAACTGTAGTGATAGGAAAAGGAGTAACGGGTCCAAACTGAAAGAGGGGAAATTTAGGCCAGATATATGGAAGAAATCCTCTACTGTGAGAGTGGTGAGGCACTGGCACAGGTTGCCAAGAGAAGTTGTGGATGTCTCATCCCTGGAAGTGTTCAAGGCCAGGCTGGATGGGGCCCTGAGCAACCTGATATAATGACTGCCATCCCTGACCATGGCAGGGGTATTGGAACTAGATGATCTTTAAGGTCCCTTCCAACCCAAACCATTCTATGATTCTATGACTCTAATTTAATTTGCTAAAAATGACTGAATGAAACCTTTGTGAATCTATTAATATTACCCCATAGTGATGGATGAACATAGATATGAAATCACAGTAATGACCTCCAGAGTATGTTGGTTATGCTATTGTAAACATCTTGTATTTACAGAGGTATTGATTACACTGGCGAAATTAATTGACTTGCATGAATACATTCTGGGAAACAAGAATTTAAATTTCTAGTCTAGATATTCAGCTGATGAATATGGATAAAAGCTCATTGATTGCATCTAATTCTCATCAGCTAAGGCTTTGACCCTCCATATTCATTGCAGTGAAGATATAACTTCCTATTCCTAAAAAAAAAAAAAAAGAGACACTGCTACAGATCCCAACTATTCCTTGTATGTTAAATCCAAATCAAGGTCATACAACTTGAAATACATTCACATCATATTGCAGATAAAATCATGCAGGTTAATTTGAAATTATGATTAATTTCAATTGATTTCTGATTCTACTCTTTCAGTCCACATTTACAAAACAGAAAATATTATTTAGTATAGTACCTCTGTGTCCAAGGGACTTAGCCAATATTAATTAAATACTTGATATTGTTGCTCCTTTTTCTGCCGGATGACATCTTCTTTGTTGACTAATCCAATTATATTCAATAGGGGTAAGTTAGTCACCTGAAATAAGGATGAAAGGAATGGACTCTTATTACTTGAGTCAACTGTTTTGGGTCCTGTGTAATACTAATGCAGCATAATTGCAGACAAACACTTCTGTTGGTAGTTTTTTGATGATGACTCATGCAGCTGTGGATAACAAAGATTTTTTACTAAAAAACAATTAAGATGAAGCAAGGCTAGTTTAATATCTGTCTGTGTTCATATATGTTTTGAACTATAGCTATGATAGGAATCTTTCTGGAGTTGAAATATCCTAGTAAATATTTTATTCTTATATTCAGGTTAAAAATTTTGTAAAGTTTAGTCTCATACAAAAATTCAATCCACCCTATTGAGACAGGCCTCCTGTGACATTTCTAGCAAATACTATATTTCTTTATAGCAGTTCAAAAGAAAACTCTTAAGAAAAAAATACCTCTCTGTGCAGTTTAAAACGCTAGGGTTTTTTCCCTGTAAAGAAGCTTCCAGAATTGGTCGACTCCTATGTCCTATTCAATGTGTTTCCTTGAAAGTGTCATATGACATTTTTAATATAGGCCTAGATGCAAATATGGAGTTGGGCACTTTAGGTAAACCTAAGGCATAGTGAAGATATCTGAAATGTAATAAGGAGCCAAGTAATCCTGTTGTAAATACCTGTATTTTCATGGGATTGGTTATTCAAATGTTCAGTGTTCTTCTAGAACCATGTTTAACTTTTTTTCCCACCGCATTTGAAAGATGATTTTTAATCCAAGTACCTCATTGTTCCATTTTACACCTAAGCACTTCTGGCATCACTTAATTTGTTAGACATATCCAGAGCTTGCCTAACATAACAACAGCATCCAGACAGTTTTATATAGCCAAGGAGCATCAAGCCTTTCAGTAAAATGCTCAAAGATTGTACCATTTGTACAATGAGTGAAAGACAGTTTTTCATTCCCTTTTAGCCAGTAAGAGTTCAAATCTACTCTGTCCAGTCTAGAATAAAGGACATAGGTGTGGGGTGAAGTTGTAGCCCCACAATTGAAGTTTGAGGTAGTGCAAAAGTTAGGCCGTGTTCCATGGGAGCAGTGGAGCTGGTTAGATGGTTTCCATGGACATGGCCTTGGGTTGCAGGGAGTACAAGGTTAAGGTTGTTTAGTAATGTGCAGGTGCTTAAATTCCTGGGTGTTGTTGTGGGAATATGTTTGTGTTGTCTGTGAAGTTGGCAAGCTCAATAAAGGCTGCCTGCTGCGCTGAGCAGGCAGACATCTCTTGTCCCACCATCCTAGTGTGTCTTGTGTGTCTTTCTTCCCCCACCGGACCAAGGCCTCACGACAAGATACCCTGCGACACATAGGTGTTTGAAGAGACTAGATTGAAGAGGTGCTATGCCTTCTCTGCCTCTGTTGTTTCTAGAGACTCTGTACTTCGTGTCAGGAATCTTGTGTGTGGCCAGAGAAGCACAGAAGTGGGAAAAAAAATAAATCCTGGCTTCCACTTCACTAAGGACTGTTTGATTGCACTGATTCCACATGATTCCACAGCTTCAAGGCAGGGGAAAGTAGAGTGGTCCTAGTGTTACAGAGCAGAATCATGGTCATACAGAGAAACCCAGACGGTATCCTAGGGTGCACGAAGAGGAGTGTGGCGTAAAAGGTATGTGAAGTATCCTTCTGTTTTACAAGGGTCCAAAGTTCTAAATGGGGAACTTATGTTTATTGGAGCACACTGAAACTCAGGAAAGATATGAATGAGTTGAAAAGCAACTGGGAGGAGGGAACAAGGGCCAGAAGGAATGATCAGACAGCTAAAATCACATGTTCGGTAGTGAAAGATTGAGCCCATTTTTTTCTGGAAAGAGAATACCATGGGAGACCTGAAAACGGCCTCCAAATATGAGAATAGCCAAAAAAATGATTGGGTTTAAATTGTAGCTAGGGAGATATAGGTTAGACTTTAGGAAAAGTTTTCCAAATGCCAGGATAATTAAATACTGGAACACATTTCCTAGGATGTTGTAGGGTCTCAGTCATGGAGGATTTTCCATGAGCAGATCAGATAAAAATTTTAAGTGTAGTTGACCCCACCTGTGAAGAAGGAAGATGGACTAGAAGACTTAATGATCATTATATGATTTTGATTAGACGTGTTTCAATTTTGATTTAGGACTAAGTTAAAAATGGCTGGGATAATTTTTTTCATGAATAAACAGAGGCCTTGGATTAAGACCCAAATATGAAGATGACTATATGTAAACCATGCAATCAATATTTTAAAGATTTTGCTATTCCTAGCATAACATTTTTGTTACTGGCATTTATAGTGTTAAAAAATTAAGAAGATTACCTATTTTTTTAATCTTCTGTAAAATATTCCTGCCCATTGAAAAGAAAGAAATATTCATACCTCTTATAAAATATCCTCAGTAGAGGTTAAATTTTTGGTAGAAGTTAATATTTACAACTATTTTCTGCACCAAACCTGCAGAGTTGTTTGATTTCCTCACCATCAAATAAAGCAAACAATAATATTCATGCAAAGGCAAACAAAATAAATGAGTCAGTTAATTGTAAAAAGAACACTGACCGATTAAAAATTGGTCTGATCTTCAAGAATTCTCAGCATAACAGTAGTAAGGTTAATAAAAATAGTAGAATCATGACAAGTATTCATTAGAATTTGCATATGTGAGTAAGAGTGCACTTAATTACCAATTGCATTCTGCAAATTATTTATAAGCTGTAAATCAAAGTAACAAAGAAGAAAGATCTAGGGAGTAAGGGTTCTAAAAATGTTCTAATGCAAATGTTCTTAACAACAACAAATTTGAGAAGCTGTAAGGTCTTTCCACAACCAAATTACTTAAAAGAACAAATGGCATTCAGAAATAGTAATGTTTGACATATAGGCATTTACTATAGGTAATGGAAAATTATGTCAATTAGATCAGAATGGAATTTTATATATAGAAGTACATGTGTTAAAATATCGTGTCACTTGAAGGCAAAATATCATATGCAAATTAAGAATGCAACTAGCAAACTGCAGGTGTAATAAATTTCATGGATTGTGTAATTTTCATGCAGACTTTTTTTTAGCCACCGTCAGCACTGTTGTTTAAATGCTTGTGCAAAGCAGTCCCTGCTCTGCTGTGCTGAGTCAGCACCCCAGGGCATTCTGTCTCATGGCTAACCCAAATTGGCTGAAGGAGCTCACTAGCTCACTGAAACCCTGTCCTGAAGCTGAGGTGGATGGAGCAACTGGAAGAACAAAAAGGGAAGGGTAAAAGGGAGAAACATGAACCAAGGAGATGCTGCTGTGCTAAATGCTGAGAGAAGGAGATGAGAGAAGATATAAGGGTTTGAGAGTTGAGGAAAGAAGGGTAACAGAGAGAGATGAAAGACAAGGGGAGTCTCTGATGCAGCTGGTCAGCTTCGACTTTGCTTTGCTGCAGAGGAGCTACTAAGCACTTCATGGAACATTCATTTCCCAGGTGCAAAACAAAGTACAGTGAATATATGAAAGAATGATCAAAGTCAGTATTTGATAAGGTAACCATAAGAAGAACTGAGAAACAGTTATTAAAAAAATAAAACAATAAAACCACAAAAAAGCCCCACAAAACCAAAATCCACAGATTTTTGCTTGTTTGTTTTAAGCAGGGAAAGGCCATTCCCTAGTGGAAAGAGAACCTCTCAATTTTCTTGATCATCTGAAGGAACAAGAAAGTAATTCTTTCATTATTCACTGCTTACAATTTTTTTCTAGAGTGCAAGATTTTTTCAGGGAAGCCCATGAAGACCTTGAACCTGAAGTTTTCTTAGGTTCTTCATTGTCTAACTGCTACACTCACAAATGCTTGACCTTATGGACATCTATAGCTCACATCTGTCACTATAGACAACTGCCCAGATATTGACTTTGCCCCAATTGGACTGTTCAAGTTAAAATGTAGTTAATATCTTAAGGCAGAGGGAGTAGACATTTACATAAAGATAAGTAAATGGAAGAATTTGCCTGGTGTTACTACGGAAAGGAGATGGCAAATAATGGGATTATTACTACTTAATAATGAATATTTTCAGTATTTCTCAATACCTGATCTTTGATAAGTCTGCACAGTACATAACTGAAGGAAATTCCACAGCTGAGTACTAGTATGTTTCTATTATTTATTATTGTTACCAACAGTAAGACAAGATGTTCAGATTCCACTTTACTTGCAAAACTTTCAGAGCTGATCTTACAAGACAGTTACATAGAGCAATAACAGTTGGACGAAGCCAGGGAAATATTCATGTAACATTTTCACTAGGTTCTTTGCTTCTCTTGATATAGAACATACACAGCCTCGAGGGTGCTCTTGATTGTTATCTCTGCAGCTGAGTGATTTTTGGAGGTCTCACTGAATACAAGGGTCACAACCTAGAGTCCTTTCTTATCTATTATAATAAAAAATGACAATGAACTGTGCAATCCTCCATTGTCCCCTCGAGCAAAACGAAGGTGAATGTCACTCCTGTCTGTACAGCCAAGTTTAATTGCAATATTAGGGTCTACAGCACGAAAATTCACTCCATCAAAGATTTTTAAAAAGTCTGTGGAAGCACTGCAGTTTAGTTTGCACGTCCTCAGCTTTACTATGTTTTATTAAAACCACCAAGGAGATTTTTGCTATTTTAAACTGGATTGTGCATACTGTTTACAGCTCAACTCCATAAGAGGTCATTCAAACAGTGAGTTATTTCTATATAATGAAAGTTCTTTTTGTCCATCTCTCAGGAAAACACAGACACCTACAGATTATGTAACATACTGAATGGGACTGAATGCACCCTCAGCAAGTTTACAGGCTACAGAAATCTAGAAGGAGTGATTGATACACCAGGAAGTTTTTCTATCTTTCAGAGTGGTCTTTCAAAGAGACTTCAATAGGTTGGAGAAACAGTAAGGAACTTCATGAAGTTTGACAAAAAGAAAAGACAAGTCCTGCTCCTGGGGTAGAATAACCCCAGGATGCCTGACAATAATGTACACAGTTAGCCACCCACACTTGCCGTCAAACGACATTTATGGTCAGGTAGTTTCTGTATGATAGTTGTATTAATCCTTCCTCAATCAACAGTTCTTTCTTCCATCCATTCAGCTGTAGTGTATGATCAGTGATTGAGATCAATTGGAGAATTATGAAAATCACCTTTTTGACGGGAAGCCTGTATCTATTCATACTGAGTTTCTGCAAGAACTCTTAAGCAGGCTCTATCTTAAGTTGCCACCCCTTACAGCATTGAGAAAGTGGTTATTAGTGGGGTGGCAAGATTTCATCTGTGTGGTTGTCCCAGTTGAGAACATCATGGCTTCTAACCTGCTGCCCATCTAATCTCAGCTGAAGTTCACGTCGAGTAACAGCTTGCCTTTAGGAAGAGCTTTGGCTCTCAGACCCATCTGGGCTCAGAATTGTTTCCCCTCCCCTCGCCTTCCCTTCCCTCTCCTCCTTTCCGTTCAATTCAGTTCAACTCAGTTCAGTTCAGTCCATTTCCTCACAAATTCTGGGACATTATGTCCACCCTATATAGATAGTACTTCTCCCTCCTTGCTCTTCTTCTGATTCTAGGACTTAAATATTTATATCTCAGTAAGGCATGGCTTGCTGCAGCTGGAAAGGTTCAAAATCAAAGGGTTCAAGTCCCTTTCTTCACCATCTCTCTTAAGACAGTTACACACATTAACACTCTTCATATATATATATAGATATATAGATATATATGAGAAAAGATCTTAGACTCTCCTGGGATAAACAGGATCTAATGTGCAGGTCTTCTCCTCTCAGGGTGATTAAAAACTGGGGGAGATACATTGTTTGTTTATTAAGAAAGCCATTAAAAATGTTCAAAATCTATACAAACAGATGAATTCAGCTTTAATTAGGTGCAGTTAAGAATATGTTTATGATAAAAATAGTCATGTTAAAAATGTATTTCATAGGACATGAACAATAATATTTTCTTTTTGATATTAACAGCTCAGATAATCTGAAAACTACTACACCGAAGAGAATTCTTCAACTTGAGATCAAAATTTTTACTCCAAACTTCTTTACTTTTAAAGTATCCAACACTATCTTGATTGACTCAAGTCCAAATACTAAGAATATTTTGCTAGTCCAGAGCTTCACATACTATAAAAGTCCAGCCTCTACAATCAAGAATTTAAATACAAGAATATTGTGGAAAAAGAATATACAGCTGTTCTCCAACTCTGCTCAGTTTGATTTGCTAATCCAGGAGAAGGAAATTAAATCCAAAAGGCATTTTAAAAAAATTAATTGAGCCTGTTGTCAAGCAGAAAGAAAATCAAGTACCAGCACATCGTTACTGGAGAAATCGTGTGCTACAAGTAAATGAAAACGAGAAACCTTAATAAAGGTGCTTGAAAAATGGGCAACAAAGACTTTGCACTTCTTCTGCTTGATGATTCTTTAATGGCTGCAATCCTGCAGGATCACATCCAGGAAATAGAAAAGAGTGTCAGTCTTTTGTCGAACAATTACTGTGTAAGTGGTTAAAGAGATAAGATTATAGTAAGCGAGGGCATTGTAATCCATTACTTATAAGACTAATTTTGTCCTTATTTTCTGGGATCTTGATTCTACAGCTAAAGAATAGCTTGATTTTTCCTGTAAATTTAAAAACCAGACAAACCATCAAACAAAACTTTCCCATCCATTGAGCTGTAGGAAAGTTCATTGGTGTTACCTGTCCTCCCTTCTCAATGTCTTCTTCCCTACGTTTCCATAATGCCTATTGATAAACTTTGATCCAAGTGTTATGTCAGATATATAAGATGGGCCTCTTTTAAGCCTAGTGTTCAAAGTGGTGATTAAATGCAGCTGACAAATTGTGGCAGACTGGCAAAAGGCTTTAGAAAATGCCGATTTCAATAGGAGTACTGAAAGAGTGCTTTTATCTAATAACTAATTTTTTTATCCATTTGGCTAAAATCCCCATTTAAGAGAAAGGAGGACAGGTGACTACCTATCACATTGCACAAAGTTTAGGTCAACAAGGAAGAATTTAGGTGTCTAAATCCTGTCAAATCATTGAAAGAAAGTGGTTTTTTTGGCTCCTCCAGAGACAATGGAGAGCAATAGGAAATGGATTAATTTTACCTAAATTTAGACTCATGACACTGCCTTCATGAATTCCCTAGCTTGGATGATCTGCCTTTCAGACATGTGTTTTTCCCTCATCAATTGTGAAGAGAATCTAATCAGACATGACAACTTTGTTCCTTCAGGTCAAGTGTCTCAGAGTGGGTGGGATGATTAGACCTGGATTCATTAATACTTTGATGAAGAAAGTACTGTTAAAGAAAAGTGAGCTAGTCTGAGTGCTGGACACAAACTGCTTCACTGTGGGCTGAGCTAGCGCCCAACACTTGTTGTTTTGAACTGCTCCAATTAGCTGGGGTGGGCCAACACTAACAGCATGGATTACGAGTCAGCTGGTGCTAACTTGTCTCAGAGCCAATGATGAGCTCCTGGCTCATGATTTTTTCAGCATAAGGACTAAAAGTCAGAATAACTAAGAGTTTAACTATTGTCAGATTTGGAAGTCAATTTTTTTAATTACTTTTAAATCTGTCTGTCCATCTCAATTGAGAGTCCAGGGAGCCTGAGTAATGGATTTGTAACTTATTGTCTTAATTCAGCATCTGAAGTTACTGGTAACTGGTAACACCAGCCCTGATGTGACTGCAGCTCCTGAAGGCACCTGAACATTAGATTTTTATGGAGGTATATATGCTACAACTGCTGCAGCATACAGCATAACAACAGAGTTCAGACTGAAAGCCAGGCAAGTGCTTGAGCATCTGTTTTGCCAAAGTCAGTTTAAATTTAGGGCACGGATGTCCCCATAGCCGCAGCAGCAGCAGTGATGTACCTTAAATTTCAGTACTCCATTTTATGCAAGCAACAACTGAAACACGCATAATTCAGCAAATAGAAGAGACAAGAACAGAATACAGAAATCCCTGGTCTGCCTCTTAGTCTATGCTATGTATTTCCTGAGATATGGCTTTGTGACAGGTGAAAAAGAGGCACATCATTTTCATTTATGAGAGGCTGTAATCAGAGGACATTGTAAATAGCCAAACATGCTGCTTACACACAGAGTGCTCCCATGTTGTTGTAATCACTGTCAAACTATGCTATTTGTATTTCAGAATGAGGAAAATTAAAAGAAGAAAAGGATAACATCAGATGGCCATGGGCAGAAGGGTTCTCACACTGCAGTTTCACCCCAGAGCCAGGGAGTCGGAAAGAGAGGGAAGCTTAGTGGTTACTGTGTGCAGTGCTCATCTGGGGTCTCTTTCAGATGAGAACATATATATCTGATGCAGATGATATTTAATGTTGTTCCTATGTGTTTAAAACAGAAACTGTCACCCTCGCATATATCTTTTATTATCAGTCAGATACTTTTGACAATTTTCAATTACATTTTAAACTTTTATTATATTTTAATGGACTATATTAATTAAAGCAGACTGCAATGCGCTAATAACGATTAATTCAACCCAGAGTGCCTTAAAGTGAGACTTTATGAGAGCTGAAATTCTCCATGGATCTCTAATTTACATTTACAACACAGGGAACTGTACTTCTGGACCCTTCTACTTGGCATTCTCATTCCAAGTCAATGCACTAGCATGGGACCAGGACAGAAGAGGTGATGAGAGACTAGAGTGAAAAATTACAATGTTCTGAAGTATTAAGAGAGGCAGTAGCTTTCATTGGTCTCAGTGGATTAACACATGTAACCCCACCTGCTAATATATACAGTTTTCAGAAAGCAGAGCACAAAATCTAATAGAATGTGCTATCGGTTATTGGTGAAGAGCATTAGCTCGATAATAAACACACTCTGAATGTACCTACTCCCCCTGGGAAATAGCCTCTCTTGTTGTTAGTTCTTTTGTCATTCATGAGTAATACGTATTTAACAGAAATCTTAGAACAGGAAATGAAAAACTGAAGATGATAAATCTGTTCCACTTAGACAATAATCACATAACACTGTGGCCAGTTAGTTTAATTTATAGACACCATTCCCCCTGGAAATCTTAGGTAGAGAAATTAAGAAAAAAAAAGGCAGAGGAGTAAAAAGATAAAAATTGGTACACGGTATCTCTTACCACTGGAGCAGTTAAATGGAAGAAAAATACTAATTAAGATTTCACTGCTGCAAAACAATATTTACAGTAGTAGAACAGGAGTTTTTCAGGGGTTCACCCTCAGTTCCTTGCTAGAAGCTCCACACTGATGTGTGACTTGCTTATATTTAACATGTCACACCTCTCCCTCTGCTTTCTTTTCATATTTTTTTTTTTTCTGAAGAGAAGTAACACTTTTGGACACTTGTGGCTGCAAGAGATTATTAATCCATAAACATTTTGCTCGCTTGCAACCTTCCAACCTGTGGCAATAATTATAATGGCTGACATGTACTTGTGTGACTCTTAAAATAGAATTAAAACTTCTTATCTGCGAATACAGCCCTTATGTTCATACTGTTTGGATAATATTCTTCTCTTTATTGCAGGTACCACTACGTATCATACTTAAATGTCCTGCAAATCCTCCAGTAATTATCAAGGTCTAAGCTCTGGTTTCCTTACAAAAATGTATTATATAGCTCAGAGGGAAGAATTGAGTATTTACTTTTCATGGCAAAGATCCTGGGCATGAAGTAAAATTATCAGTTTTCTAAAGGATTTTCTTCCTTTTTTTTTTTTATGACTAACTCTTCTAAATAGCTTAGATTGGCTGTAATGATTAGTTTCATATAAGATCTAGAAATGGATTACCTTAGATGAGGTAAAAAAGAAGTATTTTTACCTATTCTCTTGACACCTTGTATACCTCGTATGTATAAAGATTACAAAATGTACACTAGTGTAGCCAAAATTAACCTACCCATTTAAAAAACCAAACTAACAACAAACAAAGCAAGCACCAAAAAGCCAAAATACACAACCAAAGAACCCCAAACCAGTGACCAAAGAGAAGGAAAATGTTTTTTCTCTCTGTGTTTGAAAAGAATTTTTTGTTAACAGTTTGTAAATCAAGTTTTCAACCTGTTTGTGTCATGTTTGGAATGGTGATCCTTGATCTTCTCTGCCAAGAACAAATAAAGTGTATGCAAAACAGACCGTCTACAAAAAAATTCCATACATGTCTTTGATGTTGTATAATTGGCTAAAAAGAAATTAGATTCACTAACTGAAATCATAGGAAGTGATTTCTTCCTGGAAATCTAATGAAATTTGAATTTTATATATACTTTACATGATTTGAGAATTTAAAAAAATGCCCCACTGTTAATGTATTGTAGTTATACTAGGTATCTGATGCCACAGTCTTGCTCCCTTTCTGATTTTGTGAGTCTTTGTTTAAACAAAATTCTCCCACAACTTGAAAGGTTCATATATCCTCATAAAATCCGTGGACACTTCAGAAGCATCTGACAGCACGAAAGACTTTGCAGGTTCATTCAGTAAAGTATGGCATACTCCTGTGTGCATCTTAAAACTTTCCTACTGAAATTGCTACATAGTAAGGTCCAGACCCGGTAAGAATATAAATCAAGTAATTTGTCATAAGTCTCTTAATTACTAGCCAATATAGCAATTCAAGAGAAAGATTTATGGAAATGCAAAGCTAGGTCTACACCATATAATTAGCATATACAGATATTTTATTTTGTCATTTCTGTAATTTACGTGAAGCTTTATAGCCATATTTTATTCTTTAGCTGGCTTTTTCTCAGCTTACTGGCAAAACTGCTTGATACTTCCAAACAAGGTAGCATTTTCTTCAATCAGGTCATCAAGGAAATATTTGTCAGCAAGTCTTAGTTTTCACTCTTCTTCACAACTTCTTTTTTTCCTTTTTTCCTTTTTTTCTTTCTCATTTGTATTTTTTCCCCTCTTTAAAACTGTTTCTGTACAAGGAAAATAAAACCTTATGTGAAACACTTACTGAAAAAATTCAATCTATGAGTGCATAACATGGAGGCAAAAGATGTTATGGCTACTATAATTCACATGCCAAACTTTGTGAACAGGGGGGATCCACAATAAAGTCAGGATTGCTTTAAGGTCAATGCACTGATTTACACAACTGAAATTATACAGACATAAGGAAACCTTCCTTTTTTTTCCATAAAATTGCTCGGGTAGAGTGAGATCTCCTGAGAGATTTATGCAGAGTCATATCTCTAGCAAGATGAAAAGAGCATGCTGTCCTCAGAATCAAAGCCAAGGAAAAAGAAGAAAAAATAAGCAGCAGAGAGGACAAAATACCCCATCATTCCCGCAAGTACTGTATGTTGAAAGGAATTTCTAGACCTTTGAGCAAGATCTGTAATACATAAATACATATATATTCTGAGCAATAGCAGGTTTTGCTTATTTAAATCATCCTATTTTTTTTATTTCTAAAAAAAAATTATGCATTTTAAATCTTCTCAAGTACATTGTGTGCCAGCACCACAATCCCATAACTTATTATTAAACAATATGTTACATTAGAAATACGAGTTCTTATTTCAAGCTGTATTTTGATTGAGCATTTTCATTCGCCACAATATTTTGAGACCGAGAGTCCTTAAAAGCTTGTATAGAACTTTATCAGACACCTTGATAAAGCACTAGTTTTCAGAATTTTGTGCTGGGGCCTGAGATTTCTTTTCATAAAAAGTAAAAGCCGGAGTGCAAAGGAGTAATATGTTGATGTAGTTTTACAGATCTGTACTGCATCTTTCATTGTATTTTATTTTGTAGTCCTTGTTTTTCCCCTCTGCCTGGTATTTCTTGACAGCATATACAAGCAATGAATTTTTGAAAGACTGTTCTTCCTTTGGGCCTCCATTTCAGTGGTCACAAGAAAATCTGCACTGCAAGGTGCTTGATGGCAATTATATGAGGGAGCCCAAACCCAGCTTTCAGCAAAAGGAAAACAAAGGCTGACAAGAACCCGTGATCTGAAGGAGTTGGACCCTTCTCACAAGACCTGTTAAAGTTCTACCTTATGGATTAAGCCTGGCTCCTGCAGAAATCAGGACTTTTTGAGATGATCGTATCAGACCATGTCTAAACCCCTGTAATCCCTCTATCTCTCATGTAATCCTACTAGAAGAAAAGTTAACTATTTCGAAACTACAGCAAAAATTTGTGCAACTCCCCAATTAACATAGCCAGTCCCCTTCATTAACATGTCCAGCCAGAGATGCCTTTAAATTGTGTTCTCGTGCCCAATAAAGTATTCCAGTTCCCCCATAACTGGGATCGTGTCTAGTTTTATTTTTCGGACCGCCACTATTATAAATCAGATCATTTGAACTGCAAATTTTCTGACTTGCACCTCCAATGTATTTGGAAGGACAAAAATGCAAGTACAAATTTAGAGGAGTGAAAAGACAGGTCTCAGCTCTTTAGAAGGTGTCAGAGAGAATAAATATATAATTCCTTTTATATGACACACAACAATACATACTGCTGACACATCTTAAGGCATTGTCCTTTGAAAATTCATCTTCTCATGACCTGCATGGAAAATCATCATCATGGCTAGGCTTCGCGAACGAAGATTTGGGAAGGGCTCTACCCACTTTTCTTGCAAGCGCGTTGGTGGCTAAAAAGGCCAATACGAGAGAGGCAAGTCTGGTTGCAAAAGACACAGCAGAAAGACTCCTTGGATGGTATATTCTGCAAGGCTCGATTCTTTCTGCGTTGTCTTTTCTCCTCAAGGGTGATCCTGCGTGCTTTCTCAAAAGCATCAGCAGCGTTATAAATGGTGTGTCTCCAGGCCTCCCGATTGGAGGCCAGAGTGGACCAGTTATGGTGATCAATATGCCCGAGGCTGAGTTGTTGCTTCAGGGAGTCCTTGTATCTTTTCTTCGGAGCTCCTCTCTTGCGGCAGCCGGTGGCAAGTTCACCATAAAGCAGGATCTTAGGGAGGCGGTGGTCCTTCATCCTGGAGACGTGCCCTGCCCAACGCAGTTGCGTTCTCAGTAACATGGCCTCAATACTTGTAATTGCTGCCTGTTCAAGAACAGATGTATTGGTCACATAATCTGACCAGTGGATGTTTAGGATTGTACGGAGGCAGCGTTGATGGAAGCGTTCTAGGAGACGCAGGTGGTGGCGGTAGATGACCCATGATTCGGAACCATATAAAAGAGTAGACAGCACAATGGCTCTGTAAACACTGATCTTGGTACTTTTCTTCAAGTGTTTATTACGCCATACTCTTTTATGGAGTTTTCCAAAAGCACTATATGCCTTCGCTAACCTATTGTCTATCTCCCCGTCAATCTTACCATCCGAGGAGATGAGGCTGCCTAGGTAATTAAACTGTTGGGCTGATTTGAGTTCTGACTGGCCGATGGTGATGTGGGGATGATGGAAGACTTCCTGAGGTGCAGGCTGATGGAGAACTTCAGTCTTCTTTAAGCTGACTTCCAGCCCAAAGAGCTCAGCAGCATCTGCAAAGCAGGATGTTAAACGCTGCAGAGCTGCTTCTGTGTGGGCAACAAGGGCAGCGTCATCAGCGTAAAGCAGCTCCCGGACAAGATGGTTTAGGGTCTTAGTATGGGCCTTCAGTCGCCTTAGGTTGAATAGGCTTCCATCAGTACGGTATCGAATGTAGATACCGTCCTGATCATCGAGGTCTGCCGTGGCCCTTTGGAGCATCATACTGAAAAAGACTGTGAATAGGGTAGGAGCGAGAACGCAGCCTTGTTTCACACCATTAGTTATTAGAAAGGGCTCAGAAAGTGAGTTGCCATATCTGACTTGGCCGTGCTGATCCTCATGAAGTGAGATGATCATTTTAAGGAACTTGGGGGGACAACCTAAACGTTCCAAAATCTGCCACAGACCTTTTCTGCTCACAGTATCGAAAGCCTTGGTGAGGTCGACAAAGGTTACATAGAGACCTTTGTTCTGTTCCCTACACTTTTCTTGCAGTTGTCTGAGAACAAATATCATGTCTGTGGTGCTCCTGTTGGCTCTGAAGCCACACTGACTTTCAGGTAGAATATCTTCTGCTATAGCAGGTATTAGTCTGTTCAGGAGTATTCTTGCCAAGATTTTGCCAGCAATGGAGAGCAGAGTAATACCATGGTAATTTGAGCAGTCTGATTTAGTACCTTTCTTCTTATACAAAGTGATGATGACTGCATCACGAAGGTCTGATGGTAGTTCGCCTAGTTCCCAACAGCGCACCACAAGCTCATGAAATTTAGCATGGAGTGCAAGGCCCCCATGTTTCCAGACTTCAGGTGGGATTCCATCAACCCCAGCTGCCTTGCCGATTTTCACCTGCTGTATGGCCTTGAGGGTTTCTCCTAAAGTGGGAGCAGTATCCAATTCATACTTCACTGGTTGTTGTGTGATGGACTGAATTGCTGAGTCTTGGACTACACGGTTGGTACTGAAAAGAGTCTGAAAGTGTTCAGACCATCGATTCAGAATGGAGGTTTTATCTGTCAGAAGCATTTGACCATCTGCACTGAGTAGTGGGCTTTGGACTTGGTATGTAGGCCCGTATGCTGTTTTCAGGGCCTCATAGAATCCTTTGTGATCCCCTGTATCTGCACATAGTTGAGTTTTTGCAGCTAGATCGATCCACCACTTGTTCTGGATGTCACGGAGTTTCTGTTGGAGCTTGCTGCAAGCAAGACGAAAGGCTGTTTTTCTTGCGTGACAGGATGGCAGTGCAAGGTGTGCTTGGTGGGCAGTTCTCTTCTTCCTCAACAATTCCTGGATTTCTTGATTATTATCATCAAACCAGTCCTTGTTCTTCTTGAGGGAGAACCCTAAGGATTCTTCAGAGGATTGCAGGATACTGCTTTTAATATGATGCCAAATTGTTTCAGGAGAGGAATCTGCAGAATCTGTGGAGTGGTTATCAAGCTTAGTTTGAAGGTTTGCCTGGAATCTTTCTCTTACTGTGGCTGATTGGAGATTGTTGACTTGGAGTCTTCTCCTTGGGATACTGCCCCTTTTGGGTTTGAATTTGAGAATAAAGTTGAGTTTACAGCGCACAAGCCGATGGTCTGTTTGGCATTCTGCGCTGGGCATCACGAGGGTGTGGAGGACATCGCGGACATCTCTCCGTCGCACCAAGACATAATCAATGAGGTGCCAATGCTTAGATCTGGGGTGCATCCAGGTTGTCTTCAGACTATTTTTCTGCTGAAAGATAGTATTGGTGATGGTAAACTGTTGCTCCGCACAGAATTCTAGCAGAAGTCGACCATTATCGTTGCAGTTTCCAACACCATGCTTGCCTAATATTCCTTTCCATGCTTCAAAATTTTTACCTACTCTGGCGTTGAAATCACCAAGGATAATGATCTTATCATCTGCTGGTACCTTTTGGGTAAGGCAGCGCAGGTCAGTGTAAAATTTATCTTTTTCAGCAGGGTCAGCTTGGAGAGTTGGGGTATATATACTAAAGATGACAACGTGATGCTTGTTGTTTAGTGGAAGGCGTAGGGAGATAATGCGGTCAGAGTGACCTGTCGGCAGATTTTCAAGTTTAGGGACAATAGAGTTTTTGATCATGAAGCCGACACCTGAGAGATGTTTTTCAGTTCTGGACTTACCTGACCAAAAGAGTGTGTAACCGGCACCATGTTCTCTGAGGCTGCCTTCCTCGTGAAGGCGAACTTCACTGAGAGCAGCAATGTCGATGTTGAGATGGGCCAGTTCATGGGCAATTAGGGCAGAACGTCGCTCAGGACGACCGCTCTCCGCAGAATCGAGCATGGTTCTGATGTTCCAACATGCTAAAGTTAATTTAGGTACACCTTTGGAGGCAGGTGCATGCCTTTGACTTTTGCTCTTTGTGCGACCGCATTGGAAGAAGATGCCCGTTGGTCTGCGGTTAACCAACCGGGTGAAGGTGGAGATGAGCTTTGTTTAGGCCACCTTTTCTAGGCCCCTCTCCGAGTGGAGCAAGCAGTGCTGTCCTTGAAAAGGCTGCTTGGACGTTCAGGGTGCTGCCCCAAGAGACTCTCATCTCCGTCAGTCTCAAATGACCAATATCCTGAACCGCCTGCATGCAGGGTTGGGTCTGCGGCTCCCAGTGCACCTTTCACCTACCGTTTCGACCCTCGCCCGTCGCTACAGGACTTTTTGCATGTGGGTAAAGCCTTCAAGCCTGCGCAATGGATTTTTTAGGTGAGATGCAGTATGCGCGAAACTGAACCCACCCTTTAATCCTAAGGTTCATCTGCCAGGGCCGAGCAAGCTTGGACAGTGGCAGTGAGGTCCTCAGGACGTAGGTTTGATTAGAGTGACCTTCTCTTAGATGGATGGCCTTACAGGGCTAAGCGAGCTCCATCTACCCGGGTTTGAGATTAGAGTTGTCCTTCTCCTAGGATGACTGCCAGAAGGCTAACGAGCTCATCCTGCCCAAGAACGTAGTGCATCTGGTCCTACGGTTTTGACCTGTCTGGCATGGGTGACCCTACTGAAGGCATGAACCAACACCAGCATAGCTCGCAACCATATAGGGGTACACAGGCTACATACCTGTTACCACAATTTCGGCAAGTCTTACATTTCCTACTTTACTAACACATACCTATACACAATCTCAAGGAGAAATCCAGGAACAACCCTTTGACCTATCCACACTTTCAGGACATAACAGAGCAAAGCAAATATATCCAGAACATGATGAACCTGGGCAGTAGCCACAGGTAAACTAAAAACAGACAGACAAACAAAACAAACCAACGGTTCTGGCCCCTGTACCCATCCAAGGCTGGGGTGCCTTACAAGGTCCCAGCCTAGCTGGGATCCCCGTCACTCTAAAGGAACCCCATTATCCACCCTGACCATGTCCTTCCTCCACTGTGTTACCACGAATCTTCAGGCGCACTGCTTACCTGTGGCACCACACACAGGACTGCCCCGCTCTCCCTTCCGCCAGTCA